>NW_026000229.1:12815311-12826571 GCF_001458135.2 Marmota marmota marmota
GAGAGAGGCTTGTGGAAAGCCGGTGGTGGCAGTTGAGGCTCTGAGGATTTTTCCTGAGAGGCTGTTTTGTTTGGCGTGTGTGGTTCTAAAAATAAAGTTAGTTTCTTTTGACAAGTGGCTCCTGATTGTGCCCAGCCAGACAAGTGGCTCCTGATTGTGCCCAGCAGGCCTAAGTGTGACCTAGCCTGGAAAGATTGCTTGAGTAATCCTATCTTTAGTCTAGTTCATCTATTCACTTCTATCAGAAACGTGTTGAGCACGCTGCATGTTTTGGGCTCTGTACACGCCACGCTTGGATTTGGGTGGGATAGGTTCATGGGCACACAAGTGACCATGATACTGGCAAAGGGCCAGGAAGGGATGTGAGAGCGATGGGACAAACCAATGGCAAATCCTTGAATGTCAGGGTGGAATGGGGAGATACTGGCAGCACTGGGATTTCCAGGCTGGATGAGTGGCAGGTCAGCAAAGGAGAAGGTGGGAGGGGTGGAGAGAATTCCACAGGGAGCCCAGCAAGGGTGTTAAGCTTCATGCAGGGCATCTTTATCCTGGGGGCCCCCCAGCTGTGCAGGGGAGACTGTTCATGAGCTGAAGCCTAGCTGTATATGGAATGCTAAGTATCTGAATTGCATTCTGTAGGAAAAAAGGAAGACCTCTGAAGAGTTGTAAGCAACGTAGTAATTTGTTCAGATTTGCTGATATCCAGATGCCTTCTGCCCTGGTGTGTTAGGATGGACTGAAATGTGAGCCAGAAGTGGGGCAGGAATCCTCTCTGGAGACGGCTGTCCTGTAGTCTAGGCAGGGGCTAAAGGGACTAAGGCTGTGGCAGAGAGAAAGAGGGATGATTAGGAGGGACACTTCAGGTGTGGAATTAGTAGACTCTTGTTGGCAGGAAACTGAGGATGAAACTGCTCCTTTCAGAAACAGAGTGGCTCTCTGCGGTGCTTGTGGGCATAGGGATGTGTCTGTCTACCCGCATGTCACATGAGTGCATGCAGGAGAGCATGCACGCACCTGGGGCCGCTCTCTGGACACACTCTGGTGGTCCTCTAGGTACCTCTGTGTGTGGGAGTCTGTGCTCTCAGCATGTCTGCATTTGCAAGTCTGTGCCTATGGCCTGGGTGTCCACCTGCTGCTCCCAGTGCAGCAGCGAGCCTCAGCCCCTCCTGTTGTGCTCCGGCTCATTGTAGGATTCTGTGTGCCAGGCACCCCCAGGGACTTAAGCTGCTGCTTTAGAGACTCCTGATGCTAAAGCAGGATGCATCTTCCATCCCTGTGTGATGCTGCCACAGGAACCCCGAGGCAGTTCTTCAAAGGGAGCTACTGGGGGTGGAAAGAAAGAAAGTAAACATCAGGATTAAACTGTGAAGGAACCCTGCTCCTGGCCGGGGACCTCCCCGCAACACGCACGCAGGCTTTGATTTGACAACTGCATTTTCCTCGGGCCAGGAACCCGGGGCTAAGGGGTTTCTAGGAGCTGCTGTCTGCCACCCAGCAGGTTCCCACAGACTGGGAGTCCCCTTTCCACTGTGGAACAGGCTGCCGATGTCCTGCCCTCAGCAGCAAGGACAGAGGAGCCCTCCCTTCCCTTCTTCCTTTCCTCCATCCCTCCCTCTTTTCCTTCCCTTCCTTCAGTGCCTTCCCTTTGTTCCTCCTCCCCTTCCCTTCAACTTTCTTCTCTTCCCTCTTCTTTTCTCCTTTCCTCCTCCTCTAACCACCATTTCTAGAGGACACCCAGGGCTTTAAACTGACTCACCTCTGTGCGCTAACTCTGACATTCAGGGGGTCTGTGATCTGGGGTAAGGGTGCCTGTTTTAAAATATAGCTACTCGCATTTCACAGGGTTGTTTGTCGGGATTAAGAAAATCCAGGTATACAAGTGCCCATCACAGCGCCAGATATGCTGGAGGAGCCCAGCAGATGGTAGCTAGCTTTATACCACTGTGACAAAATAACTGAGATAATCAACTTATGAAGAGGAAAGGTTTATTTTGGCTCACAGTTTTGGGGGTTTCAGTCCATAGTCATTTGGCCCTAGTGCTTTGGGCTTATGGTGACATAGGACATCACCAGTGGAGCAAATGAGGCAGGAGGCCTGTTCACCCCATGGTGGCTAGGCAACAAAGAGAGAGAGAGAGGAAGGCCCTGATCCCAATATCCCCTCCCAGAGGACACCCCCAATGATTTAACTTCCTTCCACTAGGCCCCACCCCCTAAAGGTTCCACTGCCTCTCAGTTGTGCCACAAGGTGGGACCAAGCCTTCAATTATGGGCCCGTAGGGGACACTCAAGATGCAAACTCTGGCACCATTAGAATTGCCATTATTATTGTATAGTGATCATAAAGCAGCTGTCAATCTCAATTTGCTTCCCCCCAAAGTAAACAAAGAATACAGTAAAATTTGTATAAAAAAAGGAAAGTGCTAGGGTACTTTGGGGGGCTCATAAGAGCAGAGGCCCAGCCTTCCTGGAAGACAGAGGGCAGGGGGATCAGGAAGAGCTTTCTGGAAGAGGTGACTCTCGAGTCTTAAGGACAGCTAGATCTCACCAGGTGAGCCTGGCCTCGGGTCCTGTGTGGGAAGTCTGCCCACAGGTTGTGATCCAGGCAGCTCACGGGGTAATGGGCACCAGACGAAGGGTGCTGGACTGAGAGGCTGAAGGAAATCTCTCTAGGCTGAAAGACCCTTCCTGGCATAGCACACGTCCAAGGACAGATCGATGCGGAGTATCAAAGCGTGACCATTGCAGCCCAAGTCAGGGCAGCTCTGGGGCTGATCCAGCTCCTGGACCTCCAGGCCTCAGCTGAGGCTGTCATTTCATTCATTGCTGTACACATTTCCATTGTGCAAATTACCGTCTTTATTTATCCTTTCACCACTGAAACTTTCCGTCTCTGAACTGTCATATTTCTCTGTAAGTTTCCTGTTTGATCCTCCACTCCCTGACCCTGGGGTAGGCCTCAACCCAGAATCCGTATCTGCTTTTCCAGCCCACACACCCAACCATGAGTCCTTTAGACGGAGGCTGTGGGGGGATGATAAAAGGACTCCTTCACCTGGAGGCTGTGAGGTGAAATGAGGTCATCCATGTCCACCGTTGAGTGCAGTGCCTGGCACTGGAAAGGGGCTGACCATCATTAGCCCTGGGCTAACTTCTTTCCCTAGCACAGGGCAGCAGGTGTGGAGGGACATGGCACATTCATGGCTTGACCGCAGACAGGTGCAGCAGTGGGCTCCTGGGTGGGTCCCTGAACAAAAAAGTGACCTGGAATCTAGGACATGTATGTGACCACACCCGCCAGGCTGAGGGGCCTGAGATCCCCGCGTAGGCCGCGGGAAGCTGCGCTGTCTCTAGGCAGGAATGTGCATTTTTGAAAGGCTCTGTGGCCACTGTGTACAAGACAGATCTGAAGCAGGGAGAGGAACTGTCCACGGGGCCAGGTCTGTCCCTGGATTATGCAGATGGCACTTCAGCATCTGGGCAGGCAAGTTATGGAGCAGGGGAGCTAAGCTCAGTGGCAGATGCCCATAGTCCCAACAACTCAGGAGACTGAGGCAGGAGGAGCACTTGAGCCCAGACTGGGCAACAGAGTGAGACCCCCATCTTCTAATAAATAAAATATATTAAAAAAAAAACAAATAAAGGAGAAGGGGAGTCTAACCTATTTTCCTATTTCCTAACCCTATTTTCACTATTTTTAGTGAGTAAGCAACTTTAACACACATTAATTCTACTGTCAGGGAGAAAAAAAAAACTGCAAAGAGATTGCACAATAGAAAATCTACCAATGGAGCTCTGTAGGTGGGAGTGATTCCGGCACAGGAAAGAAAGTGTCTTATTTTCTGAGATCCTGACACATCTTCTCCCATTGACCCCTGGAGGCTCCTTCTTCAGCTTGTGCATTAATTAGGGCTCTTCATGCTGCAAGTAGCAAAAGAAACAAATAAAACCTCAGCTCCAGCCAGCTTAAACAGAAATGGAAAATGATTGATTCGCAAAACTGAAAAGCCTAGAGTTAGGGCTGATTTCAGGCGAAGTTTGATCTGGTGAGTCCATGTCACCTTGGGCTCTTTTCTCTCTGCCCTGTTGTATACAATTCAGGCTTCATCCTTAGGCCTCCCTTTGTGGAAAGAACCTCTGGCACCTCCAGGCTACTCTCAAAATGACAGAGGCTGCATGGGGGCCTGACTTCACATCTTGACTTTCCTCTTTCTAAGATAAGGGGGATTTCTCTTCTGGTGGAGGATTCCCTTTTTCCCAGAACAGCACCCCCTTTTCTCCCCTCACTCCCACCCACATCTTTTCATTTCCCATTAGCTCTGAGGGTCACATAGCCATCTCTAAACCTGCCAGGCATGGCTTAGCCTGTCTTAGCCCTGTCACCCTGTGTCAGCCACCTGGATGACAAGGAGCCCTGCAGTGTGAGATGTGCTCTGGGGTAACCCCAGCACCCCCTTCTCCTTGCATTCCTTTCCCTCCCCTTAGACTTCATATCTCCCTCACCCCCATCCTGTGGGGCTCCTCTCTGTGCAGGCTCCTCTCTGTGCCATCCTGGGCCTTTCTCTCCTATCTCGCCCTCTCCCATCTTCCTTGACCACCCATTTATTGGTGACTCCTGAATCCACGTCTCAGTCCAGTGGTGCTCCTGGGCCACAAAGTCAGATCCAACGCCTGCAGGACCTTCCACTCAGAGGTCCCACTGGGGTGTGAAACCCAACACTCTAAACCTCGGTTCATTCTCACACCCAGCAACCACCCAGCTCCACAGCTGCTTCTCGTTATGCAGTGTTAGCATTACCACTGATTAGGGACCTGGCCACCCTTGACTCCTTCCTCTCCCCCTTGTCCCCAAATCTAATCAATCCCCAGGCCATGAGTCTCATTCCCATCCACTTCTTCCTTTCCTCACTATCCAGCCCCTATAAGGTCCTCAGCAAGTATGGGTGGTTTCCATTTTTCTGTGGCCCTATTCCATGCTCTGCAGAGCCATCTCGCTGCCCCTCTGGCTGCCACAGTGGCCTTGCCCTGTGGGCAGACTTCATATTCTCATCACTGCAGCGCTGAGCAGAGCCCAGGACCAGGGTGCTTCAGGGCTTCCTCAGAAACCTGGAGCATAACAAATGAATGAATTCTTGCTGGGAACTGATCGTCTCTGAGAGCCTGGGGAGACCAGAGGGGCCTCTGGCAACTCGTGCTGGCCTCCGGGAGTGTCCCCTGCCTCATTCAAACTCCCTGGCAGGGGTGTAGGGAGGCTGCTGGTGTGAGACCGCAGGGAGAGGAAAGAATTCTCCCACCCCATGAAGCCCTGGATCCTGGGTTCCCTGCGATCCGCTTTCCTTTAAGCCCGAGCATGCAGCCCACCTTCCACAAGAGCAGCTAAATGTTGAATCGCTCCACTTTTTGTCAACTAGTACATTGCCACAGGGGCTCTGGGAACAGAGTGTGCTTGTTCTTGCCCACCCCGTCACGGGCAGTAGGCATGTGGGTTAACACCACCTAGGATTTTATCTGCAGCAAAGATGCTAAAATGTGCATCAGGGAGAGGAAAATGTGCCCCTGTGAAAGGAGTCTTAAAAGCTCACAAGCTTCATCCACCTTCTACAATTTGGTGGAGACAGCAAATTGGTGGCAAATATAGGAATATGGTTGTGTGCTCTGGTTTCCTCCAAGAGGTTTTTGTAGTTTCGTTGGCTCGGTCTTGCCACTCTCCTGTTAAAAAAGAGCCTCCTTCAGTCCTTGATAGGCTTAGAAATAAGGAGAAGGAAGATGAGAACTTGGTTTTGTGGTGTTCCTGCTTGGCTCACTTGTGCAGGACACCTCATAAGCATTGTCTTATTTAAGTCTCATGGAAACCCTGACAACAAGCATTCTTACCACCCCCATTTTTACAGATGAAAAGACAAAAGCTCAGAGAAGTCCCCTGACTTTGCCTGAGGTTGAATGGTTGGTGAGTGGCAAAATTGGGACCTGAATGCAAATCTGTTTCCCAAATCCCTGGAGGACACAAGACTGAGGACACAATCATGGTCACATCCAAGACCTTAGCAACTCTTGGGAGAGATCTCAGTGCCCAGGGGCCTGGAGCCTATCACACTACTTTTGACTCTGGTTCCCAAGGAGAAGCCTGAGTAGTAAACCTCACAGAACCCCTCTGTCTTCCGAATGGCAGGAATTTGAACTGCATATATCATGGTAAACTTTGTCAGATGTCTCTCTACGTGCTCCGCTTTACGTTATGCCCAATGGAACTTTTTTTTTTTTTTAAAGAAAGTTACCAAGAAGAAAACCAAAAGTGAACCATAGTATCACTGGTCAGATAAACTTGTCAACAATTAAAAATCTAAAAACATAATTAAAAATTCAAAAAGCAGAGAAGTTTTAAAAATTAAATACCATTTCTCTCAAAGGCTTCTTTGCTAATATTTTCTTACAATTCCTTTCAGTAAAAAGGAACAGGTATGATCCTGTATGTATGACTCTCTTTTATTTTTCACACAAATGCAGTCATAGCCCCTTCGGTGTTCTGCAGCTTATTCTTCTTCACTCAGACACACTAGAGAGAAACCCACATTTCTTTTCCTAATTGCTATGTGTTCAAATTTTTTGCTCATTAAAAAAAGAAAAATGTGCCCTGGGGTCTTTTTCTTATTAAACTCTTTATAAATCAATCAGTTTTTCTTCAACTTTGTGTGTTGTAAATCTATTTACCTTGTTTTTCACTTCCATAACTTCAAGTGACAGCATTTCTTCTTTCTAGTGTATTAGTCTGTTTTATGTTACTATAACAGAATACCTGATGCATGATACTTTATCAAGAAAAGAGGTTTATTTAGCTTACAATTTTGGAGGCTGAAAGACCAGGACTGGGTGGATCGATCTGCTTAGCCTATAGCAAGGGCTTCCCTTAATGTACCACAATATGGCGTATAAGCAGGAAGGGCAATGACCATGCAGAAAGGGGCAAACACATGGGGTGGCCTTGCTTTATAACACCCTGTTCTTGTGGTTCTAATCTAGTCTCAAGAAAATTAGAACTCCTACAAGACAGCATCAATCCCTGCTGAGGTGGTGCCCCTTGTCCTAACCACCTTCATCCAGGCCCTACCTTTTAAAGTCCCACCACCTCAACACTGTCACACTGAGGCCAAGCTTCCAGCTCACCTTTGGGGACTCCCTCAAACCACAGCAGGTAACCTCACAAGGACCACAGAGAAGGGAAAGGGGGCTGTATTAGCTTCCTACTGCTGCCATATCAATCACCACAAACCTCAGAGCTTTAAACAGCTCAGATTGATTGTCTTACAACTCAGGAGGTCTGAAATCTCAAATGGGTCAGGGCTGAGAGCCTTCTCCGGGCTCTGGAGAACCCTTTCTCAGCCTCTAATGCCAACCATCTTCAATATGTCTCTGACGTCAATGTCCGTTCTTACGCGTTGTCTGAGGCTCCTGACCTCCTCTGACCTGTGATGACACTGGCCCACTCAGGTAACCCAGGACCATCTCCCCATACCATCATCCTTAATTTAATCACAGCAGCAAAGACCCTTCTGTAAAGTAACACAGTCACCGATTCCAAGGATTAGGACAGGGACATCTTTGGGAAGCCATGATTCAGGGAAGAAGAGGAGGAGGGCCAGGGGAGGGCAATAATTTGCTCCCAAGTGGAGCTGCCCCCTCACCTCTGTAGTTCTGGAACTTTCTATACTCAGTGTGACCTAATCTTCCTAAACCTGACATCCTTGCTCTGCCAGGGCTATCTCATCACCAGATTCATTTCTTATTCACCTCCCCCCACCCCCACAGCTTGGGGCAATTTATGGGAATCCAGGACCTGTGCCAAGAGATTCCCACTCCCAGCTGGGTCTCACCCGCTGGCTAGGATAGAGCTCCTGCAAGCCAGTGGCCAAGCTTGGTTGTGGTTGTGGTTGTTACATCACACAACATGCCTGGCACAGCATTTTATAAGTGAGGAGAGAGAAAAGGGAGGAGGCAAAGAGGAGGGAGGCGCTGCTCCCCCAGCCCCAGCCCTGGCACAGGCCTGTAGGAGATCCCCCTTCCCCCTCAGGCCCCAGCCCTGCCCCTCCCCCAGCTCAGGTGACCTCCTTCCCCTAGGTGATGAGACACTGCCCACAGGCAGGTGTTCAAGCAAAGTCTGCAGGACAATCATGCCCTGGTTGCCACTGAGCCACCAGTGCCCTATTTTCTATTTAGTAGAACCTGGAACCAGGAGAGGGGTAAAGTCCAGCCTCTTGGAATCCTGCTGGGAGGGGAAAGTGAGGGAGGTGAGGGCAGCTCATATAGAGTGGTGAGGGGCTCAGCTACTGGGTCTTATTCAGAAGGCAGGGGGATGGCCTGGATGACTCTCAAGATCCCTACCATCTCTGTTCATTACCACGCTGTCCCCGACCTTGTAAATCTCCAGTTTCTTTGAATCCTTCAGCCTTAAAGCCTCCCAGAGTAGTTGGCCATGGATTTTGATTATAAAAACAGCACATACTTCTTATTACTAAACAAACAAACAAACAAAAAACATTCAGAAAAGCATAAATCAGCAGGAAAATATGATACCCAGCAGTGTGGCAGCGCACACCTGTAATTCCAGTGGCTCAGGAAGCTGAGGTAGGAGGATTATAGTCGAGGCCAGCCTCAGCAATTTAGCAAGGCCCGAAGCAACTTAGTGAGACCTTGTCTCTAAATAAAAAATAAAAAGGACTCTGGATGTGGCTCAATAATTAAGTACCCCTGGGTTTAATCCCTGGTACCAAAATACATATATGTATTTAAAGCCCATGATCCAGATGCCTAGAGAGAACCATGGTTAATATATTAGCCTATTTCCTTCTAGTCATTTTATTTATCTATTTGTTTATTTATCTTGCAGTACTGGGGCTAGAACCCAGGGCCTTGCTAGGCAAGTACTTATTACTGAGATACAGCCCTAGCCCTTTTTATTTATTTTTATTTATTTTTAATTTTAAGACAGGCTCTTGCTAAGCTGCCCAGCTGGCTTCTAGCTTGCCATCTACCTGTCTTGGCCTTCTGAACAGCTAGGGTTTTAGCTGTTTGCCATCTGGTCGGCTCTTCTAGTCTTTTTTCTATGCATGTGTTTGCAAATTCTGGGACAGGGTTCTTCCTGGGCTCTCCCACTACCTCCAGGTGCTTTGTCCCCTGGGGCATGACTTTGCTTCCCAAAGAGTGGCTCTTTGTGAGGGGGGTTGCTTCAGTACCGCCTCTCCCTGCAACCAGGGACAGCCTGCAGTTACCTGGACCTGAAGGAAGGTGTCAGACCTTCTCCAGGTGTTTTAGAATTGGAGTCCCATCTGGTGGGCGGCAGGCAGAGGAGGTGGCTCCTGAGGTGTCGTGGATCTTCACAGGTCTCCTGTATTGGTCTCTTTGCTTTCTCTTCCCTCTTCCTGTGCCACCTCTGGATTTTTACCTTTTTCTTCTCCAGATGTCCAGCCTGCCCCCTTCTGGGAACCACCTCTGTTCCTGAAACTATGGAGAGACTCTTGAATCCCCTGTGGGTCTCCCACATCTCCTAGTCTACGGGTTTCAATGGTCTCATCTTTCCTCCATCACTGCCAGTTGCTACAGAAGAGGGGCGCAGGGGAAGAGGGGGTTCTTGGGAGCAGGGCTGGAAAGTCTTCCCCTTAAACTCTAAAGAGTGCATCTAAAATAAGATATAGCTCACTATCCAAAGACTAATGTCTCCCAGGAAAAAAACCAAAACTATGTGACCCACATAAGACATTAATATTCCTCCTATTAACTATACGCATAATTCTATTTCCTATGAGCAAATACTCTGACCTTATTAGCCCAAGAGAACATTTACTTCCTCTCTCTGTCCAAGGCTGGATGACAAGACATCCTTCATTAACTTGACAAAAAAGCATATTGCACTCAAGTTGCCAAACCTTTTAATCAAAATAGGAGTGGGTGAGGGATAGCAGAGAGGGCAGGGTGAGAAGTCTCATTTCACTCAATCACACTTATTTTTAACATGCTTGAAATTTCACAATTTTGTATCCTGTTTTTTTTTCCATAATATCATCAGCATTTCCTGAAGTTTTTGAAGACTCCACACCCTGTCTTATATAAGCACTGTTTTAAATGAATGTAAAACATTCCATTGGAAAGCACAGCCATGGTTCTAGAGTCATTTTTAGGAAGAGACAGTCCTAAAGACCGGAAGATCCAATATATTTCTGCAAAGCAAAAACCTTAAGAGCCCCAAGAGCCAGCTTAGTAAGGGCTGGGGACTTTCCAAATAAATTGTTAATAGGAAACCACTTACGTCAGATGATTGGAAATATCACTGTAGATTGTCAAAGCTGTGTGCAGAAGGCATTGAGGCCCCCTCCCCCCACGCCTGCAAGGTAGGCGGAACTGTGACCACTGGCAGAACAGGCGCAGCGGCCTGCTGAGGGGCAGAGCCGCCCCCTCCTCCCGCTCCTGCAAGGTAGGCGGAACTGTGACCACCGACAGAACAGGCCCAGCGGCCCGCACCTGCAAGGTAGGCGGACCTGCGACCACCAACAGAACAGGCCAGACCTGCAACCGACAGAACAGGCCCAGCGGCCTGCGGAAGGGTAGAGCCACCCCTCCCCACGCGCCTGCAAGGTAGGCAGACCTGCGACCCACCGGCAGAACAAGCCCAGTGGCCTGCAGAGGGGAAGAGCCGCCGTCCGCGCCTGCAAGTTAGGCGGATCTGCTACCGACCGGGAGAAGAGGCCCAGCGGCCTGCCAGCATGGTAGGCACATTGCCCCAATTGGAGGAGGGGCAGAGCCGCCGCCCGCGCCTGCAAGGGAGACTTTGCAACTATACAAGAGCAATATAAATATATAGGGGGAAAATTCAATAGCACAACAGTTTCACCAAGCAGAAAGAAACGCGAACAGTATGAAGAGACAAGGAAAGAAAGGATCACAAGCAATGCAGGTCAACTCAACGTTAGAAGAGGTAATATCTGCAGCAGATGGAATGTCAGATAAAGAATTCAGGATATACATGCTTCAGATGATCTGGAGTCTCAAGGAAGACATCAGACAGCAAAATCAGACAATGAAAGATCACTTCAACAATGAATTACACAAACAAATCCAAGAAGCAAAAGATCAACTGTACAGGGAGATAGAGGTTATAAAAAACAAACAAACAGAAATCCTAGAAATGCAGGAATCAATAAACCAACTTAAAAACTCAATTGAGAATACTACCAGCAGAGTAGAACACTTAGAAGATAGAACATCAGACAAT
>NW_026000229.1:12829373-12867753 GCF_001458135.2 Marmota marmota marmota
GAGGGGATGGGGGATAGTAGAGGATAGGAAAGGCAGCAGAATACAACAGACACTAGTATGGCAATATGTAAATCAATGGATGTGTAACTGATGTGATTCTGCAATTTGTATACAGGGTAAAAATGGGAGTTCATAACCCACTTGAATCAAAGTGTGAAATATGATATATCAAGAACTATGTAATGTTTTGAACAACCAAGAATAAAAAAATTTAAAAAAAAAGAAGGCATTGAGGCCAGCCCTGCCTGTAACCACATAGAGTCAAATGACATCGTAGAAGGAGTTAAGGTAAAGTCTAAAGCCAGATACAAAAGATACAGCATCTATCTGGCTGGGGGATATAGCTCAGTGGCATAGTATTTGCTTAGTGTGAGGCCCTGGGTGTGATCTCCAGTACCAGCAGAGGGAAAGGCTACAGTATCTGGGTTATTGTGCCTGCAGCTGTCAGACTACTCAATGGAGTGGAACTGGAGACATTTTATCTGGGACACTCACAGGCAGCTGTTTTACTAGACATAAGCAGACAGGATTGAAGTAGCAGATTTCTAATGTTGAACTCTTGACAGTCAGTGAGATTGTGTAGTTGTATAGCCCTGACTACACATTACAAAAAGGAAAAAAAAAAGCAAATGGCAAAGATTTATTGCAACTGATTAAAGAATAAGATTTTACTTTTTCTGTTTTTCTTCACTCAGGATAGCCTCAGAGAGAAAAAACCCTCTACTCAACTTCTGTAGCTTAGGGACCCCCCCAAAAACCTTTCTGGAGGCAGGAGGTGGACTGTCTTAGGTTCCCCAGCCCCTGCCCCCGGAAGTTAGGAATCTATGTTCCTTGGTCAGGACTTTGCAGGAAACACTGGCATATTGACAATTCTACAGAGCATTTTATATCACCAGTTTCTTTGGTTTTGTTTCATTTTGTTTTGTTGAACAAATCTTATCTTCAGGTTTCATCAAGGGGAGTTGGTTAATAGGACAGAAATTTTGAAAGGACAAGGAACTCAATTTCTGTCTGTCACAGATCTTCTTAAAAGTTGTCAGTTATCTGCAGGGGACCTTCAAAGGAGGGGTAAGCAGCTTATTGCCTCACTAGGACTCCCTATGACTCTCCTAGAGGGTGCAGCCAAACAGATGTGACTTGGAAATTGGCAGAAAGAAAGAATGAAACAACTCCCTTGTGACAGCACAAGCAGCAGCCACAGCCAGCCTGGAAAGATATGTCTTCCTCGTGATGTATCCCCACCCCAGCATACCTCTGATCAGCCCTAGACCCAAGGTACATAGGTACCACCTCTACCTATGTCCTGTCCCTCCCCAGCACCAACTCTTCAGTGCAAGAGCAACCTCTTAACCGGTTTACCAGCCCCTGGTCTTTCTGCCTCCTCATTTCCACACCATGGCCAACCCAATCTGTCTAATCTGGGAACTGATATGGAGATGGTATAAAGATAGCAACACCTCCTTCCTTTTCTGGAAATAATCCAAAAGTAAAAAGCAGTTGAGAAATAAAATCATAAGTTCCATTTTTAGTGAAAATATCAGATACCCAAAGCACAAAAGGGGTGAAAGAGTCGCCCAAATCAACAGAGCCTCAGCAGAGATATCCCAGGAGGAAGTGGAGCATGGACGCCTGTGGTCAAGTGTCTGGTGGCTGCAAAACACTCACCCGGAAAGGGAGGGGCATGCATGGACGTGGAACGCAGACCTCCTCATTTGGAGGGGGTCAGTTACTGATGGCATGAGCTCTGCTGGATTGGGACTAAAGAGGGCATCACCCAGACAAGCTGTTTTTGCAGGAAGTGGTCGTCTCCGTGGCAACGGGAGGAGAGCTGAGCTGTGGCATTGGGCAAAGCCTTACCACTGGCAGGAGAGAATTCAGAGATAAGTGAACTTTCATCAACCCTGGGTCAAAAGAAAACAAGAGTCATTCTAGAAGACAACGTTGGCCTCTCTCACACATGAGGTTCATGGGGAAAATAACATTTTAAAAAATCCCTTGTGAGGGGCACCTTGGCGCACTGTAATCCCTGTGGCTGGGAAGGCTGAGGCAGGAGGACTGTGAGTTCATAGCCAGCCTCAGCAACTTAGCAAGACCCTGTCTCGATATATATATATAAAAAGGTTTGTGGATGTGGCTCAGTGGTTAAGCACCCCTGGGTTTAATCCCCAGTACCAAAAATAAAAAATAAAAATCCCTTGCTTCAGTGATGAGTAATTTATATGAAGATTTTGGCAAGGAAAATAAAGGGGGTGGGGTGGGGTGGCAAAATAAGAAAAAAAACAAAACTGCAGGTAGAAAAAGATCCAGTAACACATATTTCCTGGAGAAGAAATTTCTAACCAGAAAATTAAGAGAATTTAGCAAAATAATCCCCACCCCCAAAGAAAACACACACTTTAGAGATCTGAGAAGAGGTAATAAAGCAACAGGAGGAAGTGAATCCTGAGCTGGCAGAGGTCGGGGAAGTGGTGGAAGAAAAAGAAAACCATCCCACTTGCATTTTGACAATGAAGCCTACCATCTCGAAAAGAGTAAAATGGAGAATAAACACTGTCAAAACCACAGAGAGAGCTAGCAAGAGCAATAAGGAAAGCAAGCACATTAAATGAAATGAAGGACAGATTAGAGAAAGTGACAGGTGTGTATGAAAGGCAAAAAGATTTGTTTGTGTGAGCATTAAGTGTCTCTGAAAGGGCACACAAGAAATTGGGAATGTTGGCTGTTCTCGGGAGGAAAATTGCTTTCAGGGTAGGGTGGAAGGGTGGGAGGAGGGCAGGGGTGGAAGGAAAATGTTTCACTTCCACTTTTTTTTTTCAATTGTGACCTGTATGAATATATTAGCTCATCAAAAAAAAAAAAAAAAAAAAAAATCAAATGAAGCACTCCCACTCCCCTCCATTGCACTTTGTTCAAAACACTTTCATTGCTCTCATTGCTCTTTGGATAGACAGTGCATATCTCAAAATGGCTCATCAGTAGGGTGATCATAGAATTTATTGCCCAACAGGACACCTGAGGTTGAAAGAAGGAGCTACAGAAGGAAACCAGGACTAAGGTGACCTATGATAAGGCCCACTGTGATTTGGCCCTGGCTTCCCTCACCAGCCTCACCCCACCTTCCAGCCCTCAGCTCCCACCTAGCCATCCTGACTCCAGGCAGCTGCCCTGATCCTTCCAGACATTCCCCGAAAGCTGCTTCTTCAGGACAGCACTCTTCTGCCCCCAAGTCCCTCTGACACCTAAACTTTGGCTTATTCTTCATATCCTTTGGATCCCAACTTCTCTCCCAATGTTTACATAGTTCATGAACTCTAAAATGCACCTCCCCCTGTATTTTTTTACAACTCTGATATTGGAATAGGTCTTACGCTCCATGGTGTGTCACCATTCAATCAGCAGCAGTTGTCTTAATGACTCATAAATGAATGGGACATCATCCAACAGAAGGCAGATTCAATGACCTGTGTTATCACACTGTACCCTAAAGGCAGTTCCATGACTTTTCACCTGCTGGGGTATCTCCAAGGACAAGACTGTGTTATTATTTTTTTTTTTTACAAAATTCCCAGTGGCACTTGCTGGAAACCAGTAGTTACACAATGAATGTTTTCTGAATGTGTATAAATAAAGCATATAGCTTTACTAACTTCACTGAAAACATTGCAGTTTTCTTTCAAAGTCCTAGAGCTTAACTAACTCTACAAGACTTAAATGAAGCATAAAATGTTAGGGGGAAAAAATGTCATCTAGGGGTAGGGGAACTTCTCCTGGATATTTCTGAACATTGTTTTCTCCTAAGCAGGTCTAGTTTTCTAAGGGCCTTCAGATCTCCAAATGTCCAAACTTGATGACTGAAAGAAATCAAGTTCCATATAGAATGAATATTTAGGTTTCTAACACTAGGACTTTAGATGTATACAGGGAAATAAAATACAAGTATTTTATATATGTATGTATATCTGCTTTAGGGGAGAGGCCTAGGTAAAAGTTATTTTAAGGAGTGCTCTAGTTGATTCCCATGATCTTGGATGCTTAGGCTATAGCAGAGGTTTGGAATTTTGGCTGCATGGTAGAACCACATAGAGAGTTTTGAAAACATTTATTACCCAGCCTCCTCCCCTATAAATTCTGATTGCATACATCCACATGCGTCCTAAGCATTTGTCTTCATTTAAAGTTCACTGGATAATGGTAGTGGGCAGTCAGGCTGAGAACCCAGGGCCCCACAATCTCTGGGATGGTTGGAGATCAGAATCTGGAACTTGCTGCCTCTTATATCCAGGAATCAGGCATCAGGCTCCTATGTACAGCTGCCTACTCATGTTCAAGATGAAATGTCTTCAAATCCAGTAACTCACCTAGTTATGGTGCCTTCTGCATCTGGTTTATGCATTCACCTTGGCTCCTCCTAGGATGGGCTTCCAGTGCAGAATCAAGTCTGAGAGGCAACCCCCACTGTAACATTCCAGCTAGATCTGGTCTCAAAACTGCCTATGTGCAGCTGTGACAACCTGGAGCAATACTTCCCATCACCTACCACAAGCCATTCTCCATTACCAAATACTTTTAAAGTCCCCAGGGTATCATTTCCATTAGTGACTTCATTTTGAAATTCCATCAAGCCTACCAGGTGCTATATGCACGCCTCTATATGCACACACCTTAAAGAAAGCAAGTGTTTTCCTCCTCCTCCAGCTCAAATTTTTCTAAAATCACTTCACTTGGTCTCTGAGGAACATTGAAGGAGATGAGAAGACTGGAGCTGTAGAACACCTGGCATGAACAGTGTCATCATTTTTTTCCTATGACCAGTCCCTGAAGTCCCTGGTACTCTGAGACATCTACCTTAACGGGACACAATAGGAGCTTCTTCCCAAGGTCATGGAGTGCCGTGGAAAGTATCCAAGCTCCACACCCCAGTTGGAACTGTGTGACTTCTGTGAGCCTTTGTCTCTCTGTCAGTATTGGGGTGAGGACTGGAGGTGATCTAACTAAAGCAATAAGTAGGGCACGGTGCACGTAGTAGGTGGCTATGATTGCTGTTACCTCCCCTCTGCCTTTTGGTATTTCTCTTCCAGAGAAATGCTTATACTGGATTTTTTTTTAATGTCATTGCTCAATGAGCTAGAAAAGGCAGCCCTGCTGATTAGAATGCTGGTTTGCAGGAAACAGAGTAGTGGTGTTGACATTTGCAGAAAGCTTTCTAGCTAAACTTTAAACACTGCAGATCTAATCCTGCTGGCATCGCCTGTTAGTGATATTTCTATGGCTTTAATGGACACACCAGTTCAATCAGACCCTCAGGGAAAGGGCAGGATAATTGGTTTCCTTTAGGGTTCCAGCAAAATCAGGTGGACACCAAATCCCTTTGAGCATGGAGGAAACAAACGTGTATTGAGCGTTACCTGTCTCCTGTGCATAGGAGGTGCTCAATAAGTGCTGACAAACTGAATACTGTGAAAGAATGAATTTACTGCATAGGCCAGAGTGGACTGCATTGTTCTTCCATACTAATTGTTTGCTGTGGCTAATTGGCTAATTTCAAATATCAATGTCTTTATTTGAGCACAGTGGTATGTCAGGTCCCATGCTAGTTCTGGGGACATAACTAAGCAAAACAGACAAGGTCTGTTCTCAGAAGCCTTCTGAGACCTCAGTGCAGAGAGGGGGACAGGGTGGAAACAGGGATATAGTGTGACAAGTCCCATGACAATGAAAGCCCTGGAGGCCTCACCAGCCTGGCGGGCCACTGGAACTGAGAAGCAGGAAGATGCGTCGGCAGTGGGAAGGCAGGTTGCTCTAGAAGTTAGCAGGAAGGAGGATGGGAGAGCTGCCAGCCCTCAAAGGAACTGGAAACAGGCTAGTAGAGCTGGTGCTGGGAAAGGTGGGGGGCAAGAGAGAGGGGAGAGACCCCCACCAGCTTTGCCAGCCTTGCCTGGTGGTAGACAGGCAGGCTAGTGCACCCCAAGGCACAAGCAAAAATGTTCTGCTATTGCTTTTAAAATACTTAGTGAGAAAATCAGCTCTTTAGTAAAGAGTATGGCTTTAATTTTAAACTACACCCACAGAGATGATGGGTCTATGTGTTCAGGGCTGGTGAAGTTCTCCATCAGTCTCTACCAGTAGCTCCTTAAAAGCAACCAGAGCTACTGAAGCAAGTAGGTGGCAAACAAATAAAACAAACAAAATATCCAGCATGGCTTTCGCTGTCTCTGTCTCATCTGGTTCAAGGGGAAGCTGGTTCGCTAATGCCGATGGCTGCGGAGATGGACCTGTGGTTCGACCTCTTTCCACTTTTCCACCAGTCTCCTGGGAGGACCGGGAAAGAGTTGGGTACTTGGTTCTGTCTGGGAGCTTGTGCCTGAGAGCCAGAGATCTAGGGTCTGTCATGTCTGGCCTGAGTTCAGGCTTCTCCCCTCACCCCACTCTCCTTCTCCAGGGAGGTTCAGGCAGGGTTGTGGCCCTGAAGCTGGATCTCAGGGTAGGGGTCCCTCTTTCCCACTGCTGGCAGCCACTTCCCCACTGCTAGGACCCTTTAGGGGTGCAAGCTAGCCTGATCCTCTCGGTGCCGTCCCCTCCAGTCTCATCTGTGCCCAGGGCTTGATTCTTCCCTAGGCTTTTTATGTAAAACCTGCCTGGCCCTACGGAGCCCGGAGATTCCTGGTGGGGTGCTGCTGTCCTGGCTGAGCGGGCATTGCCTGTGCCGTGACACCCACCCTACTCCAGGCTCACCATTATTTTCCCTTCACTTGCCTGGTGACCCCCAGCCCACCACCGCTCTGCACAGCACCCCAGCTCTTAGGTTGTAGACACTCCCCCACCCCTGCTGGCTCTCACACCCCCATGTCAAATCAGTCTTTTCCCATCCTCCTCAATAGACCACCCCTGGCACCTATGCCCCAAAGAGATGGCTCCTTCTCCTTCTCCTTAAAGTAAGGTGCCTGCAGTCACCATGACTCGGTAAGTTGTACAATCCTGTCTACCATCCTTCTTCCTTCCACCTCGTTGGCCTGCCTGCCCCTCTTTCTCTTTTTATGATTTTCCCTGGTTTATCACAGAGAATGCACAAATCCCTTTTCATTGTAAGACATTGAAACAATACATGAGATTGCAAAGCAAACTGAAAATCATATTGCCACTCCTCACTCACAATTCCACTTCCCTCCTCAGGGGCAAAACCACCTAGCAGTTTGGTATACATGTTCCTCACATTCGCACTCATATGAATATATACATCTGGGGATATACAATATGGGCGTACCACATATATGTATATATGCACAAGTACATATAACTTGTTTGTGTTTTTATTTAGTTGGGATGGTACCACAAGTGTCTCTATTTTCATGTACTAACATGTACTGCCTATAACACAACATACATGTTCTTTGCACTATAGCACATCCATAACTGTGGATTTATTGTGGTTTATAATGTCCTGTTATTGACATTTTTGGTGTTTCTAATTTTTTTTTTGCTATTACAAGGAAGTGGTGACTATTGTAGTTATATCTTGTTGCCCAACTCATTACCCTCAAACTTAGAGGTTTAACACTATAATAAATATTCATTATTGCTCGCGATTATTTTTTTCAGTAGTGGGGATTGAACCCGGGGCCTATGCATGCTAGGCAAGCACTCTGCCAGTGAGCCACATCCCCAGTCCTGGATCACAAATTTTGCCAGCCAGGAATTTGAGATCTGCTTGGCTGGGTGGGTTGTGGCTCAGCATTTTTATGAGGTTGCAGCTGATGCAGGTGGGTCTGCAGTCACTGAGTTTGCCTAGGGCAGAGGATCCACTTCCTCACAGGGCTGGCCAGTGGGTGTTGGGTGTTTGCTGTTGGTGGGAGGCCTCATCCCCCCACCCCCGGGTCTTTCCATAAAGCTGATGGAGTATCTCCACAACATGGTGGCTGGCTTCCCTCAGGGCCATTCAAGAGAGAGCAAAGTAGAAATGGTAGTGTCTCTCTGACCCAGCCACAGAACTCTACCTTGTCACCTCCAACTCCTCTAATCATTAGAAGCGAGTCACTAAGTCCAGTCCTTTTGAGGGAAGAAGGTCAAAGAATTTTTGAACATGTCCAGTATAATCCTTCTACAGAATCTTTGTGTGCTTGTGTGACTATTTCCTCAGGATAGGTTTCTAGAAGTGGAATTGCTGAGTTAGGTGACATAGACAAAAATTATGAAAATTAAAAGTGTCTATGTCAGAAATTATTCATTCCTCCTATCCCCTATCCATTCACTCTCTTTTTAAAATAATGAATCTCCTGAGTTTTAGCTGGGCAAGGTAAAAAATGTGTTTTCCAGCCTCTCTAGCTGCTAGGTGGGGGAATGAAACTAAGTTCTGGCCAATGGGAAGTACAATGGGTGCTCAGTACCCCTGGAGTCCTGCATCCATGAACTCAACCAAGAGCAGACAGAAAATATTCAGGGGGAAAACTGTATCTGTTCTGAGTAAAGTGTGGATTGTATTCCTTGACATTATTTCCTAAACAATACAGCATTACAACCATTTACTTAGCATTTATATTGTATTAGGTGTTATAGACAATCTAGAGAAGATTCAAAGGATATAGATTATATGCAAATATTATACCATTTTATATGAGGGAGTATATAACATCCCTGGTATCCTCTGATTTGGATCTTCAAGATCCAGAACAGTCCTCTGCAGGTGCTTGCCTAGCTAGTGTGAAGCAGCCCTGAAGCTTTTGCTATCCTTCCCCTGTCCCCATGGGGTAAGCAGTTGTGAACAGATGTGGTGGTGGGAGCCAGCTAATTCCAGGGGGTGCTAGAAACACCCTTGATGATAGTGTTGCAGCACTTACAAAAATACTTTTATTCCTGGATAACCTTGTGGGACAGAACCATCCTTCTTCCCAGAACTTTCTACGGGCTTAGAATTTAGTGTTAAAAACAAACACCTCCCCAATCTATTTTGTTTAAGCCAGTGTTATTTACAGATGACTTTCCCTCTAGAAAGGCCTTACCAACAATGTATGAGTATCCATTTTCCCTCCTTGCCCACGCTGTATCTCACCAGTTTTTATAAATTTACTAATCTGCTGGGCTCCCTCTTCACTTATGATTTTTTTCGGGGGGGTGGGAGACCAAGATTGAATCCAGGGGCACTTAACCACTAAGCCACATCTCCAGTCTCCCCCAACAAACATGCACTTTTTTTCTTTCTTATTGTGAGACTGGGTCTTGCTAAGTTGCTGAGGCTGGCTTGGAACTTGTGACCCTCCTGCCCCAGCCTCCTGAGCCACTGGGATTACAGGCCTGTGCCACTGTACCTGGCCACTTATGACTTTATAATCTCCTTCATGTGCTGTTCTACCCAATGCTAGGGGCAGGCTGAAGGACAGTCTGATGAAATTTTTTAAAAAGAAACCAACCATAATCTGTGTTAGTAGAAAGCACAGCAGTCTATTTAGACTGTTGCTTTGGGGAAAGAGACTCCTCTAGCTAAGATGGTGCACAGCACCGCTGAAAGGCTCCACAGAGATGCGGGCTTGCGTGCAAAGGCCTC
This sequence comes from Marmota marmota marmota, assembly GCF_001458135.2. Lineage (NCBI taxonomy): Eukaryota > Metazoa > Chordata > Mammalia > Rodentia > Sciuridae > Marmota > Marmota marmota. Next base: position 12,838,909 of record NW_026000229.1, read on the forward strand.
CCAGCCTGCCCAGGATGTGGAAGGACACAGTCACTCAGGTGAAGTGGTCTGGCTGCCCAGTGGGTGGTGCTGACTCAGGGACCTGGAGGAGGGAGTAGGATAGGGGGGACAGTTAGCCTCTCAAAGTCAGGGGTTCACAGATTCCTTAAGCTGCTCTGGTGAGAAGCAGGGAGAAGGGATGGAAATATCCAGAAGGGATGGCAAATGGCTGAGAATGGGATTGCTCCATTGATCCCCTTCCTGCCACCTTCTGTGTTGACTTTTGCACGGAATGTCCTGTGTGAGCCCAGGCACTGTCTGTGGGGCTGGGATCCTGAAGAACTATATGGTACATGACGATGCTGGCTTCGGTCCCCTCACCTGGAGAGTGACTCCAGGGGCAGGAGTGCAGGCCATTGTGAGGACAGAGGAAGTGAAGCCTGCCTGGTGCCTGGTGCCTGGGTCACCAGATCCTCTGTGAAGGCAGCTGTCTTATTCAAGAAAGCTGTGGAGGGGAGACCATCTCCCAACCCCACTTCCTTCCTGAGCCCTCTGTCCCCTCATTGGTAACTCTCACAAACTTGTTTTAATGCCCACCCCACGTCCAGAAAGCATCCTGCTTTGGTAAAAGATCGTATAAACTCCTTCTTACTGAGGTGGGAAGGCAGTTGGATGCCCTCGTTTTCCTGGTGCACTGGTACCTGAGTGGGGCCGCTGTGTTGGATTAAACAAGAGGAACAAAAATCTAATTTTGAAATTCCAGGCATCAGCAAAGCCAAATGGAAAGCATGCAGGCCAGTTGGGGGTGCTTCACGGATGCTATTGAAGTCATAATTTTGAGGGAGCTGCCCGAGTCTCCTCCACTTCTCCCCCTTCCATTTGCTCTTCTCTCTTTGTTCCCCTTTCCCTCTCCTCTCCCCTCTCCTCTCTTTCCTCTGTCTTTTCCTTGCCCAAACGGCCATCTGAGTCCCTGATGATTCAATTTGATTACGTTACCATAGGCAGGTGTGTGTCTTGTTTAGTCACATTAAAAATAAATCACTTGGCCACACACAGTCGATACATCAATCTGTTACTTCCCTCTGCTTTCCAGGAACAGATTGCTCAAAACCCAAACGACTGTTGGGTGAAATGCGAGCAAGGAGAGGAGTGAGATGGAGGGAAACCCTTCCAAGCCCACCCTGCAGGCTTATGCACTCAGGGAGAGAGCCGGTCATGCGCACAACTGTGCCAGTAGCAGAGTCCTGGCTGCATGCTTTGGACCAAGGACGGTGAGCTGAGAGGAAGCTGGTTTGGAGGGGAGCCGGGACTTGGGTTCAGTTAACACTTACTACGTGCTGGGCCCTGTGCTTCCTTTTGCATCTTTCTTCTAAGGAGAACTTGGGATCCTAGCTGAGAAACTCTGGGCAATATCATCTTTCAGGACCTCAGTTTGTTTAGACTAAATAACATTAAATCAGTTCCTAATCATTCTTTGGGTATGAAAGAAAAGTCTTGGAGTTAGAAAAAATCTAGCTTTACTACTTTAGGCCAATTACTTAACATTGCTGAGCCTCAGTTTCTTTATCCTTAAAATGGGGGTAGAAATCAAGATCAAATGAGATTATATATTTAAGAGACCTTTTTAAAATAGGCAGCCAAGATCTGGTCATGGAGGTGCACACCTTTAATCCCAGCCACTTGGGAGGCTAAGGAGGGAGAATCCAAATTCAAGGCCAGTCTGGGCAACTTAGACTGCAAAAAAAAATTTAAAAATAAATTAATAATAATAATATCACTATTAATAATATGGCAGTTAGATAGGATGGTGTTTAAGCCTCTTTCATAATATACAAACACCTCCACCCTCTTAGGTTTTTTAAAATTTTTTTCAGGTGTGGTATCACTGTTCTAGGAGGGATGTGTGTGTGTGTGTGTGTGTGTGTGTGTGTGTGTGTCTATTTTCTTTTTGTTCTTGATGAAAATAGTCTGAGGGAGAGACAGTTTAGACTTTGGAGAAATCTTAGCATTATAAAAAACCAGACTCCAACCTCCACAAACTTCTCCTAGGATTCAGTCAAGAGGTTACAAAGGTCCCAAGATGTCCGGTGGTAAACCAGAACTCTGCTTTAACCAGTAAAATGTGGTGGAGTGACAAAGGGACAGTTCTGAGCTTAAGCCTTAAGAAGCCTTGTGTGTTTGGGAATCCCTGAGCCAATATGTGAGAAGCTCAGTCTCTCTGTGCTAGAGAGACCATATAGAAAGGACCTGTGGAAAGAAAGACCTTGAGATCATACAGAAAGAGGGAGAGGGACGCTCCCAGCCTCCTGACAGACAGCCTTTCAGCCCCCCTCTAAGGCACCAGCCAGGTGAGGCACCATCCTGGATGCTCTTGCCCAATCCTGCCCCCAGGTGACCTCAGTCCCACCCTAACACTCCTGCAACAGAAGAACTTTCCAGCAGAGCCCAATCAATCTATGCACTTGTGTGAGATGATGCAATGATTGTGTCAGCCCAGAGTCATGGTATGTGCCTAGAATCCCAGCTACCTGGGAGGCTGAGGCCAGAGGATGACTTGAATCTCATGAGTTGGAGGCCAGTCTGGGCAACAGAGGTAGACCCCATCTCCAAACAAAACAAAACAAAAAGGTTGCCTAGAGCCAGGTATGGTGGCACATGCCTGTAATCCCAGCTGCTTGGGAGGCTGAGACAGAAAGATCATGAGTTCAAAGCCAGCCTCAGCAAAGGCAAGCCTAAACAACTCAGTGAGACCCTGTCTCTAAATAAAATACAAAATAGGGCTGGGGATGTGGCTCAGTGGTTGAGTGCTCCTGAGTTCCATCCCTGGTACCAAAAAGAAAGGTTGCCTAAAGCCATTCTCATTTGGAGTTGTGTATCACATAGCAGTAGATCATTGGATAGCATCTGTTTGAGCTTTCATTATGCATCAGATCATGGACTCTCATTAAGAGGGACACCGAGGCTGGTATGGTGGTGCATGCCTATAATCCCATAACTCCAGAAGCTGAGGCAGAGAGGATCACGAGTTCAAAGCCGGCTTCAGCCACTTAGTGAGACCCTAAGCAAATCAGTGAGACCCTGTCTCTAAAGAACATATAAAAAGGGCTAGGGATGTGGCTCAGTGGTTAAGTACCCTTGGGTTTAATCCCTGGTAGAAAGAAGGGAAGGAAGGAAGGAAGGAAGGAAGGAAGGGAGGGAGGGAGGGAGGGAGGGAGGGAGGAAGGAGGGAGGGAAGATTTTGAAGCAAAGGGCACGTGACATTTCAGAGAATGGGGAAGTATTATAGCATCATAGCAAGAAAATGAGGAGCATGTGGAGAGGAGATGAGACATTTCAAGTGGGATATTAGTTGGATATAAAAATAGTGGGGCTCAAAGGGGAGCTTGCCATGCTAGGTTCTAGGTCTGCAGTGGGGACTTTAGGAAAGTCAGTTAGTTCATGATCCCATCTGGTGGAAATATAACTTGCTAATGGCAGACAGTCCCTTCACAGCCAAGTTCTAGATGCCCATGATTGTAGAGTCTTTGAGGACTCCTCTTTGGCACCCACTGGTGAGCTCAGGAAGATGTACACAACCTGTTTATAGAACGCCCTTGTTTGCCTCCTCCAAGGACAGCTGGGGGATGAGGAGGGTGTCAGGGCCCCTCCTTGTGGCTGATGAGGAGCAGAGACATAAAAGGCTGTGGAAGCAGCAGCTGAAATCAGAGCTAATTGGTTGGCAATTAGCAGGTTAATGGCTCACATCAGGGATACGGCAGCCATATGGCAGGGAGTGACTTTCAAGTTTCCTCCTCTGTGCTTCTCTCCCCTCCTGGTGTTTGGTGGGGCTTTGAAGCTCTCCTATCTGAGAAGACCTGGGTTCTGCTGAGCTCCTTGACCCTAGGAGTCAAGGCAAGGCCAGAAGGTGAGGCCAGAACTAAGGAACATGAACTTGGAAGAAAAGGAGCAGCTGGGCATCCCCTGAGGAGCAGGGTAAAGGGCAAGTTGGAGTGGAATGGGACAAGGGTCCCAGCTCTAGGCAGAGAAAGTCTAAGCAGAGAGCCAGGTGGCTCAAGACAGCATGGCTGTCACATTTTAGAGCAGTGCCTTAATTCATGGTTCCACTCAGCTCATTGCATCTATCATCTCAGCAAACACTGTTGAGTGTTTTAGAGTTGGTGAGTTAGGAACATGTTTTATTGTAACAGGGACCTAAGCAATGTAGATTGACATTCCCTTAGTCCCTAAAGAACTATTGGGTGGTGACTGTAAGACTGGAAGACGCCGCACCACACGACACAGATCGCCAAAGAGGTTTCCGCTTTATTACAAAAGGCTGTGTGTTTATATAGGTCTAAGGAGAGGTCGCAGGGCTGAGGTAGAAAACAGGTCGCAAGCTCTTCCATATGTCAGTTCTGGAGCACAAGAAGTTAATTCTAATTGGGGCTAAGGCTTCCCACCAGCAGGGTTTGAACATTGGTGCCAGTGAAAGAAACAAAGAGGAGAAAGAGGGTCGTTAGACGCCATGCTGGGGTTTTTCTCTGGGGTGCTGCTGCCGTTATATGTTTTCCCAACAGTGACCTCATGCTAGGGACTATTTTAGGAGCTATGGACACAACAGGGAGAAAAGCAAACTTCCTGCCCTCAGAGAGCAAGAAGACTGCACCGGTTAGGGCAGGTCCCTGAATGCCCAGGGCTTCTGTGTCCTGGTGATAAGATGTCTCAGGATGGCTAGAGGTCTCAGTCAAGACAGGAAGCAGAAGGAGGCGGCCCCTAGCCTCGCCAGTTCCTTGCACAAAGAAAGTCAAAGCCTTCCCACGTCCCCCAGCATATACTCCCTTATTTGTCATTGCTAGGGAGAACTGGGCACATGGCTGTATTAGCATGTTTGTGATTAGTTTATCTGATCACTATTATCACCTGGGGCTACCCGGACCAATCAGAGGTCAGTTTGCAAGGGAGAAAGGGGCGAAGATTGGGCAGGTGGGCAGGTGGACTGGCTGTCTCTGATTATGGGGTGAGACACTGGCAAGAGGAAATGTTCCATGGAAAATATTCCATTGAGAATATTAAATCAGGGCTGGGGATGTGGCTCAAGCGTTAGCACGCTCGCCTGGCATGCGTGCGGCCCGAGTTCGATCCTCAGCACCACATACAAACAAAGATATTGTGTCCGCCGAGAACTAAGAAATAAATATTAAAAAAAAGAATATTAAATCAATTGTTAAAAAAAAAAGCATTAGATACAGTCCCAGATGAGACAAAAAGTGCTTAGTGAAGCAGGGTACAGTGGCGCATACCTGTGATCCCAGTGACTCAGAAGGCTGAGGCAGGAAGATCTCAAGTAGAAAGCCAGCCCTGGCAACTTAGTGAGGCACTAAGCAACTTAGATCCTGTCTCAAAATAATAAGTAAAAAAAAAAAAATGAGAAGAAAATGGCTGGGGATGTGGCTCAGTGGTAAGGTGCCCCAGTATCAAAAACAATTCTCTAGCAAGTGCCTCCTGTTTGCTAAGGTCTCTTCCAGTGCTCTGTAAGGACCTGTGAAGGACATAGACAGGATCCAGCCTCAGGGGATAGATATCTGGAAGTGAATGAAGACTGACAAGAGGCAACATGTAGACCTGAGACAATCTGTGCCCAGGAGACTGCGGAGAGGGATTTGGCGGGAACGGGTATCAAATAAAGGCACCATCCAGACAGTCCTAACAGGCACATTCCCTGCCTTTCCTGCCCACAGGCCTCCTGGGGAACTTGCACAGCCCTGTGGGGGCCAGCTCCAGGCGCATCTCCCTCCCTGCCACAGCTGATGGGACCAGACATGCCCTTGTTTGAAAAGCTCTAAGTGGCTTCTCCATTGCTTCAGGTTAGAGTCAGAACTGCCCACGCCATATTCCCTTCCCAGCTGTCTCCTCCCCTGGCTTCAGCCCCTGCCCCAATGTGCCTCAGTGCCTTGAACAAGCCAGGGCCTGTGTGCACAACCTGGCCTCCCCCACTCTGCTTCCCTGTTGGAAAGTCCCAATTCTCTGACCCCGCCCCGCCCTTGACTCCTGCTTCCTTCCCATGAGGCACTGCGCTGGCATCTGCATCAGGTATTGGCACCATGGGCCTGTTTTAGTCAGCTTCTCCCATGCTGTGATTGAAAGACCCGACCAGAACAACTGTAGAGGAGGAACAGTTTATTCAGGGGCTCACAGCTTCAGGGTCTTAGTCCATAGAAGGCCAGCTCCATTCCTTGGGGCTCAAGGTGAGGCAGAACATCATGGGGGAGTGTGGTGGAAGGAAGCCACTCACATGGTGATCAGAATGCCTAGAGAGAGAGAGACACTCCACTTTCCAGACACAAAATATATATCCCATAGCCATGGCCCCAATGAGCCACTTCCTCCAGCCACACCCCACGAGCCCCACTCACCACTCAATTAATTAACTGATTAGGGTGACCCAATCATTGTTCCTCCAAACTTTGCATTGTCTCACAGGTGAGCTTTTGAAGGACGCTCACATCTAAACCGTGTTTCTCCCTTGCTCTGTGCCTCCTGGGGCATCCTTGCTGCTTGGCCCGTCACCAATGTTTGTGGGGAGCCTGGATGAGTGAGTGGCTCTCTCATGGCGAACCCACCTGATTTGAGAGAGGTTTGTGGGGGGGAAGGGGAGGGCAGCATGGAGAGGGGGTTTTCCTCTACAGCCTCAGTGGGCTCTGGGGAGCCGGTGATTTTGAGGCCTTCTCTTTTCTGCCCCGAAAGCCAAGTCATTTCCTGCTCATATCACTATCTTGTCCTCATCAACAGAGCTGAAATCCCTCAGGTACTTTTCCTTGTTCTCTTCTGAAGAAGAGGAGGAGAGCCAGTGAGCAGAGGGCCTGGAAACATGGCTCAGATTTGATAAACAGGCAGGAGGTTTCAGCAGCAGTCAGGAGAGAAGAATACACATTATCCCCCCAATTCACAGTGCCACGCTGACCAGCTGGAGGGCTGCTCTGATCCCCTCCTGCCTCTGGCAGCCAGGATCAGCAGTGCTTGGACACGGGGAGGGGGCTGTCGCTGTGCCCTGGGGCCCTCCCTGCTCCTGGAGGCTGCCTTTGCAGAGTGAGGTGGTCTTCCTGGAGGGGAGGGCATTGATGAAACCCCAAAATATGCTTTGGTCACCATGGGGCTGTGGAGGCAGGCATGCAATGTGGGGGATCCACTGTGAGCTCCCTGCTGAAAAGGGGTGAGGTAGAAAAGTCCTAACACCTGGGAAATTCTTTAATCACCATTATCCTTGAATTAATATTGATCAAGGATTGTGATAGGCATGGCTTTGACCCCACCTCCCCTACCCCCATCCCAGTGCCAAGAGGATGATCAGGATTTATTGACCCTTCCCTGTGCCCAATTCTAGGTAGTTTGTACTCATCCAGGTCCCCACCTGCACCCCAAACACGGGCACTCACACAGAGGAACACACACCCCAGTTCACAGTCCCCCACATGGGGAAATGAAATGTGGCACTCAAAGCCACTGAAGAAACTCTGCCCCTCTGTCTGGCCTGCTTGGCTCCATGCTTATTTTGCAAGGGCCTCTTCTGCAAAGGACTTGTGAATCAAAAGAAATTAGATCTAGTTCTCACCCCAAGATGATTGTAATTACAATTTAATGAGCAGGGACATGTCTACACATAAAATTACAATAAACTAAGGTTTAAAGTACATAATAAAAACAAAAACAGAAAGAAAGCAATGTGCTGTAATAATTTTGTCATTCATCGTTTAAAAAGCACTTTCTGGGATGCAGGCCTGAGTGCATCTTGGGCCACCATCTGGTCAGATGAGGTAGTCCAGGCAACAAAGCCTTGGGACAAACAAACCCTAGGTCGAGTCCCTTCAGACCACATCTCTCTCTTTCTTACATTTGGCTCCAGCTGGTGAAAAAGGCAGGTCAGTGAGCCTTATCTCCAGCCTTTGGGCTACCTGTCCTCTTATGGAGTCTCTCTGGCCTCCCTCCTCTGTGGTGGTTGGCAGAGGGCCCCAGGCTCCTGGACAGGTTGCTCACATGCATGGCTATCCACAGATCCCACACGCCACAGCCCTCACCTGCCTCAGAGCTCTGCTGGGTGATTGATGGAACTGCTCTTGCTCCTGGTCCCAGAGAGCTCCTTTGAATAATAACTTGGCACAATTACTCTCTCTGTCTTTTTTCTCTCTCTTTTTGCTTTCCCTATTCCCTATTCATTTGCTCTTTCTAAGTCATCCGGCTCCTTTGAGTTAGAAGAAGAAAAAGCAGAACAAGGAAGAGGAGGAGGAGGTGACACAGAGGAAGTGGGGGACCATCAGCCTCACTCCCTTGTTTTTCAGGGTGGGAGCTGGAGAGAGCTATCACCAGCCTTCCTTGTCTGGGGACTTTAAGGTGGAGTGCTAGTCAGATTTGCAAATGAAACCTCATCTCGGGTAAAGAAAGCAAGTGTGGGCCATCCGGGAGGTGCGGGGCAGGTAAGGCAGCTGCCTCCTCTACCCTGTAACACTGGGCCTGCCTGGCGCAGGGATGGTGGAATCTCTCTCACCCTAAAAGTGGAGCCACAGAGAAGGTGGGGGCAGAAAGGGATGGAGGTTCAAGGCAATCACATCAGCTCATCAACACTTTTGTTGATCACCAGGCACTGGGGAGACAAAGATGAATAAGACGCATGCCCCAGGGAGTTCACGGGCAAGTTAAGAGGTCAGCATGGTACCACTCCCACCACAGGACTGTGGGAGCAGGTGGGTTATTGGACAATGGGAGAGATGGCAAGCAGTCTTTTTTTTTTTTTTTTTTTTTTTGAGGGAGGGTATCGGGATTGAACTCAGGGGAACTCGGCCACTGAGCTACATCCCCAGCCCTATTTTGTATTTTATTTAGAGACAGGGTCTCACTAAATTCTTTGCACCTCACCGTTGCTGAGGCTGACTTTGAACTAGTGATCCTCCTATCTCAGTACCACACCCCAACCTGGGCTGTTGGGATTACAGGCGTGAGTCACTGCACCTGGCTGCAAGCAAGTCATTACAGATAATGATGTTGTGAAATCTCCATCTGGTTGTGGGTAAGGATGCTCCAGATGTCAGGTTCTGCAGAGACAGAGGCTTGAAGGTGTGAAATGAGGGAGACCCTTGGGGATGGTTCTTAGAACAGGAAGAGCAAGATGGGCTTTGGCAAGACATGAGAGGCAGGCAAAGGCCAGGTAATAACACAGGTTATTAAAATAGTAGATATTAATCAAATGCTTAGTGGAGAGGGTTTGTGTGGCAGACACAGGAATTGGATAATTACAGGAGGTGAGCCACCAACAGGAAGATGTATGATCAGACCCACAACAGTGTAGGACAGATTAGAGTTGCAAGGGGCTGGAGACAGGGGGCCCAGCTAGTAGGCTGTAGCCACATTCCAAGCCAAAACCAGTTAAGGACCAAACCACGGTAGGAGCAAGCCAAGGTAGGACCAATGGGGAAGTGACTAGGTCTGAGAAGCACTTAGCATGTCATGTTGACGGGGCTTGATGACTGGATGGAGAAGGAGGATACAGGAGAAGACAGGAGTCAAGGGCACCACCTGGGGCCACCAGCTGAACAGGGGATCCTCCCAGTGGAGATATTCATGACACCCACCACCTGGTGGATGGTGCTGCAGTTCCAATCACTGGGACAAAGACAAGCCATTCACTTCTCTTGAATGTTCTTCAGGGTTATATTTACAGACAAGTTTAATCTGTATTATCCAGCCACAGTTGGGTGATTCTGAGATTTTTTCCCCCCAGAAGTGTACCATTTATCCCTGGTATATTTATCATTTCTTCCTTCATTCCTTCCCTCCTTCTTTCCTTCCTTTCTTCCTTCCTTCTCCTTTGGCTAGCAGGCTATGCTCACCAACTAGGATGTTCAAGGATGGTGCTCTTTGTCCCTGGGTAGGATGGGGCAGCCCAGATGGGTCCCTGCTGGCTGGAGGTTGGGAGGCTGAGAACTTCCTGAGATCACGTTTCCTTCCTGTCATCTCTGCTCTTCATCTCAAGTATTTGTCCCCCTTGGATGGATTTCCTCATAAAATAAGTGTATTGTCTGAATCAATCTTATTTTTAAAAGGAGAGAGTCATCATATTGTGAAGACAGATCATAAAAAGCAGAATCCATGGGTCAGGGAGGCTGTTCGGCGTTGGTACTTGTTTAGTGCAGGCAGAGCACCAGGAGTCTGGACCCCGGGAGGCTGGTTGGCACAGTTACCCCTCAATGCCCCTGGCCTCTTCTGTCCTTCTGAAGCAGCCTCAGGCCTTCATGGGGTCTTTTGTTTTAATACTTAGACCATTTAAAGCAGGCAGCTTTGCATATTGAATAGGGGCACTGTGTCCAAGGGACTGACCCTCCACCAGAGGGGCCTCCCCTTGGCAAATACCTGAAATGCTTCCACTTGAGATTTAATGCTAAGGGTCATAGATGACATTGCAGGCAAGCTCTGCCTTTTGTTTGATTCTTCTAAAAAATGACATAACCCATTCATAAGTACATAGGTAAAAAAGTATAATAACACATGAGTGGTACATGAAGTGCCTGGTGTAAAATTTATACATTGGGAACATTATACAGGTAATACACCAGTACATGAGCAAGGTAAGGGGGACTTCACAAACTCCCCCAAAGTTCCCACAGTGACTACTCCATCCTTCCACCCCTCTTTCCATGCATTTCTTTTATTCCCACATGATACATATACATTATTTATTTTTCATTATATGTATAGGATCAGATCAAATTCTTGGTACTTTGTTTTGCTTTTACATGACATTCTATTTGGGGTTTCTTTTCAAAATTAAAACAACATACCCTTATCATAAAAACGTCAAACTTCATAGAAGGGTAAAAAGTAAAACAAAACAAAAATCAAAAGTCAAAATCCTTTCCTTCCTGTCTATCCACTCCCACCCCACAGAGCAAAGAGAAGTATATTTGTGTTCTTTTAGAGATGCCTATGCATGTACAAGCATTTAAACACATGTGTCCTTAATGTATTTACTTCATAGACAAAAAAGCGAGAGCTCAGAGAGGCCAAATGATATATCCAAGGTTGCGCAGCAGCCTGCGGCACTAGCAAAAGTAGAAGCCATGCTCCGACTTCCCAAAAGCAGTGGCTTTTCCACTGCGCACATGTAAGGTTTTGCCCAGAGCCAGCCTCAGCTGGTGCCTCTAATATCTCCCTGCTCTGGACCTTGTCTACAAAGCTGGTGACACTTTACAATATGGCCCATGTCCCTCTCCCCTCCCACAAATGCCCCAGGCTCTCAGTGTATTAATAGACTGCACTTGTGCTGGGCGGGCGGGGCAGGTCCAGCTAATCATTTGTTTCTCTAAAACCTTCGTGGCTGTCAGAGTGTGGTCACAGCAGAACAGCTGGCAAAGACATTCCGGCAGCTTGTGTGTGCACTTTTGTTCCCCAAATTACAAATGACAATTAGATGCAGAAGACAATTCCATCTCAGCCCTCCCTTGCCCTGGTGGGAACTGACACCCACTTCAGGCCCATTCATTCTCCCTTGTGCTTGATTTGGGGGCCACAGGCCTGACCTCCGGGAGCACCCAGCCTGATGGAGGAGGTCAGGTGTGCCCTTCCATACGCCTCCCTTTACCTGCAGTTAGCTGGTGCTCCCTCCCTCCTCTCTTGTGTCAGCCTTATCTATCTTGGGCCCAGATGTGTCTCAGCATTGCCGACATCTGGCTGAAAGAAGAAAAGTCAGTCGGCTCTAAGGATGCATTTGTTTCTGGTTGACACCGGGATGGCACCCATCTGGTCACCTGGGAAACATCCAGGTGGACACGCTCAGCATGCTGGCCACTGGTATATTTGAACTTGCCACCTAAGTTCATATGTTCACCGAGGGCAGAGCCTGGACCTATGTATGAGTTGTCCCCAAGCCAGACCTGTTCAACTCCACTCAACCTTGCAGGTGGACACTTTGTTGGGAGGAGAAAAGAGGAAAGCACAGAACTGAACAGCAGGAGCAGGCGGAGCAGGGTGGTGGGGGTGGTGGGGGAGGCAGGGGCAGAGTGAGGTGCCAGCAGCGGCAGAAACTGATCTTGAAAATGAACTCTCTCTACTGACTTCACGGTGCTGCCTGAGACTGAGCCTAGAGGCGTTGTCCTGACAGGGGAGCTTTGCAGTGGGGTGGGGTCCTTCCTGCTCTTTCCTTTGATTTCCTCACAGGAACCAGTCTCCCTTTCCTGCACAACAGACCCTCCTGAGATCTCTGATTCTGCAGCGCCCCCTCGTGGGCAACTGGAGTCTGGCTGGAAAGAATACAGAACACAGGCACATCGTCACTCGGCCAAGGGAATTTACAATCTTGTTTAAGGTTCTTCCACCTGCTCCCACCACTGCCAAAAAAAAAGGTACTCAAACAGCTGGCTGTGTGCATATGTGTGTTTGCGCCAAGTGGAAATCTGCTCTAAGAGAGAAAATGACTGAGTTCTGCAGCTCAAGTGTGTTCTGAGACAGGACAAAATATAAAACAGAGGTGTGTGAGTGTGCGTGTGTGTGTGTGTGTGTGTGTGTGTGTGTGATTCTGTGTTAAAGTGTTGCTGCCAAGACTTCAAATGACTTTGGTACATCCTCTACACTCTCCAGTCTCAAGTTGGGCCACTCTCTTTCAAATACTTCTGAGTCCCAGATAGTGACAGAGTTTCCTTCCAGCCTTCCCAGGCCTGGTGCAGAGGGCTGGAGCAGACTTCACAGAAGGAAATGGGTTCAAACCGTGTGTGGCCTCAGGATGGCAAAGCCGAGATCTGAGATTGGTCCATCAGTCAGGTGCCCGCCCAGGCTTGCAGGTAACTCAGCATGACCTGATGGAAAGGCCCCAGCAAAGGTCTCCAGCCAGGCTCACTCCCAGCCCACCTTCACCGTCACAGCTGTGACCTGCCCATGTCATCAGCTTATTTCATGGAGGAAGAAACAGACATGGAGAGGTTGCCAGGGCCACCCAGCTGGGGTGGCTGAGCTGAGCGCTCTGTGTCCCCATCTGCTTCATGATCCCACAGAGGCACACAGGAGGGTGTCTCCATCTTCCCTCTCTAATGGTCAGTGGTCAGAGAGAAGAGAGGGGCCAGAGTGTGCAGCAAGGAGGGACACTGAGCCACATGCCAGGAGAGAGAGGAAGGGGGAGGGATTGAGGGGGGAAGGCAAAGATTCAGAGAGGTAGGGAAATATGCCGTCCCACTCTCCCCATGGGACTGGATTCTAGGGAGATACATGTTCCAGGTTTCATTCCCAGACCTTTGAGATTAGAACTTCTGGGTGTGGGACCAAGGAATCTGCATTTTAAGTTTCTCTGAGTGGCAAAGTATGTCAATATCTGTACCTTACTGTGAAATACATCAAAAGAAGGAGATAAATTGGTGGATGGGTAGAGGGAGGGACTGACAGGTCATACCTGATAAAGCAAACACAGCAAAATGGTAACCAAGGAGTCAGAAGGTGGGTCGCACAGTGCACTGCACAATCCTTTCAACTTTCTGTATGTTTGAAAATTGCATAACGAGATGTTGTGGCTGAGTAGGTAGGCTGGGGATCACTATGGGAGGCAGAAGTCTCCCTCAGAGGACTTTTGGAGGAGCAGCTGTCCTGAAGTCTCCTCCTGCCTCCCCATGGCCCCAGCCTCCAGCCTCATCTCCTCAGCCTCATGCAATCCCAGAATGCACAGCAGATGGGTTCTGGGGTCTGCCCCTTGGGCCCCCCCTGCTTTGTGTTAATTGGGATTCAGTGGTCCCAGGGCTTTGTCCTGCTGGGTGGGTGGTCTGAGGCTGGTCCACACAGGGGCACTTATACCCCTATGACAAAGCCAGTGATGGAGTGGATTTGGGGCACAGCACAAAAAGCGGGAACTAGAAGTTCTCTTGGAAGAACCTGAAGCCAAACTGCTCACAGTGGCCCTTCAGCACCTTGGCCAGAGCTGGGGAGCCACAGAAGAAGACCTGCACCTTGCCCTTCTTTGCAGCAGCCACTTTCTGGAACACCTGGAGTCAGAGGGTTGGAGAGAGCAGAAGGAGAGGTGGGGCTGGGATCAGAGACCACTGCTGCCACCACCTGGAGGCAGCAAGGAGCAGCCCCATTTGACCCAGGAGCTTGAGGAACATGGGTGGCACTGCTGCTGGGCTCACAGTGGAGTCCACCACCCGGCCACTCAATCAGGAGCCACTTGCTCAACTTGTAACATGGCCCAGAAGGGAGTTAGGGCTAGAAATAAGTGAAACCAAGGCCTTCCACTTGAGAACCCCCTTCGGTGGGAAAAACACACTCAAATTGATGCAGCTTTGGCAACAAGAGGCTGTGTGCAGCTGCTCGGGAGCCCCTGGGCCATGTACTATGATCTAGATGCCTCTTTCTTTATTATTATTATTAATGAGTTAATTTATTTATTTTAATTAGGTATATATGACAGCAGAATGCATTTTAGTTGATTGTACACAATTGCAGTAGAATTCTTCATTTCTCTGGTTGTACACGATGTAGTGTCACACCCTATGAGCAGTCATACATGTACCTAGGGTGATGATGTCCCTCTCATTCCACCATCTTTTATTTTCCCCCTGTTTAGGACCCTTTTTTTTACCCCAAATTGTGTTTATAAATTGCCTTTTGAAGAAGGGTCCCTTTGACATCCATGTACCACTCCCACGTACTGTCCCTTAGCCCTCATGACCCTGGCTCAGAGCATCTACAAAGACTGTGTCCCAATTTTTCAGAGAAGAAAATAATAATAATTAATAAACATAATAATACATAACATATAATAGTAATAATAATAAAACCAATCTGAGAAGTAAAATGGAAAGATCACAAACTACTTCTTGCCCATGGGCCTCAGTTTCCCCATTTGCAATAGGAGATAAAATAAGACTTAATGTTTCCCCAGGACCCTGACCACCTGGGCTTTCTGGCTTTGGTTCATAGGGACTCAAGGCTGGAGAGGCCATTGAGGGCAGGTAGACCAACTTCCTCTTAACCAGATGGGGAAACAGGGAGGCACAAAGTGAGCGAGTGACGGAGCAGAACGGGGTTCCCTGACTACCACTCCTGCCTGGACACCTCCTCTGAACTTTGGATGTGAACTTCATACTTCACCCCTGGCTGCTTGACCCTGATCTCCCTGCTGCTGCCTCAGACTCTCAGCCTCATTGGCCCCTGCCCACTGTGGGGTTCCAGCTAGCCTTTACCTTGCTCCAGTCGGGCCGCCCAGGCTGGGTACGTGTCTGGAGACCCGTAATAGAGTCCTTCTTCTCCTTCTTGGCCAGGAGGTCGAGGGCCATCTGCAGGCCAATGGCCTTCATGTCATTCTTGCCTAGTGCAGAAGTCATGTACATGTGCAGCTCCAGGAAGTGGTCTGCAGATGACAGAAGAGAGTGGTACCAAATGGCTAGCACCTGTGTTGGGGACAGGGCAGGATGCTGGGCACTACTGCACCCTGGGGCTTGGCGGGACACCAAGAGGTATAGGAACTCACACCTTCAGTCAACCATGTTTGCCCAGGACCTAACTCGTGATTGATGCTGTAGAGAGAAAAAATGGCCCATGGCTTGAGCTGGGCCTCTATGTGCATGGTGAACACAAGTTAATGTACACCCTTGGCCTCATGTGAGCCTCACAACCACTCCAGGAACTAGACCCTACTTTGACAGAAGGGGAAATAAATCCCAGAACAGTCTTTGGGCTCCAGAGCTCCAGTGCATTTCTCACTGTCTACCCTCAGTCTGCCTGGGGACACAAGTCACGCACACATGAAAAGGTGACTTGGCTTGAGTGATGGCTCACATGGAAAGTACTATTGATGTACAGGGAAGGACTGTGGCTGAGAGAGCTGCTTCCAGGAAGGGGCACAGACTGGGTCAGGTCTTGGGAGAGGGGCAAGGTTCAGAAGGAAGGTCAAAGGAAGGCATATTCAAAAGGGGGAACAGCATGAGCAAGGACAAGGGGCTGGAGCGAACGTGAAACTGGGGGACACATGTGAGTGGCTGGATGGAGCAGAGGAGATGGGACTAGAAACGTAGATGCCAGAATCTGAAGGTCTTGAATGTTCAGCTGGGAAACGTGGGAAGGTCAAGGGTATCTGGGCGGAGTGCCAAATGGTGAAAACAGCTCTTTGGGAAGTGGTATCAGACGGCTGAATGGACGGGAAGTTGACCAGCATCGGGGAGACCCATTAGACCAGCACAGCCACACTTTGGAGCTGAAAGAGTCCAGGGCACTGAGATATTGTTCATTCAGGCCTCAGGGCAATTGGAGCTCCCAGGTGGGCACCTGTGTTCAAGCTGCTTCCTTTTTCCTGGGTTGTGACACAAATGTTACCGTTTTCTGTGTGTGCCACCGTGAGAAAAAGATGGTGAGCACAGCTCTAGGGCTCATTCAAGCCAGAGATGACAGGGCCCTAAGAAGATACTGGAAGAAGCATTCATGAGCTGATAGTCACCCTGTCCTTCCCCTCACCCACCCCATGCCTCCATGAAAGAATTCGTGCCATCCCAGCTTGCTCTCTGTTGTTTCCTGTGCCACCATTAGCCTGGTTTCCATCTGCTTAAGGTCTCTGCCACTGTCCAGATGGAAACGGGCCTAGGAGGCACAGCACATTTGTTTCACATGTCACTTAACTCTTAGTAGTGCTAGGTGGCCTGCAAGGGGGGAGATGCATTCTCAGGGGTGGCCTGCTGAGAGGACCCTGACCCTTCTTACGCCCGCCTCAGAGTCAGAGGGGGAGAGGAGAGAGGAGACTTGGTGGCATAAGGGAAAAGAGAGCTTCTGTGGGGGGAAGCATAAGGGAGCGTCCCCAGTGGGGGGGGGAGTGTGCCTCACCCCCTCCAAGCAGCTATGTTTAAGACTGGCTTCCCATTTCCTAAGAAATCATCTAAAAGAAGGAAGGAAAAAAAAACATGTACACTAATATATTAATTTTAGATATATCTGAGATAGGGAAGAATTAGGAATAAATAAAATGTTTAGTAGCAGGAGCTTGGTCCCATTATTTATGGCACCACACACTCTGTCTTTCATTATGTAACCATGAAAGACTTCCAATTTTTTTGAGGTAGTGATTAAACTTAGGGCATTTACCACGGAGCTGCATCCCCAGCCTCCCCTGCCCCCTTCTCCAATTTTATTTTAAAGTTTTAAAATTATAACAACAGTGAGTATTTTCCTGGCACAAATAATGCTTGTTTTTTAAAAAGCAGAGGGATGTGCAAATGTGTGATGTTCCTATTTCATTAAAAATAAGAGAAAATCTGTACTGTGTTTTTCTCCCAGCTCTCAGTGTGAAACATTAAGCACTGGCCCTAGACAGGCATATGTCTGTATACAGAGAAGCACACAGACCTAGCGCTCCCAACTACTTAGCAAATTCAAAATTTGCTGCAGTATGTCTTACTGTCTTCTCCCTGCCCTTCCCCCTCCCCATCTACCACTACTCATAAAAAGAAGTAAAGAGAGGTCAGGGGGTTTTATGTGGCTCGTGGTGGGGATAGAGCCCCACAGACCAAGCAAAGCCACATCTTGTACAGAGCGAAGGTCCTCAGCACCACATACAAACAAAGATGTTGTGTCCGCCGAAAACTAAAAAAAAATAGATAAATATTTAAAAAAAAAAAAAGTCCTTATAGGATACAATTAATGTAGAAAAACTCAAGTTTCCACAGGGCACACCGAGGCACCTGGCTGACCAACTCCTCATCCTTCCTGCATGTAACAGGAGACTCTGTCACAAAGACACCCCAACAGCTAGTTCCTAGCTAACTAGGAGAAGCCTTAATTTCTCCCATCCAGCTGTCATGTGGAAGCCCTCCTCGCCTTCCGTAAGACAATACAGAGGCCACAGGGAAGACTGACGGAAGTGAGAAGGAAACTGGGCCTTCACCTGCTGGCTGCCACCACTACTCCCTTTGGGAGGTCAGCCCAGGAAGGGTTTTCCTACCTCCTTCTTTTGCTGCTAGCAGCTGCCTCCCCTTCCCGACCAGCAAAGGTCCTGAAACTCTAAAAGGGGCCCCTGACTTAAGGACACTCCTACAACCCTTATAGTTCCTGGGCTGCCTCTCCTCTAGCCAGAACAAACTGCCTCGCCTGTTCTCTCCTCCCCCGTGTCTACGGTCATAGCAAACAAATCACCCAACAACACACACAAAGCCCCCAAATCCCTAGCCCCGTGGGAAGATTACCAGTAAATCAACAAAACGAAATATAATCACATCCTCATTATCACACAGATGAGATTTGTTGTTGCTGTCCTTGCACAGCTGGTTAAGGAAAAAGGAATTATTCCACAATCCCTGAGGAGTCCAAATTCTGTCTCATGAAACATTAGGATAGAATGGGGCAAAGGGCCGAAGGTGGATGGAGAGAAAAGAAAGGAGCAAAGTGTTTATAGAAAATGAGGAGGAAGGGGTGTCCACAATAAAAGGCCACATTGCCTCCTCTTGGCACTCTTGTCTTGGCTGGCCCTTGTGGCACCAGACTTGGCTTTGGGCTTCATTGGTTTGGCCTTCTTGGGCTTGGATGCCCTGACTGGCATGGCTTTGACAATCTTGGGGTTTTGAGTTTCTTGGTGTGGCAGCTGCTTCCTCTTGGCCTTCATGTCTGAGGTGGCTTTGGGCTTCTTCCTTGGAGTTTAGGACACAGCTTTCTTGGGCCTGAATGCCTTCTTTGGTGTGGCCACTTTCTTGGTCTTTCTGAAGGCTATTGACATCCCAGGGTTTTTGCTCTTGGCCAGATGGAAGGACCTTGAGGCACCCATCCCTTTGGTTTGCTTAAGGACACTGGAGGCACCAGGTGCTTGATGCACAACTTGATCTGGGAGTTGGCATTCTCACCCACCTGGTAGTGGCTCTTGATATACCTCTGTATGAGTAGATTGGTGCCAGGAGCCAGAGTGGGTCTTCTTGGCCTGAACAGCAGCCACAGTTATATCTGAACACTTGGGGTGGTCTGTGCACTTCTCGGAGGCCTTGGCCCACTTGGGTTTGGCTGCAGGATGGTTGTGGAGTTTTCAGGCATTATGGCCCACCTGGTCCTGCTGTTGAAGGCGCCTTCCAAAGGTCCAGTCCTTGTCAGAGGCTGAGCAAAGCCTGATTTGGGATATGCTCTCAGGCCCCTGACTAGCAGGCCAGATTAGAGTTTGCCAGGGCTGCAGGGGAGGAGTTACTCACTGCCTGTCCACACTGGCATGGGTCATGAGAGGGCTTGCTGGGCCCACCCTGCATGGCCCATCCCGGTGGCTCTGTGCTCAGCCTTTTCGCCTGGCTCTGGCTCTAGCTCTGGCTCTGCTCACACTCTTTTCTGCCTTCTTTTCCCCAGCTCTGTATCTCCCCAGCCCTTCTTTTATTCTTTATTTTGAGACAGGGTCTTGTAGGTTGCTGAAGCCGGCCTCAAATTTGCATTCCTCTTGCCTCAGTCCAAGTTGCTGGGATTACAAATGCATGCCACCATGGTTGGCTAATTCCACTACTATTATTGAGCATTTATAATTACTGAGATAGGTGGACTCACAGGGAGAGAGAGAAAGTGGTCCTTAGTAGAAGAAGACCCAATCTATGAGCATGATCAGCCCTGCTTGTCTCTTTAGATGAAGAAAGCCTCCAGCATATGCTTGTACCAGATCAATCAGAAAGAAAACATAATCGATTTAAATGTGACCAGCTTCAAAGACCGATACTGATTTATGGCTACTCTACTTAACCAGGAAGAAACATTCTGAACCGCAAATATCAAATGATGAACATGGGATTTGACTTTCACAACAAAAGTTTGCCTGTGAACCTGCACTTTTCTTCCTTTATATAGGGAAAGTCCTATATAAAGGAAGAAAACGCATCATTGTCTTCTCTTTTCTGAGAAGCAAGGGGTATCTGCAACCTATCTTGGGGGCATGTATACCTTTGTTTCGCTGTCTTTTAATAAATATTTGCTTGTGCCTTGTTTTTGACAATGGTGGAGGTCAATAACCCACTCAGCCCAAGCTGAGATTCCACTGCTCCCTAGAAGGGACTTCTTTGGATCCCTGTCTGGTGTCATTCCTTTAGTGACATGAAGAGACTGGCTTTCCTTTCCTTTTAGCTTTTGCCTTTTGATTGCATGGCATTCTCTGAAAACCTCAACCATATAGTAGATCACACATCATAGCCAAATTGGTTTTATCTCAGGGGTGCAAGGATGGTTTATCACATACAAATCAATAAATTAAATTCATCACATAAATATAATTAAGGATAAAAATCACATAGTCATCTCAATAGATATAGAGAAGGTCTTTGACAAAATTCAGCACAAATTCATTATAAAAGTACTAAAGAAACTAGAAATAGAAGGAACCTACTTCAACATAATAAAAGCTATATAAAACAGACCCAAAGCCAACACTACAGTGAATGGAGAAAAACTGAAAACATTACCTTTAAAATTCACCCCTCCTATTCAATGTAGTACTAGAATTTCTAACCAGATCCATTAGTCAAGAGAAGGAAATAAAAAGGATAAAAATAGGAAAAAAAATCAAATTATCAACATTTGCAAATGATATAATTTCATACTTAAAAGACACAAAAAACTCCACCAAAGGACTGATAGAGCTAATAAGCAAATTCAGCAAAGTAGAAGGTTACAGAATCAATATATAAAAATCAATAGCCTTCCTATGTATCAACAACAAATCTATTGAGAAAGAAATCAGGAAAACAAATTCCATTCACTGTAGCCTTAAAACAAAACAAAACAAAAAACTCTAGGAATAAATCTAATCAAAGAGGTGAAAATCCTCTACAATGAAAACAATAGAACATTTAAAAAAGAAATTGAAGAAGGCACAAGATGATGGAAAAAAATTTTCCCATGTTCAAGGATAGGCAGAATTAATATTGTTAAAATGGCCTTATTTGACAAAGGTGCCAAAAAACACACTGGATCTTCTACTATGTGGTTGAACATGATTTTCCAATATGTATTAAGGATTTTTAAATCAAAGTTCATCAGGGATATTGGTCTGTAGTTATTTTCCTTGCTCTAGCCTGGTTTTGGTATGAGGGTGATATAGCTTCATAAAACGAATGTGGAAGTGTTCCTTTCTATTTCATGGAATAATCTGAGGAGCATTGGCATTAGTTCTTATTTAAAGGTCTGGTAGAATTCAGCTGAGAATCTGTCTGGTCTTAGGCTTTTCTTTGTTGGAAGGCTTTTTATTACTGATTTTATCTCAGGGATAGTTATTGGTCTGTTTAGATTTTCTATGTCTCTTGATTCAGTTTTTGCAGAGCATATGTTTCCAGAAACACATAAATTTATTCTACAGTTTTTTGACAAATGGTGCTGAGAAAATTGGTTATCCATATGCAGAAGAATAAGACTAGATCCTTATATCTCACCCTGCACAAAGTAAACGCAACACGGATCAAAGAAGACCTAGAATTAGACCAGAAACTATTCAACTCTTAGAAGAAAATATAAGGTTAATATTCCACCATATAGGTTCAGAAAGTGATTGTCTCAAAAGGCCCTTTGCAGTTCAGTAAATATGCCAAGAGTTAATATATGAGATGGTATCAAATTAAAAACTTCTGCACAGTAAAAGAAACAAGAATATGAAGAGAGAACCTGAATACTGGAGAAAATCTTTTCTAGCCACTGTTCTGACACAGGATCAATATCCAGCATATATAAAGAACTCAAAAAACTTATAACCCAGAAAAAGAGAAATGCCCCAGTTAATAATGTACAAATGAACAAACAAGACACTTCTCAAAAGAAGAAACACAAACAGCTAACAAATATGTGAAGAAAAATCAACATCTTTAGTAATTAGGGAAATGCAAATCACAACTACACTGAGATTTCATCTCACTCCAGAATGGCAGCAATGGAGAATAAAAACAATAATAAATGCTGGAGAGAATATGGGGAGAAAGGAACACCTATACACTGATGTTGGATTTTAAATTAGTGCAACCCCACTATGAAATTCAATACAGAGATTCCTCAAAAGATTAGGCCTAGAACCACCATATGACTCAGCTCTATCACTCCTTGGTAATTATTCTACAACTTTGAAGTCAATATACTATAATGACATCTGCAATTCATGTTTATAGCAGCACAATTTACAATAGCCAAACTGTGGAAGCAGTCTAGGTGTCCATCAATGGATAAATGGATAAAGAAAGTGTGAGATATATACACAATGGAGTTTTATTC
The DNA here is from genome assembly GCF_001458135.2 of Marmota marmota marmota. Taxonomy (NCBI): domain Eukaryota; kingdom Metazoa; phylum Chordata; class Mammalia; order Rodentia; family Sciuridae; genus Marmota; species Marmota marmota. The sequence continues at coordinate 12,861,079 of NW_026000229.1, forward strand.
AGAAATAAAGAATCAAGTTATGTTACTTGCAGAAAAATGAATGAAATTCGAAAACATTTAGTTAAGCAAAATAAGCCAAATTTAGAAAGTCAAGGGTTGTACGTTTCCTCTCACAAGGGATCTAAGAAGAAAAAGGGAAACAGAGATGGGGTAGAATTGCATGAAAATCAAAGGGAGATCAGTAGAGGAAAGGGACCAAGAGGAGGAGGAGAGGAGGCCTCAGGGAAATACTGGGGAGTGATGTTGGCCAAATCATATTGTTATATTGTGTGCACACAGGAGTGTGTAGCAAGGATTCCCACCATTAAGAACAGCTGTGATGCACCAATAAAAACATGGGACAAAACCAAATTGGACAAAGGTGTCAGGGGAATGCCCCAAGGGTATGCATCAGCCATACAGGGAACTATTCAGGACAACATGTCCCATCCCCGAGTCAGAGGGGACTAAGGAAGCTGTGGGGGACAGGAAGGACAGCAATACAAGGCCTGATCCACTGATGTTCTAAGCCATTTTCCTTGTCTCCATAGACAGAATAATATCCCCGAGGCCCTGTCAGAGCAGATTCTGGCCCAACTTGCCAGAAAAGCTGACTCTATAAAGCTGCACATTTTGCATTCCAAGCACACAATGGCTTCTCCTCTGGCTCATTTTCTTTGACATTCTTTCCCCTGTAACATGGAAGAGTTGTTTCTGACCTGCTGCCTTTTCCTTCCTCCCCTTCCTTCTGTTTGCAGGGTGAACTCATATTGACCCCTCCTTCTACGTCTCTGCAATGAATCTTACTTTCTTCACAGAGACTCCTCCTCAGCTTTTCACTTTCCTCACACACCCAGATCCGTCTCTGCACTTTTCTCTTAGAACAGCACCTGGGATATGAAGCTGTGAAGACTTCCAGTCCTTACAGATAAAGCCCTAAAGGGGAAAGGCCCCTTGACCTAGTGTCGGATTATTTCTGGGAAAAAGTATTCTTAGTAGCATCATTTAATTGACTGAGTCACTGTTCTTCCTCTTAAATCAGCAATGGCTCTTCTAAGATATATTTTGTTTTGTTCATCACACCCACATTCTCTGAAAAAATTATTTACAAGGATTTTGTTTCATTTCTATTCCTTTTTTCTCTCCTTTTTTTTTTTTTTTTGGTGGTACTGTTGGGGGCGGGGGTTGAACCCAGAGCTCCACTCATGCTAGGCAAGTGCTCCACCACAGAGCCACATCCCCAGCCCACTCATTTCTATTTTTAGGGAAATTAGTTACCTTTATTAAAACTCTAAAGACTCAATTGCTGTGTTATCTATCTTTGCCTTTCACAGTTATTATAAAGCAAGGCAGCTCTCCCTGTGTGCTCTTGATAAGGAAACAGCATTTCCTGTGTGCTCATGGGTCTTTAGGATTCCCTCCAGGAGCAGGGTGCCCTCTACCCAAGCAGGTGGCAACAGCAGACACACTAACATGGCCTAATCTCGGGGCAGGGACTCCAAAGTGTTTTAAGTATACTGGAGCCTTTTCTTTATTTGTTTCTCTTTTCCTTTATATTTATACCAGCAGATTTTAAGTATTAAAAAAATACTCCATCTTGTTAAGATATGGGCAATTCAACATCTGTCCCTGTAAATTTACCTTTGGGTTACATATTAATAATCAGCATTATCAGATCCAAAGCACAGATCTTAAAAGACACCACCATATGATCCCTTGTTTAACAGAAGGCACGAGAAAGCTTATGAGTAAACCAATAAATTATGATAATTATGATCCAGGAAGTTACCCTGGAAAAGGGTAAGAATCCTGCCTTGCTCTTAAATAGGCTTGCTAAGACTTTCAAGAAGTACACCAATATTGACCCAAATTCTCACAAGGAACAGGTTCTCCTGAGGACTTACTTTATTAGTCAATCTGCTCCAGATGATGGGAAAAAATTTCAAATGCACATTAAGGACCCTCAGAACCCTATCAACCAACTTCTAAATTTGGCCTTTGGGGTTTTCAATAACAGGGGAAAGAATAAAAGAGACCATGAAGTCTTGAAAGGGACAGGAAAGAGAACAAACCCAATTACTGGCCTTAGCACTGGGCAACAGGCTGCCCCCTACATGCCCAAAAACTCCATGTAAAAGAAAGAGAAATAGCTCAAGACCTAGCAGCTGCAAAAGAGCCTAGGCATTTTAGCCAGAACTTCCCCAAGTGAGGTCCACCATACCTGAGTTATGTCCCCTCTATAAAGAGGGAAATTGCCCTCACCACTGAAGGGAGGGGAGGCCATCTGCTCCCATTATGGCTGCTGTGGGGGACTGAGGATGCCTGCGGTCTCTCAAAGCCACCTTTGATTAGCTGGTAATCATTTCAGAAGAGCCTTGGATGACTCTTGATGTGGCAGATAAAGATTTTAACTCCCTTTTGGATATAAGGGCTCAATTATCTGCTTTTCTCAAACCTTCTGGACTTCTTTCTCATCAAACTTGTGTTGTGGCTGATGTTGATGAAACCCCAAAGGTCAAATGATTTTACAAAATGCTTAACTTAAAAATTTAAAAGCTTAATTTTCATTCAAGATTTTCTGATTCTAAAACAGATTCCTCACTGGATCATCTCCTTCCTAAATGAAAGGACCCTTTTTGGGTTCTTTTAAGCACCCTTATAGCAGTTAAATTACAAGGACACACTTAATGGATTTACTTTTCAGAATTAAACCCGGTCCTCTTGAGACTCCACAGGATTTGCCTTTATCTGAAAATAGCCCTTCAGACCCGTTCAGAAGATGTCTCCTTAACTTGTGAGCCACTAGAAGATCTCTGAATCTTATTCAAGTGGAAAAAGAGCTGCTCAAGATAAGTCTCTTGTATATAATATGTCTAGCTTCCTAGCCTCACAGCTCTCTTGTTAGTGAAAGGCATCGTATTATATTCTATTTGGTCCTTGTGTTTTTAACCTACTTGTAAATTTCACTTCTTATAGGATGGCTCAACTTCACTTAAAGATGATGCACACTCTGGTGGATTCCAGTCTGTCTCCTCTGCTAAACTATGGTCTCTCTCCTTGTCCCCACTACATCAGACAGGCAGAGACCTTTGATCCCCGATTAGGTAGAAAACAAAGGCCTCCTCCAGCTTAAAGAAGCTATAGAAGATGGATCTTCCCCCTTCTGGAAGGGACCCAAGGGATCAAGGGATCCAAGTTGGAGATGGGGAATATGATAGAAAAATTCTCAGGGGAAGAAAGAAACCCTTACTAGAAGGAGCCCCGGATCAATGAGCATAACCAGCCATGCTTGTCTTTTTAGCTAGATGAAGAAAACCTCAAGCATATGCTTATACCCGATCAACTAGAATGAAAACATAATCAATTTAAATTCCATCAGATTCAAAGACCTATAATGATCGATGGCCAGACTGCTGAGCCAAGAAGAAACATCCTGAACCACAATAGCAAATGATGAGCATGGGGTTTGATTTTCACAAAAGCTTGCCTGTGAATCTGCTCTTTTCTGCTGTGCTATGGGAAAGTCCTATAGAGAGAAACTCGGCCCTGGGTGCAGCACTGTCTTTTCTGAGAGGCGAGAGGTGTTCACCCTCTGCCTTTGGGATACGCATACTTTGCTTTTTTGTGTGTCTTTTAATAAATCATTGCTGTCCCTTGCTTTGAATGTATTCTGAAATTCTTTTCAATATTTTAAGTCAAGAACCTACTCAGGCCAAGCTGGGATCCCACTGCTACCTTGGAGAGACCTCCTCAGATCCCTGTTCAGAGACATTATTAATGCTTCTACTATTACTAAATTTACTGAGTATCTATTAAGCTCCAGTTACTGTTCTAAGGGCTCTATATGGAACATGTCATTTGATCCTCATAACAATCCTATGAGTTGGGTACTAGTAGTATCCTTAATTTCCAGATGAGGAAACTGAGGCAAAGCAGTTAGGTATATGCCCAAAACCATTAAGGAAAAACATTCAAACTGAGTGAATAAAGCTTAGGCTATAGAAGTTCAAAATTATAAACTATGATTTCATTCATTTAAACTTTGACATATAACTAAAAATTAGAAGCCATAAGTTTCAGCTGCAATTAATGAGAAATCTTGAAAGAAATTTGATGTAATAAAATCATTGACTCAAGTGGTTCTGAGGATGCAAAACTCCAGTTTAGCTGTTATCCTTTGTTTACACAGATCAGGAAGAAGCAAATAGCAAAATATTTATGTACCAGTAACTAGAAGATTTATATTAAATCCAAACCTTTCTTCTAGCTTGTCATCACAAAATTGAGTTTCTAATGAATTAATGTATGTAAAAACATTGAGGATGAAGTCAATGCTCTATAAATATTTGCTATAATTGTTATTTACAAAAAGGGCAAAGAGCTTTCCTGAAATACTCCACGGTTTAACAGTTATCTCCCAGAGACTGCTGACGTGAACATCAAGGGTTTGACTGTTTGTCATAATAAACTACATCTGTTTGACTGTTCCTTGTAGAAAACTGTGTTTGTTTACATGAACTTTTAAACTGTGTTTATCAAAGGAATATGCATTCACTCATGACAACTTGTGATAATTAAAAAGCCACATAAGATCTAGTTCCCAGGAACTCAAACAGTCTAAAAGCCTATACCAATTCTCTTGAAGTTAGAAACATATCTAAAGACATTCCTCTTTGTATGTTATTGCACAAGTAAAACAAAACAGCAAATAATGAATCTTAAAAGATTCATTTTAGAACGCAGTGCAAAACCTCTGTGTTTCTCAAAGAAACACCATGGAGATAGGGATGTGACCCAGAGAAACATTTTTTCATAGCTAGAAATGATGATAGTAAACACTTAGTAAAAAAAAAAATGTAGGCTACAACACTTGGGGGCTGGGGAAGGTGAAGACAGGGGAGGACATTCCAACATTCATTTCTGATAAAAATATAAAAGAAGGGACCAAACTGTTAGAGATTCCCTGTGTGATAAAGGGTGCAACCATTGCCTTAGACACTCTCTACACTCTGACTGCCACCTCACCAGGAAAGATGCTAAGCCCTCATCCCTGAGAAACATACATGTTTCTTTAAGTTGACCTCAACTAATGAATCATGTATAATGAAAATTTGTGTTGGAGTAAAAAGATCTGTATTTACCCTATAAACTTAAATGGCTGGAGATGTGTACAAATATATGAGGCAATGGTTCCCAGCAGGTGACAGAGGTCTGTCACTGCCAAGGAAACAAATGAAACAGGCCCTACATTGCCTGGCACCAGTCTCACGGAAGCGAGGAGACAGCTGGAGTGCAGGGAGGCCAAGTCAGCTAGAATTTGCTAGAGACCATACTGGAAAAGGGAACGGTAGAGAGGAAGAGGGGAAGGGAAGAAAGGAGAGACTTTGGAAGGGAGGATGAGATGGGGGAGGAGGAGACAAAGGAAGGAGAAGGGACTCTGGAAGAAAGGAAGGCAGGAAGCAGCACACTCACTAGCTCTGGAATTCTGCATAAAGTTTCCTCTGAGTCTTTGGCTGAGTGATAGTCTGTACACGTGTGAAAGAAAATTACCAGAAAACACTAAGAAGAATAATACCTAGCGTTCCAGCAGAGCTGGGAATTTGTATTCCTACCAAGAAAGAGTGGAGAGATGGTGGGATATATGGACACTAGGCAGACTCCTCAGAAGTGTGTCATCTTAGTTCTAGGGCTAAATATGTGAAATTGTGCTCTGGACACCCTCTAGCAAAAGCTAAAAGAGAGTCTTAAAAGGATCCACAGAGTCCTACATTACTCAGCTGTGCACCAGAACAAAGTACAGTACTATTAAAATAAAATGTCACAAAATCTAAAAAACAAAACAATTTAAAATTCAAATTGCTTGGTATCCAACAAAAAATAATCATACATACAAAGAAGAATATGGGGAAAAAAAGGATTTATCTTGGAGAAAATTAGTAATTAGAAATGTCCAGAGATAACAGAGATGATGGAATTAGTACACAAAGATGTTGAAACCATATTATAAATGTGCTTAATAACATCAAAGCAAAATAAACAAAACAAATACGACAAGGAGAGAAATGGGAGACATAAAATGGAACTTCTACTGAAGAAAAATACAAGAACAGAAATGAAAAATACATTGAATAGAATTAACAGCTAGTCTAAATCCTCTGATTTACCACATAAATTTTAGAAGCAGCTTGTCAACATCTAATTTTTTAAAACCTGCTCAAATTTTGATTAGGATGGAAATAACAGAAAAGTCTCTGAAGAAGAAAAGACCTATGAACTTAGAGGCTTAGCAAATAAAGACATAGCAATAAAAACTATCCAAAATGAAAAAGAAAGTGGGGTGGGGGTCAGGGAAAGAAATACACTCTCTCGGTGACCTGTAGGATAATATCAAACGGTCTAACATATGAGTAATCAAAATGACAAGAATGGAAAAAAGAAACAGAAAAAAAAAAGTAAAGAAAAAATGGCTGTTTCTCTCTTTAGGGTTCTGTAGTTTTCATTGTATAAGTCTTTCACCTCTTTTGTTAGGTTGATTCCCAAGTATTTTATTTTTTTTGAAGATATTGTGAATGGAGTGGTTGTCCTCATTTCCATTTCAGAGGATTTGTCGCTGATATACAGGAATGCCTTTGATTTATGCGTGTTGATTTTATATCCTGCCACTTTGCTGAATTCATTTATTAGCTCTAATAGTTT
>NW_026000229.1:12873050-12879276 GCF_001458135.2 Marmota marmota marmota
CAACAGACACTAGTATGGCAATATGTAAATCAATGGATGTGTAACTGATGTGATTCTGCAATCTGTGTATGGGGTGAAGGTGGGAGTTCATAACCCACTTGAATCAAAGTGTGGAATATGATATGTCAAGAAATTTGTAATGTTTTGAACAACCCACAATAAAAAATTTAAAAAAAAATAAAAATAAAAAAATAAACAGGGATGAGAGGTGGGAGGGAAAGGGAGAGAGAAGGGAAATTGCATGGATATGGAAGGAGACCCTCAGAGTTATACAAAAGTACATGCAAGAGGAAGTGAGGGGAAAGGGAAAAATAAAACAAGGGGGACAAATGAATGTCAGTAAAGGGGGCAGAGAGAGAAGAGGGGAGGGGAGTGGAGGGGAGGGGGGATAGTAGAGGATAGGAAAGGCAGCAGAACACAACAGACACTAGTATGGCAATATGTAAATCAATGGATGTGTAACTGATGTGATTCTGCAATCTGTATACAGGGTAAAAATGGGAGCTCATAACCCACTTGAATCAAAGTGTGAAATATGATATATCAAGAACTATGTAATGTTTTGAACAGCCAACAATAAAAAATTTAAAAAAAAAAAGAAAGAAAAAATGTCTGACAAACTTCCAAATTTGATAAAAACTCTAGGCTCTACAAGTTCAATGACCTCTGAGAACAAGAAATATAAACAAAAACACACAAAGAGTCATCATAATAAGGGGGGGGATCTTAAGTGGTAAAAAGAGGAAAAATTACTAAAGAGGAATAAAGATAAGTACAAGAGTTATCTTGTCAGAAACTATGCAAGCCAGAAGACAATGGAGGGAATCTTTAAAGAAGCAAAGGAAAAAAATTAACTGATAACAATATTGTTAAAAAATCAAGGTGAGGTCGAGCACAGTGGTGTATACCTGTTATCCCAGCAGCTTGGGAGGCTGAGGCAAGAATATCAAGAGTTCAAAGCCACCCTCAGAAATTTAGCAAGACCCTCAGCAGGATAGTGAGACTCTATCACAAAATAAAACATAAAAAGGGCTAGGAATGTGGCTCAGTGGTAAAGCACCCCTGGGTGCAATCCTCCAGTACCAAAACAAACAAACAAACAACAACTAAAAAAAAGCTAAGGTGGGAAAAAGACTTCTGGAGGAAAATCAAAAGCTAAAGGAATTATCATCTGCATTATTTTAGATACGAAATACAGGAAATTATATAGGGAGTTTTTCAAGCAGAAGGAAAATTATCCCAGATGGAAATCTGGAAATATGCACAAAAATGAAATGAACCAGAAATGGTAAGTATGTGTATAAATGTAAAAGAGGTTTATTTTAATTAAAAAAAATTTTTTAAAGATGACCTTAGATAATACTTTTATTGTATTTATTTATTTTTATGTGGTGCTGAGGATCGAACCCAGCACCTTGCACATGCTAGGTGAGTGCTCTACCACTGAGCCACAACCCCAGCCCCTTAAATTTCTTTTTGAAAGATAATTGACTATTTAAAGCAAAATAAATAACAAGGTACTGTAGGACTTATAACATGTAGTAGTAAAATGTATGACTAAGCACAAAGGACAATAAAGGAGAAATTATGGTAAGGATAATGCTGTGCAATAAGTAGTGTAATAGTATTTAAAGATAGACTGTGATGTTAAAGATGTATATTTTAAGCCCAATAGCAACCACAGGAATAATAAAATCAAGCAATATGGTTAGTAATTAAATAACAGAGATAAATGATATTATAAAAACATACAATTAATCCTAAACTACACAGAAAAAGAGGGGGAAAGGAAAAAAAAGAGAGGGACAAACAGAAAACAAAACCAGGATAGTAGATTTGAACACAATTATATCAATAATTATGTAAAATATAAATGGGCTAGAAACTCCAATTAAAAGGCAAATATTATCAAATTGCATTTTTAAAAAGAAAGGTTGTATAGAAGGAACTCACTTTTAATGTAACAATGAGACTGGTAAAAAGAATGGAAAAAGAAATATTATAGCATAACTAATTTTTTTAAAAAAACTAGAATGGCTCCATTGATTTCAGAAAAAAAATAGACTTCAGAACAAGGTATATTATCAGAGATGAAGAATATTATATAATGAGAAGGTGGTCGATTCATCAAGAAGTCATAAAGATCCTTAATATGTATCCACCTCTGTTGTGCAATGAAGACTTTGGCCTCTGTCTCTGGTTCTTGGAGTGAGACTAGAAATCCTTGGAAAAAAAATTAACTGGGTATTCATATGTAAAAATTAACTTTTACCTTTAACTCTCATCGTATACAAAATTGATTTTGAATGGATAATTATTTAAATAAGTGCTTCTAAAAAGAAGGCAATTTTATTCCCACAGACATTTGACAATATCTGGAGGTATTTTATATTTTCATGACAGGGATAGGGTACTACTATTTTCTAGTGAACAGAGGTTGAAAAGTAGCTAAAATCCTAAGATGTATAGGAATTATGCATATAATAAGAAATGATTTGGCCCAAAATGTCAATAGTGACAAAACTAAGAAATTCTAATTTAAATGAAGAGCTGAACTACAAAATATGTAGCAGAAAACACTGGAGAAAATTCTCATGACTTCGAGTGACATAAAGATTTTAAATATAACACAAAAAGAAGAGAAATAAAAGAAAAGACTGATAAATTGGACATCATTAAAAAGTAAAACAAGGGGCTGGGGTTGTGGTTCAGAGGTAGAGAGCTCGCCTAGCATGTGTGAGGCCCTGGGTTCGATCCTCAGCACCACATTAAAAATAAATAAATAAATAAAATAAAGATATTAAAAAAAAGTAAAACCTTTGTTCTTCAAAAGACAGTTTAAGACAATGAAAAGACAATGTTTTGTAAAATATCCAGCTAATAATGGATTTGTTTCCAGAATATATAAAGAGTGCTGACAACTAAGTAAAAAGAAGACAAACATCTGGATTTAAAACTGGGCAAAATACTTGAACAGACACCTCGCAAAGAACATGTAACAGCTAGAGAAAAAAGAGGGATTAAAAACAAGGGATTTCACAAAAATAGAAAGGAGACCAGTCAAATAGAAGGGAATCGAGGGGAGGAAGAAGGGAAAGAAAAAGGAGAGTACTGGGAAATGAAATAAGCCAAAACTTCTGTATGTGTACAAATATGTCACAAAGAATCCCTCTTTTATGTGCAATTATTACACACCAATAAAAAAAAAACACAAAGAACATGTAATAACAAGCCCACAAGAAGATATTCAGCATCACTAGTCACTAGGAAAATGCAGTTCAGAGCACATTAGGAGATCACTCACATCTACTAGAATGGCTGAAACAAAAAAGGCTGATGAAGGTATGGAGCACCAGGAACTCTCATTCACTTCTGACGAAAATGTAGAATGGAATAATTGCTTTGGAAAAGTAGTTCAGCGATATTTACACTATTGAACTTAATACTTACCACAATACTCAACAAACCCGCTCCTAAATATTTATCTGACAGACATATGAATAAAGGTCCATACAAAAACTTGTGTCAAAATAATCAAAAAATGGAAATAACTCTACTGTCCATCAACTAGTGAAAGGAAAGACAAATTGTAGCATATTTGTAAAATGGAATACTACTCAGCAATAAAAATGAATTCAACTGTTTATGGATACCTGCAACAATGAGGACAATTCCCAAGGTGCTATGATAAGTAGAAGAAGTGGACATTCATATGATTCCATGCATATGAAATCTAAAAAAGGCCAGATTGTCGTGATAGAAAGCAAATCGGTTATTGCCAGGGCTAACGGTCAGGGGAAGATGTTGACTGCCAACATGGGATGGAGATGGGGAAACCTTTTGGGTAATGAAAATGTTCCATAATTTGGTTGTAGTGGTGGTAACACACTGTATGCATATGTTAAAATGTCATTGTATTTATTGTACAAAAGATTTTTCTAATTTTATTGTATGTAAATGATGCCTCAAAAAACAATCCAAAAACAATTCCACCATGCTTCTGCTTAGAAGCATGATGGAATGTGTATCCCTGAGCTCTGCCTTCAGGAGAGCTGAACTAGAAGGTCAAGGTGGGGCCTGGAGATCTAAAAGATATCATAAAAAAGAGCAGTTATGAAAATAAAGAATATACATTTTTATAAAATGTGAAAAAGAAAAGAAAAACTTGGAAAAAATTCTTTAATATGTTTAGAGTAATCTGGACCATGGATGGAATTATGAGTGATTCCCCTCCCTTTTTTTTTTTTTTTTTTGGTACAGGGATTGAACTCAGGGGTGCTTAACCACTGGGCCACATCCCTAGCCCTTTTTTGTATTTTATTTAGAGACAGGGTCTCACTGAGTTGTTTAGGGCTTAGCTAAGTCGCTGAGGCTGGCTTTGAACTTGTGATTCTCCTGCTTCAGCCTCCTGAGCCATTGGGATTACAGGTGTGCACCACTGTGACTGGCTCATTTTCCTTTTTTTTTTTTTGCTTTAAAAAAAACTTTACAAAATATTAAATTATAGTGGACCTTCCCCATCTTTCATAGAAATGGAACAAACACTTTTTTAAAAGACACTGAGTTCATATTAAAATGGTTCATTTTATGGTATGTGAACTTTACCTCAATAAATCATTTTTTAAAAAGAGACCTTGACTCCCCAGTCCCTCCCCACAGGCTGCAGGACCTGTCCCTCTCCTACCGTCTTGTGCCTCCTGGGCCTGGTCCATCTCTAGTTTGGTCAGCAGGCTCACAAACCACTCAAAAGACCTCTGGTCTCGGTTGATCCAGATGAAATCCACCTAGAGAGAGGGGCTTCGGCTCAGAGGAGGGTCTCCCTCGTTCACAGCGTGCTCACATTTGTGGTCCCTGGGCCCTGAGGACCCCCAGTGTCTACACATGGTCAGAGGGGAAGACAGACACACAGAAGTAAAAAGACTCCCAGTTTCCAGAACAGCATGACCAGGACCCAGGTTCCTGACTCCAAAGCTAGAATTTGTCTTTGTAAGCAGTGTTCTGAGATATCAGCTTGGGAAAGACAGCTATGCAAAATTACTGTTTAGTTCCCTGTGCACAATAATGACTTTCCAAAAGGCAAACATGTTTTCATCTCTGAAACCACCATTGGGTCATGGATGGTAAGCATGAGGCTTGGAGCTGGGTCCCTGAAGGTGCTTCTTTTTAGGGCCCAGCGGGCTCTCAGAAGTGACGGGAATGTTGATAGCAGAGGCCTGGAAATTTAGGAGGGACCAGGAGAGCTGGCATTTTGGAGGAAATGAAAGAGAAAGAACAACTTGGAAGGAACAAGGGGGTCCCAGCAGAGGAGAGGTAGGGTATCCCTTCCTGCCTCTGCACGGGAGCACTGGCTCCTGCTCCGGGAGGTGTTGGGGAGAAGGTCCGGAGGTCTGCCTGCGGGAGGTGGCACCCACCTTGTGCAGCTTCATGTCGTGGTCCTGGAGGCCCTCCATCCAGGAGTGTTGGCAGCTGGGGCAAACGTGCTTTCTCTTTTGGTGCCTGAGGGGAAGCAGGAGGAGGGGGTTTTTAATTTTGGGGGTAATTGAGACTTTTCAGGACCCCAGAGAATAGTGTAGAAGGTAGGAAGTAAGGATGGGGTGGCAGAGCCCACCCTATGAGGAAGAGGAGATGAGACACAAAATAAGGCGGAGGACAAGGAGGAGAGGGAAGAGAAGAGGGGAGGGGGAGAGGTGAAAGGAGGGGTTAGAAAGTGGGAGCATCGAGGGGGGCCGCTGTCAGGACAGGCCCAGGATGTGGGTGGGGCCATGCTCTGTGCACTCACCTGTGCATGATGCTCTGCAGGATGGAGGCAAAGGGGGTGATGCCGATACCTGCCCCAATGAGCACGGCGTGCTCCGAGGCAAAGATCCTGCGGGTGGAGGTTCCATAAGGGCCATCGATGTAGCACTGTCACAGGGGGTGAGAGGAATGAGGACTGTGGGGAGAGCTGCACTCCCCCGAGTGGAGGAAGGTCCCCAGGGCCTCAGCACCCTTTTATACACAGGCAGTCAATCATCTCCTAGGCTCGAGGCCAGGTCTAAGCGGCTCCTACTCCAGCCCTCTTTCCACAGGCTGAGCTCTCAGCACACTTCTGGAGAAAGCCCTAGAATGTTAGGATGCAGAGCTGGTGACCAATCAGCATCCCTGCTGAGCCTCCATCACTTCCAGGGTGTGTGTTGTGGGTGCCAGGGAGGCAGGGAGAGAGTGCACAGAGCCCTCCCCCCCCCCC
>NW_026000229.1:12879299-12932564 GCF_001458135.2 Marmota marmota marmota
ACCATCCCTGATCCTGGAGAAGAAACAGGCAAGGCAGGGCACCCGTGGGTTTAAGGACAGGAGGAGGGTTTGGTTAAATAGTCTGGATACCTGGAAGTCAGCCCCGGGGATTAGAGGAATAGAAGGATCAAGAGCCAAAGTAACCTCCTCACAAAGGCAAAGAGGCATTTCCTCAGAGGGGGAAGGAGGTCTCCACCACAGCCATTTCCTGGAGCCTCTTACCTTGATGTTGCAGAATTGATGGTTCTCAGAGGACATCTCAGAAGCCTGCAGGGAGTAGAGCAGAAAGCTGAGTCTGGGAAGGACAGTGCTGGGCATTTCTTAGAAGCTTGCAAGCCCTTGCCAGTCTGAGCAACTGTATTGAAAGGGAATTGCTTTTACTGTCCAAACCATTTCAGGATCCTGGATCCTTTTTAAGGAGGAATATCAGCAGTGTGCTGGTAAACTGGCTCCTGGTGGGGGGCAGGGGGGATCTCAATCACCAAGAGATTAGCATATGTCCATTTCTGTGGCCTAAATACCATTGGCCCTCCGTATCCACAGGTTCTACAGACACAGATTCAGCCCACTGTAGATTGATAATATTTAGGGGGAAATTGTGCCTGTAGTAAGCATGTATAGAATTTTTTCTTGTTATTATTCCCTAAACAATATAGTATAACAACTATTAACATATGTAAATGTCCATTTAAAGTATATGGGAAGATATACATAGGTTGCAAAGTCCACATGATTTTATTTATGGGCTTCAGCAGATTTTAGTACCCAGGAGGGTCCTGGAACCAATCCCCCTTGGACACTGAGGGACAACTGCACTGCCATCATAGCTCCCAACATATGACCGTGTTTAATAACTAGCTCACGAAATGGGAAATTTAACCATCAACTTGTAGGATTCAGTGCGAGTCAGCTCCAGAGCAAGGCTGGGGAAGACTCAATCACACCTTTAGCTGCATGTTCTCATGTCTGGGATGGAATGTTCTTTTCCCTCTGCCTAGAGCCCCTTTGCTCTTCCCCAGCTGTCAAATCCCTGTGCCTTGGTCCATGTCCAGCTCATTTGAAGTCACATCTCCTCTTTGAGGCTTTGCCCAGATGCTTCAAGAAAGAAAGGTACCGAGGGCCTGGGGCTCTGCCCTGGGGCTGATGCCGGCCCTCTGGGTGGGGTCCGGCTCTGCCTGCAGTGCCTGACTACTCCAGACCTGAGCACAGGTAGACGGCCAGACACACATGCAGGTCAACACCCTTGCTTCTAGAAGGTGGAGGAAGCAGAATGCAGAACAGGCTGCAGGAGCCTGTGATACCTCCCTCAGAGGAGTTGAGGCTGAGGGTGTGGAAAGGACTGCCCAGTTCCCCAGAGTTCCACATAGAGACTGGGTCTCCTGTGACCCATCCTATGTCACATTACACCATGCTGCTTCTTCATCTTGGGGTGGGGACTGCTTAGTGTTGGACATAAACTGCTTGTGGGGGTTTAGGAGGTACCTGGGAGAGGGCTGCTCCCCTTTCAATTTTCTCTAATCCTTCTGATAGCAAAGAGAAAGACTTCAATTCTGGCTAACACATCTTTAACAGCTCCTTAAGACTAATTTCTTAGAGAGTGCTGATAGACCTCTCCCCGACCCCTCTCTGTTTTCTTTTAACAAAGTGAGAAGGGGAGAGGGAGAGTGAAAGTGAGAAAGGGAGTGTGTACCTGCAGGGAGCAGGCCTGTGGGCGGAGCCTCAACAGGCAGAAACATCTAGAAGAATTTAATACCATGTTTTCATTGTTTTTACTTTAGAGTTAGCATGTTTATGGCACACAATACTGATTTTCCATTAAAGATAGCAATCTAAGGAGTCTTTTTAAATACAGTTTAGAGTACTGTGGTGATGTAAGAGAATATTAAGTAGAAAATATTGCTAATGAGCTGTGAATATGGCAACAGTTACAAGGGTGGAGGCAGATGGTTGGCTGCAGAAACCCCACTCCATGTGGGTCCTGCCTGAGAGTGGGCTTGCCCTGAAGCCAAGGATGCCAGGCCAAGACCCAGCACCCCTGGGCAGACATGTCAGCCTCCACTTCCCCGGCCTTACCAGGTCCCCGCCCTGAGAAGAGGCTCCCCACCATGCTGGGGTCCCTTCCTCAGCCTTTATGGGGTCCTGGTCTTTGTCCCCCTGGCACTGTGGTTCCTCGGTCCTGTAGGACATCAGTTCCATAGCAACATTCTTGCTGGAGGACTCAGCATCCTGTGCTGAGGTACAGGAGTGGCTGGGCTGTGGTTGCAAATCCTGTTTTGTTTCAAAAACAGAAATTGCTTTAATATTACAGAGTCAATTCCTGTTAGTTGTAAAAACATCACATATTATAGAAATAATTAAACAATAAAATGAAAAAGTACAGGATGACAGCTACCATAAACATTTTCTCTGCTCTTTAGACACTCTTTCCTTTTAAAAAAATATTTTTTAGTTGTAGTTGGACACAATACCTTTATTTTATTTATTATTTTTATGTGGTGCTGAGGATCGAACCCAGGGCCTTGCATGTGCTAGGCAAGTGCTCTATCGCTGAGCCACAACCCTAGCCCCTAGACACTTTTTTCTAACATACACATGTGTATGGGCACACATATCCACACACACACACAGACACACATCTGCACACACATGCACACACACACTTATTTTATCCCAATGGAGCATCCTGCTTTGCAACCTGTTTTTCCCACTTCTAGCTTTCCATACTAACAAGTTGAAATTTCCATAATCTTTCTTAGGCAACTTACTATTCCATTATGAGGGTGATCAGTAATTTCTCTGGCTGCCTTCTGTTGCTGGGCCTTCTGACTGTCTTCATTTTCTCATTATCATGAGCGACCATGCGATGTGGAATAGCACATTTCCTGTCATTATCCCTAGACCCTGGTTTACTTCTCTGCATAGCATTTGTTGTCGCCTGACGTGTTACATGTGCATTTCATCTGTTCAACGAATGCCTCTGCACCAGAAGTTCAGCAGTGCTGTCTCTTTTGCCTACCGACATATCTCTAGCATCTAGAACAGAACCTGGAGAACAGTAGGTGCTGCACTCAGTAAATATTTGCTAAAGAAATGAACAGGGCTTTTTGTGCACCTGTCCAATTAGCTTTTTAGCATAAATCTCTAAAAATGGAATTGCTGGGCCAGTGGGTGTGCATATTTAAAATGCTGACACATATGGCCAGACTGCCTGCCAGAAAGACTGTGCCAGTTTATTCTGTGGCAGCAGGGTCTGAGGTCCCACGGAAACAACCTGCAGTGTGTCTTCCTGCTGGTTCCCAGTGTGCCATGGCTCATCCGGTTTGCAAGTCAGCTTCTTCCTTCAGGAAGTTTCCTCTGATTACTGGAAGAAAACTTTTCTTTTTCCTACATTTTCCTCCACATCCCACAGTTTTGCTTTTGGCACCATTCTGGAATGATCCTCTCCTCTGTCCAGACAGGATTCTACCTGGTGCCCCCATTCCCCCAGCACCCATGTTGAAGGCAGGGCTGGGACCTGCGGGGGCCAGTGAGTCCTCCTCCTTTGACCTTCAGCAGGGTTCTCACATATTAACTAGTCTCCAGGCCAAGAGGCGGAGTCTCGTGTTCAGCTACCCTCAGCTTCCTGGTCTATCCTTATTTCTTGGGGAGCTGCTCTGATCCGTCCCCATTCCTCTCTCCCACCACCCCCAGTACTAGGGATTGAATCCAGGAGACTCAATTGTTGAGCAACATCCCCCAGGTCATTTCATTTTTTATTTTGAGACAGGGTCTGACTATGTTGCCCAGGCTGGCCTTGAACTTGCCATCCTCCCGCCTCAGGCTCCCAAGTCCCTGGGATGTCAGGCATGTGGGCCACTGTGCACAGACTCTGTTTCTCCAAACCCTCCCTGGCACTAGCCACCTGGCAGCTTTATGGGCTTCATCAAGGCTCCAGAGGTAACAGTGCTGTTACTGCTGATGGTAATGATGACCCAGGGGCCCACCTGGACCATGCTGCCATTTCCCTCAATACTCCATCTGCATTCTTTGGATCAGTGCTTAATGGGATAAGATGAGAAGGGTGAGCCATGGAGGAAAACTATCTCCATTTCAAAGAAAAATAACAGGCTCAGTTAGGTTGACAGACAAGACAAAGACCATGTAGTTAGAGAGTACTGTCCAAGAGACTTGGAGGTCAGAATGTTTCTGGTCTCAGTTACCCCACTCCTTCCACTGCTCCCCACCTTTTCTAATGCAGGAAATCAGGATGGAAGGATCTGAGGTGGTCAGGCTTCGAAGAGGCTCTTGGACCACACAGTCAGCCATTGCCTAGCCCACTAATGCTGCCGTCCAGACTGTGTGCACAACAGCTGCTCCCGCTGACCAGGAAGAAAGTGACTTGGTCCCCAGGGTCTGCCTCCACAGAGGGCCCTTGCAGTCACCTACCTGGGGTTTCCTCTGACTCCTTCTCATCCTCAAGCTCCTTGACAGCCTCTTGGAATCACAGCCCACGGGGTCTGACACCTTGAAAGACTCATACAGTCTGTTTGTCCACTGGCCTTGGGACCGGATGTGGAGCTCGATGGTGTCTGAGGGAGAGAGGGAGGTGTCTGTGCTGGCCTCCAGAAGGGAGCAGGGCTTGTCTCACTGGAAGCATTGCCACTGGGCCTCAGTGGTCTGAGTCCCAGTTTGAATGTCCTTCCTCAGGACCAAACTAGCAGCCACAGCACTGGACTTGGATCTTTGACCTCTCTAGTGCAGCCGTTGATCCTTCTTGATGCAATTAACCAAGCTCAATTGGGGCTCTGTCTCCTCTAACAGGGGAGGGGTGAGGGTGCCCCCAGCAACCCCCTAAGGGTAGGGCTTCCGCCTCATTCATCTGGTCAGGGTCTCGCCAATATGGGGATCTCCCCACACCGTTACTGTACAGGTAGGTGCTCAGTTCACAGTAGGAGCAACTGCTTTCACTGCAACCAGGCCTGAGGGGTAGCAGGTGCTTATTAAGGTACTCTGTTTAGTGAATGACTATGAATGACTGGTGCTAAGGTGTTATAGGGTGGCATAACCCTCTGCTGGGGGTGCCAAAATGAACCTACCATTTCAGAGCAACGGCCACCTGAGAGATCTACTCTGATCTTGCCCTGTTGCTTTTTATTTTTTACTTTTTTAAACTATAGACTCTTTTAACAGTCCTGTGAAGGTAATGGATAGCCTCCCTCTCAGAATAAGGCTTTTAAATACATAAATAAAAAATTTTAAAAAAAGTGTACCACTTGTGATAACTTTGAAATAAAAAAAAGAAATTACAGATGAAAACAATTATAACGAGACATCAAAATTAAAACAATTGTGATTTAAGAATGTATGTGCTCTTAGATCAAACATGACAGGTAATCCACCAGGAACTACTGATCACTGAAGTAATGAGGAGATAAATGACATCCTGAGGTAGCAGCAACTGTATATGATAGAAAAAAAAAATCTGGCTTTTATCTTGAAAAAATAAAATACAAGTATTGTTAGTGTGACTGCATATGTAATTGCAGAAGATGCTCCATTTCAGTTCAAGGTTAGTGAAGATAAAAACAACTCCTTTGTTCCCAGTCCGAGTTCATGAATAGCATATAACCCGGTTTGACTGTATTTTATAGAAGCGGAGAGAGGTGAGGAGTCCCTGAACTTTGGGCCTGCAGCCCTGCTCCCTTGCCTCTCTGCCGTTTCCTCCCTGACTGTCCCACCCCTGAGGCAGGTCAGCCAGCTCTGCATCAAAGCTGGCCTGTGTACCAGTTCCAGCAGACTCATTGGGCTCCTGGCAGGAGGATGAGAATAGACAGGAAGTCCCATCTCAGGACTCAAGAGATGGGCAGATTCCAGGCTGAGCCCCTGATAAAAACCTTGCAAGAACTGGTCAAGGGACAGGGTCGGTAGGAACATGGCGGAGGGAAGGGAGTGAGCCGCCCTGTGCCCCTCCCCTCTGCACCTGCAGATCTCACCTCGTCGGAATACTCCGTCTCTGAGAGTGTTAGAGGACCCCTATCCAGCTGCTCTCCGCAGAAATCACCAGCGCTGTGACCCTGCAGGGCTCCGGGCCTCAGAGTTCCAGTAGGACGCCTGGTTGGAGCAGGACCCAAAGCTGGAAGTTCTAGCCCACACAAGGCTCCTGGAGCACCTTAGCAGAATCACCTATCAACACATCTGCAGATCGCCAAGACTTCGCTCGGCTCCCACACAGGTCACTCAGCTGCTGCCTACCACAGCACAACACCATCGCCGGGCTCCCAACACCCAAGCACTGAAAACAGACCTCCACCACCTTGGCTCAACATTCCAGCCATATTAGCTGGGGGCAGTTTCCAGATCGGATCTCCAGGGGCCAGGTACCAGGTTTCCAACCTTCCCCATCTCTAGCGGCGGTAACCTAACACAGTAGCTGCCCAACACAGGTGTGCGGTGCAACCAGGGAGCTGCCCATGGGATCCCCGGGGTGAGAGTTTCCTCAATTGGGAACGGCTAGGGGAGAGGGAGAGAGGGCTAAAGTCTGGAGCCTAACAGACCAGGAACTGGGAAATCTCCAGGCAAGAGAAGGAGATAGTACCGGGGCTCAAGTCATATGAGTGGTCCCAAAAAGAGACCGTGAGGTGCAGTCTCCCTGCAGGGACTGGCGGATGCCACTCCCCACATCCAGGTACCCTGCCAGGACCAGTTTTCCCACCCTGGTTACCTCCACCATCTGGATGGCAGAGACACCAGCTTACAACAGAGGACCCCACCTATTGAATGGGGAGAGAAGCAGGGAAAGATACCGATCTCTAAAGCTAGCTACAACCCTGGTTTCTTCCTTTGAG
Organism: Marmota marmota marmota; assembly: GCF_001458135.2. Taxonomy (NCBI): domain Eukaryota; kingdom Metazoa; phylum Chordata; class Mammalia; order Rodentia; family Sciuridae; genus Marmota; species Marmota marmota. Next base: position 12,886,124 of record NW_026000229.1, read on the forward strand.
TTTTTTGTTTGTTTGTTTGTTTTTTCTCTTCTATCCCTCCATCCTCCGGGCCTTACCTCCTTAACATATGTGAAACCAAGAAGTTTGCATGAACTAGGTCTTTGAGGTCTGAGTCATTTGAATAATATAATATAGAGCTGTTGTATATGCCCCTTTTTTCTTTTCCTTTTTATTCTTTCATTTTTCTTTCCCCCTCCAAATTTTACTATTTTGATATCTGTATTTCTAAATACATGTGTGTTTGTTTTATGTACTCTACTGTCATCCCACCTACTTTCCTACCCTAAATTACTTCCTGTCTATTCTCTTGCTACTAACCCTCTTCACTAGATTTCTCCTTCACACTTCCTAAGATATATTAACTCTAAATCCTCACATCCTACCTCCTCAGCATAACGTCCTACGCCCCACCCCCAGTTTATTGTCCACTGTAAGAAACTGTAAACCTTTTTACAAAACTACTGATTGTATTTTAGATAATAATTGAATCCAACATTTCTGTACATTGAGACTAAACTGTAAATGTCTTAATAACAACAAATTGTTCAAAGGTGGTATATTGTTGATATTGGGATCTGTTAACATTGTCCTTCCCCACAAAAGTGAGGTCTTGGAACCCTACAAGAGCACTTCAAACCTATAGGGTAAAACACAATAACAATCAAGACCCACAGAGCTGGAAAGGAAGACAATGAGCAACATGAAAAGACAAGGGAAGAAAGTACCCTCAAACAAATGAAGACACCACATCATTAGAATCATTGGTAGCCACAGCAGGAGAAAGGACAGAGAAGGAGTTTAGGATGTACATGGTTAAAATGTTCTGTAAACTCAAGGAAGATATAAGAGAGCAAATACAAACAGTGAAAGATCATTTCAACAAGGAGCTACATAAACAAACAAATTCAAGAAGCAAAAGATCACCTCAACAGGGAGATAGAGGTTCTTAAAACAACAACAACAACAACAACAAAAACAAAACAAAACAAAAAAAACAGAGGGTTGGGGTTGTGGCTCAGTGGTAGAGCACTTGCCTAGCATGTGCGAGGCACTGGGTTCAATCCTCAGCACCACATAAAGAAAATAAATAACTAAAATAAAGGTATTGTGTCTAACTACAACTAAATATGTATTTTAAAAAAACAGAAATTCTTGAAATGAAAGAAATAATAAACCAAATTAAAAGCTCAAATGAAAACGTCACCAACAGAGTAGACCACTTGGAAGACAGGACATCAGACAATGAAGACAAAATATATAATCTTGAAAAGAACATAGACCACATGAACAGAACATTCAAGAAATATTGGAGAGCATAAAAAGACCAAATTTAAGAGTTATTGGGATAGAGGAAGGCATAGAGGTCCAAACCAAAGGAATGAACAATCTATTCAAGGACATAATATCAGAAAACTTTCCAAACATGAAGAATGAATTGGAAATCCAAATTCAAGAAGCCTATTGTATGCCAAATGTACAAAATCACAACAGATCCACACCAAGGCACATTATAATGAAAATGCCCAACATACAGAATAAGGAGAAAATTTTAAAAGCCACTAGAGAAAGGAATAAGATTACATATAGGGGAAAACCAATTAGGATAATAGCAGATTTTTCATCACAGACCCTGAAAGCTAGAAGACCCTGGAACAACATAAATGAAGTTCTGAAAGAAATCTTGTATCCAGCAAAATTAAGCTTTAGATTTGAAGATGAAATAAAAACCTTCCATGATAAACAAAAGTTAGAAGAATTTATAGCTAGAAAATTGACACTACAAAACATCCTTGGAAAAATATTCCATGAAGAGGAAACAAAAAACAACAATGAAAATCAGCAGAGGAAGGTAGTACCCTAAAGGAAAAACTAATCAAAGAAGAAAATCAAGTCAAGTTAAATAACAAAAATAAACAAATATGGCTGGGAATACAAACCATGTCTCAATAGTAACCCTGAATGTTAATGGCTTAAACTCACCAATCAAAAGACAAAGGTTAGCAGATTGAATTAAAAAAAAAAAGACCCAACAATATTTTGCATCCAGGAGATTCATCTGATAAGAAAAGACATACACAGACTGAAGGTGAAAGATTGGGAAAAATCATACCACTCACATGGACTGCAGAAGCAAGCAGGGGTTTCTATCCTTGTATCAAATAAAGTAGACTTCAAGACAAAGTTAATCAAAAGGGATAAAGACAGACATTACATACTGCTCAAGGGAACTATACACCAATAAGACATAACAATCATAAATATATATGCCCCAAACAATGGTTCAACTATGTTCATCAAACAAATTCTTCTCAAGTTCAAGAGTCAAATTGATCACAACACAATAATCTTGGGTGACTTTAACACACCTCTCTCACCACTGGATAAATCTTTGAAACAAAAGTTGAATAAAGAAACTATAAAACTCAATGATACAATCAATAACTTAGACTTAACTGACATATATAGAATATTTCAACCTGCATCAAGCAGATACACTTTCTTCTCAGCAGCACATGGATCCTTCTCTAAAATAGACCATACACTATTCCACAAAGCAACTCTTAGCAAATACAAAAAAGCAGAGATACTACCATGTATTTTATCAGATCATAATGGAATGAAATTGGAAATCAACGACAAAAAAAATTAAAATTACTCCAACTCCTGGAGACTAAACAATATGCTACTGAATGAACAATGGGTTACAAAAGACATCAAAGAGGAGATTAAAAAATTCTTAGAGGAAATGAGAACATAGACACAACATATCAAAAATCTCTGGGACACTACAAAAGCAGTTCTAAGAGGAAAGTTCATTGCATGGAGTTCATTCCTTAAAAGAAGAAAAAGTCAATAAATAAATGACCTCACTTTACATCTCAAAGCCCTAGAAAAAGAAGAACAAATCAACAGCAAAAGCAGTAGAAGGCAAGAAATAATTAAAATTAGAGCTGAAATCAATGAAATCAAAACAAAAGAAACAATTGAAAAAATTGACAAAACAAAAAGTTGGTTCTTTGAAAAAATAAATAAAATTGACAGACCCTTAGCTACGCTAATGAAGAGAAGGAGAGAGAGAAAATCAAATTACCAGCATACGTGATGAAAAAGGTAATATCACAACAGACACTACACAAATACAGAGGATAATTAGATATTATTATGAAAACTTATACTCCAATAAAATAGAAGATATTGAAGGCATCAACAAATTTCTTAAGTCATACAACTTGCCCAGATGAATCAGGAAGAGATATACAATTTAAACAGACCAATATCAAGTGATGAAATAGAAGACGCCATCAGAAGCCTACCAACCAAGAAAAACCCAGGACCAGATGGATACACAGCTGAGTTCTATAAGACCTTTAAAGAAGAACTAATACCAATACTCTTCAATTTATTTCAGGAAATAGAAAAAAGAGGCAGCACTTCCAAACTCATTCTATGAGGCCAATATTACCCTGATTCCAAAACCAGGCAAAGACATCAAAGAGAGAAAACTTTAGACCAATATCTGTAATGAACATAGATGCAAAAATTCTCAATAAAATTCTGGCAAATTGAATACAAAAACATATAAAAAAGATTGTGCGCCATGATTAAGTGAGATTCATCCCAGGGACGCAAGGTTGGTTCAACATAAGGAAATCAATAAACATAATTCATCACATCAATAGACTCAAAGATAAGAATAATATTATCATATTAATAAATGCAGAAAAAGCATTTGACAAAATACAGCACCCCTTCATGTTCAAAACACTAGAAAAACTAAGGATAACAGAAACATAGCTCAACATCGTAAAGGCTATCTACACTAAGCCCCGGGGCCAACATCATTCTAAATGGAGAAAAATTGAAGACATTCCCTCTAAAAACTGGAACAAGACAGGGATGCCCTCTTTCACCACTTCTATTTAACATAGTTCCTGAAACACTGGCCAGAGTAATTAGACGAAAGAAATTAAAGGGATATGTATAGGAAAAGAACTTAAATTAGCATTATTTGCTGACGATATGATTCTAAAACTAGAAGACCCAAAAAGCTCCACCAGAAAACTTCTAGAACTAGTAAATGAATTCAGCAAAGTAGTAGGTTATAAAATCAACACCCATAAATCAAAGGCATTTCTGAATATCAGTGACAAATCCTCTGAGAGGAAAATGAGGAAAACTACCCCATTTACAATAGCCTCAAAAAAAGTAGTTGGGAATCAACTTAATAAATGAGGTGACAGATCTATATAATGAAAACTACAGGACCCTAAAGAAAGAAATCAAAGAAGACCTTAGAAGATGGAAAGATCTACCTTGCTCTTGGATATGCAGAATTAATATTATTAAAATGACCATATTACCAAAAGCACTATACATATTTAATGCAATTCCATTCAAAATCCCAATGGCATTCCTCATATAAATAGAAAAAGCAGTCATGATATTCATCTGGGAAAATAAGAGAACCAGAATAGCTAAAACAATCCTTAGCGAAGAGTGAAGCAGGTGGCATCACTATACCAGACTTTAAACTATACTACAGAGCAATAGTACCAAAAACAGCATGGTATTGGCACCAAAACAGACTGGTAGACCAATAGTACAGAACAGAGATTAACCCAAAAAATTACAATTATCTTATATCATACAAAGGCACCAAAAACATGAATTGGAGAAAAGATAGCCTCTTCAACAAATGGTGCTGGGAAAACTGGAAATCCATATGCAACAAAATGATATTAAACCCCTATCTCTCACCACTGGATAAATCTTTGAAACAAAAGTTGAATAAAGAAACTATAAAACTCAATGATACAATCAATAACTTAGACTTAACTGACATATATAGAATATTTCAACCTGCATCAAGCAGATACACTTTCTTCTCAGCAGCACATGGATCCTTCTCTAAAATAGACCATACACTATTCCACAAAGCAACTCTTAGCAAATACAAAAAAGCAGAGATACTACCATGTATTTTATCAGATCATAATGGAATGAAATTGGAAATCAACGACAAAAAAAATTAAAATTACTCCAACTCCTGGAGACTAAACAATATGCTACTGAATGAACAATGGGTTACAAAAGACATCAAAGAGGAGATTAAAAAATTCTTAGAGGAAATGAGAACATAGACACAACATATCAAAAATCTCTGGGACACTACAAAAGCAGTTCTAAGAGGAAAGTTCATTGCATGGAGTTCATTCCTTAAAAGAAGAAAAAGTCAATAAATAAATGACCTCACTTTACATCTCAAAGCCCTAGAAAAAGAAGAACAAATCAACAGCAAAAGCAGTAGAAGGCAAGAAATAATTAAAATCAGAGCTGAAATTAATGAAATCAAAACAAAAGAAACAATTGAAAAAATTGACAAAACAAAAAGTTGGTTCTTTGAAAAAATAAATAAAATTGACAGACCCTTAGCTACGCTAATGAAGAGAAGGAGAGAGAGAAAATCAAATTACCAGCATACGTGATGAAAAAGGTAATATCACAACAGACACTACACAAATACAGAGGATAATTAGATATTATTATGAAAACTTATACTCCAATAAAATAGAAGATATTGAAGGCATCAACAAATTTCTTAAGTCATACAACTTGCCCAGATGAATCAGGAAGAGATATACAATTTAAACAGACCAATATCAAGTGATGAAATAGAAGACGCCATCAGAAGCCTACCAACCAAGAAAAACCCAGGACCAGATGGATACACAGCTGAGTTCTACAAGACCTTTAAAGAAGAACTAATACCAATACTCTTCAATTTATTTCAGGAAATAGAAAAAAGAGGCAGCACTTCCAAACTCATTCTATGAGGCCAATATTACCCTGATTCCAAAACCAGGCAAAGACATCAAAGAGAGAAAACTTTAGACCAATATCTGTAATGAACATAGATGCAAAAATTCTCAATAAAATTCTGGCAAATTGAATACAAAAACATATAAAAAAGATTGTGCGCCATGATTAAGTGAGATTCATCCCAGGGACGCAAGGTTGGTTCAACATAAGGAAATCAATAAACATAATTCATCACATCAATAGACTCAAAGATAAGAATAATATTATCATATTAATAAATGCAGAAAAAGCATTTGACAAAATACAGCACCCCTTCATGTTCAAAACACTAGAAAAACTAAGGATAACAGAAACATAGCTCAACATCGTAAAGGCTATCTACACTAAGCCCCGGGGCCAACATCATTCTAAATGGAGAAAAATTGAAGACATTCCCTCTAAAAACTGGAACAAGACAGGGATGCCCTCTTTCACCACTTCTATTTAACATAGTTCCTGAAACACTGGCCAGAGTAATTAGACGAAAGAAATTAAAGGGATATGTATAGGAAAAGAACTTAAATTAGCATTATTTGCTGACGATATGATTCTAAAACTAGAAGACCCAAAAAGCTCCACCAGAAAACTTCTAGAACTAGTAAATGAATTCAGCAAAGTAGTAGGTTATAAAATCAACACCCATAAATCAAAGGCATTTCTGAATATCAGTGACAAATCCTCTGAGAGGAAAATGAGGAAAACTACCCCATTTACAATAGCCTCAAAAAAAGTAGTTGGGAATCAACTTAATAAATGAGGTGACAGATCTATATAATGAAAACTACAGGACCCTAAAGAAAGAAATCAAAGAAGACCTTAGAAGATGGAAAGATCTACCTTGCTCTTGGATATGCAGAATTAATATTATTAAAATGACCATATTACCAAAAGCACTATACATATTTAATGCAATTCCATTCAAAATCCCAATGGCATTCCTCATATAAATAGAAAAAGCAGTCATGATATTCATCTGGGAAAATAAGAGAACCAGAATAGCTAAAACAATCCTTAGCGAAGAGTGAAGCAGGTGGCATCACTATACCAGACTTTAAACTATACTACAGAGCAATAGTACCAAAAACAGCATGGTATTGGCACCAAAACAGACTGGTAGACCAATAGTACAGAACAGAGATTAACCCAAAAAATTACAATTATCTTATATCATACAAAGGCACCAAAAACATGAATTGGAGAAAAGATAGCCTCTTCAACAAATGGTGCTGGGAAAACTGGAAATCCATATGCAACAAAATGATATTAAACCCCTATCTCTCACCATGCACAAAACTCAACTCAAAGTGGATCAAGGACCTAGGAATTAAACCAGAGACTCTGCGTCTAATAGAAGAAAAAGTAGGTTCTAATCTTCATCATGTGGGATTAGGCTCCAACCTCCTTGATAAGACTCCTATAGCACAAGAATTAAAACCAAGAATCAATGAATGGGATGGACTCAAACTAAAAAGTTTCTTCTCAGCAAAAGAAACAATCTATGAGGTGAATAGAGAGCCTACATCTTGGGAGTAAATTTTTACCCCTCACACATCAGATAGAGCTCTAATCTCTAGGGTATATAAAGAGCTCAAAAAGCTAAACACCAAAAAAACCAAATAACCCAATCAGTAAATGGGCCAAGGACCTGAACAGACACTTCTCAGAAGAGGATATTCAGTCAATCAACAAATATAAGAAAAAAAAATGTTCATCATCTCTAGCAATTAGAGAAATGCAAATCAAAACTACTCTAAGATGCCATCTCACTCCAGTCAGAATGGCAGCTATTATGAAGACAAACAACCATAAGTGTTGGCAAGGATGTGGGGAAAAAGGTACACTCATACATTGCTGGCAGGACTGCAAATTGGTGCAGCCAATATGGAAAGCCGTATGGAGATTCCTTGGAAAACTTGGAATAGAACCACCATTTGACCCAGCTATCCTCTCCTCAGTCTATACCCAAAGGATTTAAAAACAGCATACTACAGGGACACGGCCACATCAATGTTAACAGCAGCACAATTCACAATAGCTAAACTGTGGAACCAACCTAGATGCCCTTCAGTAGATGAAATTAAACCCCTATCTCTCAGCATGCATAAAACTCAACTCAAAGAGGATCAAGGATCTAGGAATTAAATCAGAGACTCTGTCTAATAGAAGAAAAAGTAAGCTCTAATCCTCATCATGTGGGATTTAAAAAATGGATTTGGGGCTGGGGATGTGGCTCAAGCAGTAGCGCGCTCACCTGACATGCGCGCACGCTGGGTTCGATCCTCAGCACCACATAAAAAATAAAATAAAGATGTTGTGTCCACCAAAAAGTAAAAAATAAATATTAAAAAATTCTCTCTCTCTCTCTTTAAAAAATGGATTAAAAAATGTGGCATAAGTACACAATGGAATATTATTCAGCAATAAAAGAGAATAAAATCATGGCATTTGAATGCAGTTGGAGAAGATAATGCTAAGTGAAGTTAGCCAATTAAAAAAAATGGCGAATGTTTTCTCTGATATAAGGTGACTGACTCATAGTGGGGTAGGGAGAGGGAGCATGAGAGGAATAGACAAACTCTAGATAGGGCAGAGGGGTGGGAGGGGAAGGGAAGTGGGAGGGGGTTAGCAATGATGGTGGAATGTGATGGACATCATTATCCAAAGTACATGTATGAAGACACGAATTGGTGTGAACATACCTTATATACAGAGATATGAAAAATTGTGTTCTATATGTGTAATAAGAATTGTGATGCATTCTGCTGTCATGTATTTTTTTTAAAAAAAAAGCAATAAAAAAAAACTGGTCAAAGGACTGGGTTGTGGCTTGGTGGTAGAGCACTTGCCTGGTATGTGTGAGGCACTGGGTTCAATTCTCAGCAAAACATATAAATAAATGAATAAAATAAAGGTTCATTAACACCTAAAAAATTTTAAAAAAAGAACTGGTCAAATACTTGACATGTTCATAAGATAAACATCTTGGTATCCAACCCCAGAATACCATGTGGCCACAAGAGGGAAAAGCTCTACATTCCCCAACATGCAAAGACCTTCAGGACATCCTGCCCACTGAGTGAAAATGGGCTGCAAAGCCATGGGTGTGTGACCCTAGGTACGCAAAACAGTCTTGAATCTGATTATCTGTGTGGGAATAGAGAGATCTGGAAGCCTGTTCACCAAAGGACTGGCACTAATTTTTCTTTGGAAAAAATTAGTTGAGGGATTTTAATTTTCCTCTCTACATATTTCTCTATTGTCTGAATTTTCTGAGAGTATACACATTTATTTTTAACAAAGCAGAAAAAGAGAAATATGGGAAGAAAATGGCATGTCCTCTCCAACCCCGAGCCTGCCTTTGTCCCATAGTCACAACCCAGGTGATTCCAGGGTGGAGACTGTGCAGCTCTACGTGGGGAACCCTGGCCTTGGGTCTGCACCTGAGCTGTAGCAACTGGGCCAGAGGCTCTGCTGGCGGGGGTGGGAGGCATCCTGGGAGGCATTAGGAGCTCAAGCTTCTAGTGGTGTGAGTGAGAGAAGCCCTGGTGCCCTTTACCCCTCATTTAGCCAAGCAAGGCTCTGCTGTGACGAGTCACCCAAGATCTTCCCTGGCAGGAGGAGCCGTGCAAGCTACCCTTGCCTGCTGGAGGAACCACCTGTGGTGGGAAGGCTAATTGCTGGCTGGCCAGGAGAGAAGGGGTCAGGGGCTGGCCCCAAGAACAGCCTAGGACCTGAAGGAAGCATGTGCATGGGTGCGAGACAGAGGACAGTTGGGTAAAAGGAGGACAACTGAGCAGTCCTATGGGTGCTGGGGACCCAGAAAGAAATGGAAGTTCAGGGTTAGGGAAGAAGAATGCAAGGGCTTCAGCTGCCTTAGGTCTCTATAATGCTCATGTCCAGGTGGGAGTGTGGAAACCCACCCCCCTTGAAAATGCCTCGTTCTCCTCTGAGCCAGCTATTCCCATGCTTAAGAACCATCTACGGCTCTCAACTGCCTGAATCATCTATCCCAATTCCAACTCTGCATTCAACATTTTCCTTGGTCCCATCTTGGCTCTAATTTGCTTTGCGGGCCACATTGCCTCTCTTTCTCTCCCCACCCATCCCTCCTTCTGAAGCCAGAATTAAACAGGCAGTCAGTATAGATAGATAAATCGAGTCAGGTCTGATCAAGGAGGCCAATTTTGAGTGAGTCTGGCAAGTTGGAGACTGTCCCCTGAGGGATTGAAACGTTAATTCCTTCAGAGCCCTTCCTCCACCCTTATCAAAACCTGCCCCTGCTCCAGCCTGTTGCCAGGGTAACCTGTCCCAGGAATTGCCCCTCCTACAGGGAGCTTAAGGTGGTTAATTAATGTGTCCTGGGCTGCTCCGTCCTGCCTTCCCCGCTCAGCCCACCTGTTTCCCACCTTTTGGCCAGCCCACCAGCATTCCAGGGCCTGGCCACAGTAGGCAGGAAGGAGAAAGATAAGGGGAAGAGGGCAGGAGAGCAAAGGAAGCCTGGGACATAAACAGGGCAGAACACCTCGCTTCTTGGGATGCCAGGATACCAGCTGTGGTCCCCTTCTCCCTCCCGGGAGAAGTCTATGTTACCCCTTTAAAAATAAGCCCTGCTTTATGTGCTGGCCTCGGCGTGCTTCTCTAATGTAGTACTTCAACATGTGGGGGAGCAGGACTCACCGATAACCGGGTTATCACCTCCCTACTCCCTGCCCATCACAGGGCCCATGTTCCCTGGTCTTCCTCTTTTTGCTTGTGCTGGCCCCTCTGCCTCTTCCCACACCTCCTCTCCTATCTACTAAACTCCTATTAATCTTTTAAGTCTGAGAAGCCTCCCCACTTATCCCACCAAGCTGGCCCCTGCAGAACCTTCTGGGGCAGCTGCTATAACCCTTGCCACCCCACTCGGGCAGTTTTCATGTCTTCCCCATTTCCGAGGGAGCTGAGGACAATTTTCAGGACAACTTTCTGTCTCAACGTGGGTCAGCACCATGTTCCGAGCCCCCAGGCTGCAGCAGGCCCACGGCAGGCACTGGGCATGTGTGGTGAGTGGTGGGCGCTGCCGTACCTTTCTGCTCAGGAGCACTGCTGATGGTGAAGGGGTGCCACTCATAGCGAGCGATGGTGGGGATGTTCAAGTACAAGTAGTCCCCAGGCCTATAGTGGAAGAGAGGGGGCCGCTGGATGATGAGATGAGTGACCTGAGAAAGAAGAAGGAGGCCAGGTCATCCTCTCTAACCTGGAGCTGCCAGGGGCATCAGAGCGAGAGGGTAGAGCCTGGGCCACCCCTTCCTTCAATGGTGACACTGTCTCTGCCTTTAAGTGGGACTCACCTTGAAGCCAGCCTGCTGGCCTAGGGATGGGTGAGACTTAGGGGAAGGACAGTGGCGCTGCGCTAAAGGGTTTTTAACCCCACTTCTCCCTCCTGGGCTTGAGACTTCCATAGCACTTCCTGTTAGCACCTGGCTGGCATCCCACTGCAATGGGCTTCTCTCCTTGAGCGACAGCATCCTCCTGGACACTAGCTCTAGTTTATTGGGCACTTACTATGTACCAGAGCTGTGAGGAGCACAGTGAGCAAGAGTGCGAGGCCCCACAGCAATCTTCTGATATAAATACTGGTCTTTCCCACTTTAGGGACAAGAAGCTGAGGCTCCGAGAGTTTAAATAACTTGCCCAAGGCCACCAGGCAGGGGGCAGTGGGATATAACTCCACCAGAGGCTGTCTGTCTCCAGTGCCTGGTCACACAGGGCGCTTCATCATTCCGCATCCTGAGTCCTCAAACTGCAGCTGTCCAGAGCTGACCCGCCCAGCACTGCCTCTTTTTTTCTCTGTCAATGGTGCCACTCTGACACCTGGGAGGCGGCCTTGGCTCCTTCCTCACTCACCCCAAAATGCAGCGCTACTCTTGAGTTTTCTGTGGTAGGTGCCCTGCCATCCCATGGCTACTGCCTCAGGGTCAAGGCCTCACAAGCTATGGGCTTCGTATTTGCTAGCGCTTCCCAATGGCTCTTCTCCGAGACACTTTCCACAGAGCAAATAAAGAAACCTAGCTAGAGTACGAATTGTCCATGTTTGCCCCACTTCACCTCCATCTCCTCCTACAAGTGCAGGGGTTCTAGCGGCCTGCAGGGCAGGATCCAAGCCTCAGAGGTCTTTCATGGCCACACCCTGCCCACCTCTCCAGCTTCTCCCTTGGTTCCAGCCATGTCAAATTCCTCGAGGTCCCCCAAGTACAGAGTGCCCCTTCACTGCCCCGGGGCCTTTTCTGAGCTATTCTTTCTCTTACCAATACCCTTTCCCAACTTTCATAGCTAGAAAATTCTTATCCAACCCTCAAAACACTGAGGTGGCATCACCTCCTTTATTGATTGATTCATTGATTGAAGGCTTCTCTGACCTCCCAAAGACAGGGATTTAGTACTTCCTTATACTCTGCTTCTCTCTCCAATACAGCTCTGCTCTATGTCAAGGGTTGACTCCTTAGAGAGCAGGCGGTGTCTGTGTGACTTATCACAGGCCTGCAACCTTGCAGTCACTTAATATACTCTTACGGAGCTGAATTGGGATTTTCTCCCTTGTCCTGGCCTTTTGCTGTCTGTCCCATCACTCCTCTTCCTAAAGGGTCATACCTGAAAGGCTGGGCGGGGTCTCGCGTGGTGTGGGTTTCCTCCACTACCCTGGGCTGCAGTTATACCAATGTGTATTTCTTTGGGGTCTAACAAGGTGCCCAGCGCTCTGCCCTATCACCCGCCACTCAGGGTTAGAGGAAAAAACCCCCCTTGCACCTTGGAGGGGAGGAGGTTGACTTCCACAATACTCAGGGGTGCCATGCGGGACTTGATCAGCCCCATGGCCTTCTCTAGGAGGAACAAGATGCCGGGGACCAGAAGCCACTTCCAGAAGTTAGGCCCATGCAGGATGAGAAGGATCCACAGGGGCAGGTAGGACAGGTGGGTCCAGTAGAACACCTGTGGGGGTATGAGGTGGTCACTGCCAAGCTTGAGGCCTGGGGGTGGCACAGAGCCAGGGCTCAGGGCCATCCTCAAAGCCCAGAGCCTTGACTTTCTCTCGGGATGGGGATAGGTAAGAGGCTGAAGTAACTGAGGCGCATTGGTTCTTTGTTCTGGGGCTTGAAGGAGGGAGTCTGGAAGGGAAGATTCTGATACAGAGGCAAACATCTGAATGTGCCTGGCAATGTTCTGGGCAAAGCAGAGTGCCTACAAAGGGATCATGGACACCAATGTCCCTGTCCACTGGCCCCTACTCAGGGAGAGGGGAAAGACAGCAGTGGTTTCCTGGGAGGGGAAAAGAAGGAAGACAGTTTAGTGCCTGCTCTACCACCAGCTAGGGGACTTGGGAGAGTTCCTGACTTTTCTGAGAATCAGAGTCCTCATCTGTCAAAAGAGGAGGTGGGCTCCTGCTTCAAAGCCTGTTGCTGCCACAGCAGGGATCCATGGCTTCTGTTCCTGATGTGGCCAGTTCAATCCAGGACACAGTTACGGTCTCCAAACCAAGCTGGCCACGACCTTCTAAATCCTGAGCAGACTGGAGGCAGGAAGTGAAGAAGGAACGGACATTTTCAGAGCACTGTGTGCCAGGTATAGGACCAGAAGCTTCGCATATACTACCTCACGAACTTCCTAAAATAATGTCAAAGGTAAAGGATTAGACCTTCATTTTATTGATGAGGAAACTGAGGCTCAGAGAGGCTGAGTGAGCAGAAAGTGGTGGAGTGGGGATTTGGACCCTGGCAAGCCTGAGTTTCTTTCCCCCTGTGCCCTCTGAGCCTGACTTATACCAACTGGGGCAAAGGGGTAAGGTCACAGAAAGGCAGAATCTGCCGTCTTCAGCTGGCACATGTGAACTGGGCCCGACGGCAGAGCCCAGATGGCACACAAATAGCATGCAGACCAGCCTGGGGCTTCCTGAGCTCTGCAGCAAGTCAGAGGGGACACAGCAAAAAAGGAAAGTGGGTTATATACAAAGATATGAAAAATTGTGCTCTATATGTGTAATAAGAAGTGTAATGCATTCCGCTGTCATGTATTTAAAAAATAAAATCAATTCAATTTAAAAAAAAAAAAAGGAAAGTGGGAACCCAGCTTGGGGAGAGGCAAAGGGGTCAGGGCTGGGGCACCTGGAAATGGCCGCTCCTGCGGACGCAGGGGCTGGAGCAGATGACCATGAGCAGCAGCAGCAGCAGCAGTGCAACGCCCGTTGGGGAGGCTGAGCCATGCACCCAGCCGATGCCAGGCCGCGTGGTGAGCAGCAGTTCCCAGAACTGGAAGGGGCTGGCCCCGGACTGAGCCAGGAGCGCTGCAGACAAGCACAAGACCACTCTTGCACCTGCCTTGCCTCTGGGACCCTCTGCATCAAATACTGGCCCAGGCAGGGACTTTGGCTCAGAGTGCTGGCCCACCCTGGGCCCCTCTGCTTCCCCTCTGCAGGCAGGCAGGACACCCAGGGGCTGCACCCATGTTCAGAGCTGGAGCTGTGTAATCCAGGGGTTTGTGAGGCCCAGGTTCCCCCCAGCCCTCCCCTAGACCACTTACCAAAGTTTACAACGTGGGCCACAGTGTGCACAAAGGACAGTCCCACCACCATGTAACCCATGAGCTGGTGGAACTGGATAACGTAGTCCAGGGGCAGGACCTGAGTCAGCCACGTGGCCCGTAGCCACGTGAGGCAGAGCCTGAGCATCAGCACCTGCGGGTAGAGTGGCAAGAGCCCTGCCCAGCAGCTCCCACTTGTCCTTTCCTCAGCAGGGTGTGCCTACGTCCCCCTGAGCTGCCTGGACTTCCTGAACAGACCCCCGCTGCTCCCCAGCCTTTGGTGCTCTCTGAGGTCCACAGCTGGGGTCTCTAAAGGAGAGTCTTCAGAATTAGGGTGAGAAGAAAACGCTAGAGTGTCTGATTGTGTTGTTTTCTATCGAAACAAAATGAGAAACGTAGAAACTTTCATTAACGTTGAACATCTGCATTGACAAGGTGCCTCTTTAGTGCAGATGTCAGATGGACACTTGGCACGTGCAGTTCTCAAGGTGTCCTGGGGGAAGATCCCACTTTCCAAAATGCAGGGCAGTTGGCGCAGGCTCCTCACTTGATCATTGCGATTGGTGGATTTATGTGTGCCTAGATATGTGGACCCACAGACTACAGTGTCTGCTTTAACTAAATGAAGCTAACTACGCCCCCCACCAAGGGCAGGCAGCTTAAGAGGATTCACTGCTGGGAAGCTGCAGAGTGGAAGTAGCATTAACAAAGCAAGAGTGAGAGATCAAGAGAATGAGCCATGTGCCGCACATTCCTGGCATGAAGTCTGTCAACTGGTTATGGGGTTGAAACAAAGCCCACTCTGGCAAGAAGCTGATAATTCCAGGAAGCATGTTTAGAATAGAGATGTGCATCCCTGATGGTGGAGGGAAAGTCTGGCTTTACAATGATATTGTGCCATAGCTGTATTAGCTAAGAGACTAGTTCATGCATATAGTAAAGCATATGAGGGGTTTTTGTTAGTTTTGTTTTAATTGCAGGCATGTGAGATACAAAATGCTTGGAGACCAATTCCATGGTGCAGAGGATCACATTGGGACTTAAATTAGAGGTGACCTGAAGTTTTTTTCTCTCTGAATGGAGCCCAGCAGAGGCTTTACCATAGGGTTGTTGTGAGGACCAAATGAAATGTATTCATCACCATGCCTGATACATAGGAAGTGCACTAAATTGCCAGTTATGTTATTCCTTACTGGCTGTGCAACTGTGGACAAGTCACTGTCCCTCTCTGGGCCTCAGCTTCCATCTCTGGGTGCTGGCCCAGGTGATTTCTAAGATGCCATCCTGCCCTGCTATTTCTAGGTGTCTGTATGTGAGAACCCACATTCTCCCCCGACCTGCTTCCCTGCAACATGCCAGTGTAGCCCTACCGCAATGAAGCTGCAGTTGAAGTTGAGGCACTGGCCACAGCCTTTGGCCACCATGATGCTGGCACCAAGGGCCCGGTGTGCATTGGCCGCCAGCACAAAGAGCAGCACTTGGAGGCCAGTGTAGGTGGCTAGGCAGAGCAGCTGGTTGCGGTGGTTGTGCCAGTAGGCAGCTGTCAGTGGGCGTGGCCTGTGCAGAGGACGACGGTTGGCAGGTGGTGTGAGCCAGCAGGCAGCACTGCAAGACAGGGGACTCTGCTCAGAGGGATGCAGTGGGGCAGGAGAGGGGAAGAATCTGTGTGGGCTGTGAGGGTCACCTAGAGACCCCCACCTGCTGTGGCCCACCAACTCTTTGGAGCTGTGCAAGTAAGCCAGCTTCCTTCCACGCTAGGAAACAGAGAGGTCGAGACTTGGTCACTGTCACACAGTTAGGTGGAAATGGAATGGAACTCTGGTGTGTTGGATGTCACAACCACAGCTATTTTTTATTATTATTATTATCTCTATTTACTTCTCCCATTAAAAAAAATGGCAACCAAAAAGGAGAGAAGAATCTGAGATACACTTTGGTAAGTAACCCATAAGAAAGTTAAGACACAAAAAGAATGGATTGCAAGATTGGCACTTTTCAGACAAACTTGGGTCTGCGGTCAGACTCCACTCTTATTTTCTCCACAGGATTTACTAATTGTGTACTTTTCTACTTTATTTGTATATTGATATGAATTGCATGTCTCCAAAATGTCTCCCAGCAGAGTTGAGAACTCAGTCCCTGCCAAGCACTGCCCTTATTTTGAATGCTTGATGTGTGGTGGCTGTTCAGCCAATATTTGTTGCTAATTATTTGTGTGATCCTAGGCAAGTTATTCAGAAGTAATTTCAATTCCTTTGAAAAAATAGGCATTGTTATAAAATGCATTATTGCATGTGAAAGTGCCCCCTGCACGTAGTAGGTGCTTAATACTGTGAATTGATTCTGAACAGACCGTGCAGAAAAAATGGAGGCAAAACAATAGCTGCTCTCGGGCCAGATCTTTATTCCCTGGAAAAAGGACACATGGGGACTACGCTGGGAAGGCGCCCGCCCCGCTCGGGACCTGGGTCTAGCCCCGACTCGGGCAGCGCCCGAGCCCCGCAGCGTACCTGATGGTCAGGTTCTCCATGACGCCGGGGAACTGCTGCAGCTCGTCACGGAGTTCGTCGAAGGTGATGGCACCGCTGCCGTCCTTGTCCGCCGACTGGAAGAGCGCCAGAGTCAGCTGGTCCAGCTTCTCCTCCGGCAGCGAGATGGCGCTCTCGCGCAGGCACGACCGTAGCACAGTGCGCAGCTCGTCGGGGTCGATGGAGCCGCTGCCTGTCCCGGGTGAGGACGGAGAGAGGGGGGAGAGGGCGGAGCTGTGGCAGCCCTGCAGAAGCCCTGCAGATGCCCTGCACTCACATTGTATTGGGTAAGGGATGTTTTCTCGTCACCCACCTTCAGTTTTCTGCCAACCATTTCCCTTTAGGCGCAAAGACAAAGCAAAGGACCAAATGTCACCTCCGTGCAGCTCAGAAACCTTCCATGGCTCCCTACTGCCTAGCTCAACAGAAATGAGGGCCTCCTCAAGTCTGGAGAATCTTTGACCTCAGTGGATGGCTTTCTCCAGAATCAGTGGTATCCTCGCTAAGTATCCTTCAACTTCCAAGATGATCTGCCTAGAAAAAGTACTTGCTTAATCTATAAGTAGCTGTGCACTCAGACTTCATTATCCATGAGGCCAACCGAATATGGGGTGGTGTTGAGGAGAAGGGCCCTGTTGCTCGCCAACTTACAGCAGAATGTTTATCATGTTGTCGCGGAGAGGCCACAGCTGGGCACTCCAGCCCAGCCATGTGGCCTTATGTAGACAGGGGTGGCTAAAAGTGTGATGGACAGCCCAGTGCACTGGCACACACCTGTAATTCCAGTTACTTTAGAAACTGAGGTAGGAAGTTCGAAAGATCAAAGCCTGATCAATTTAGTGAGATACTGTCTCCAAATAAAAAGTAAAAGGGCTGGGGATATAGCTCAGTGGTAGAGTGCCCTGGGTTCAATCCCCAATACTTTAAATAAATAAATAGTAATGGGTAAAAGAAGTCAAAACACCTAAAATAAGATTTGGAACATTTTTTTCTCTAATTATGTTCCATTTTTTTAAAATGTTCGTTCTTCCTAAGCAGCAGGACAGGACTGGGATGAATGTTTGCTTGCACTGCTTTAGATGTAGACACAGCCACGGTAGCATCCTGCTTCTGCCCCTTGCTGTGTTATGGTGGCTCTAAGTCTTTAGAGTATAGACTCTCTCTTTGCCCATCTATCAAATGGGGATAATAATTTCTCCCTCCAGATTTGGTTCAAGGATAATGGACAATTGTGAAACATCTAATACAGTGTCTGAAAGAAATTGCATATACATGGGAATTTTTTTTTTTGCAGAGGGGAGGGGTTACCGGGGATTGAACCCAGGGGCATTTGACCCCTGAGCCACATTTCAAACCCTATTTTGTAATTTAGAGACATGGTCTCACCTCACTTTTGCTGAGACCGGCTTTGAATTCAGCCTCCCAATCTGCTGGGATTATAGGAGTGTGCCACCATGCTTGGTCGCTCAGTTTACATGGAAATTCTTATTGGTATTGTGATCATTATTTGGGCCCAAGTCAAAGCCCACAATCACATTACAATGTAGAGTCTAAGATACCACTTTCTGACCACAAAACCACCAGCTTTCTTTCTCCCACCTTTGTCCTGAAGTGGCACCCCCTTTCTCCACTGAAAAGAAATTTTCACCCAGACTGATTTTAGGACTGTCAGCAAAAGAGTCTCTGCAGAAGAGTTCAATGTAGATAAACTTCCTATTTTTGTATAACCCTGTTTTCTTGGCCACTAGCCAAGAAGATACCAGCCCTCCAGGTGCTGGATACCTGTTAGAGTCTGTAAACAAGTCAAAATAACACCTGGCATTTTGCCAGGGGAATGTTAAAGTTCGTAAACAAGTCTGGATGGTGCCTGGCAAAATGTCAGAGGGAGTGGTTTGAGAAGTAACAAAACCGAGCCATTAGGTGTAGAGATTCCTGATTGGTTGACTGATGTATCTAGTTTATGCTAATTAGATAAGCTGTGTGGAATGTATAAATACTGCTCCTGTCCTGCAATAAACGGCTCCTACTCCTGCTGTATCAACGTACACAAGTTATTCGTCACCCTCCGCTTATTTTGCCCAGCCAGCCGGGCTGCGGCAGATACCCCCTTACTAGTTTTTCACAAACATATCCAGTATAGTACTTTGAAGAAATGTGCAAACAAGGCTCTGGCCTTGATCTGGGATTCACAGAGATGTCTACATTTTTAAGAGAAGTTACCAACTGGGCTCCATGGTAACAGCTGGCAGGGAGAGAATAGAAAGGGGAGAAGAAGCTCTCCCCTTCTCAGGTGTTGTCCTTGAAGGGTTAATTTGACCAAAACAGTGAAAGAAAAAGCTGCTTTTATGTGAACTTCTGTATACTGTGAACTTCTGAGCCCCTCCTCTTACATGCTGGGTATAAAACTCTGAAACTCCCTGAACTCGGGGTTCAGGGGATTAATTGATTACAGCAAAAGCTGTGCCCTCTGAACCTGGCTGCAGCCAAATAAAACTGTTTCCTGCTATCTTCGTTGCCTTGCCTCCTTTGTCCCTGTAACAGTCCCCCAAGGCAAGGTATACATTTCTTCTTCCTCCAGTTACAGACCGACCCCTCCTTATCAGGTCATTGATGACCCCCCAGGTGTGAGCAAAATTTGGTATTTAGGAACAGCTAGTGATGAGGGGCCCTGGGAGACTGGGAAGGGGGCTGGGGAAGATGCTCAGGAAGTAGGCATGGTCAGCAACTCTGGGGGTTTCTCTAATTCCCATTCCCACCTGACCCCATCTAGCTAGACCTCATTCCTGGAACCTGCTCCCCAGTTGTATGGGCTGTTGATCATGCCTGCTTCCTGAGCATGTCGGAATTGACATTTAAATTTTTGGAATGCAAATCCAGTCCTGTCATTCCCCTGCTCAACACTTTTTGATGGCTCCCCATTGCTCATTGAACTGAGACTCCAAACCATGGCCTTTGCACTTATTAAAGGCAAAAATGGGATGAGGCACTTAATAGAACACTCTTCTCTCAGCCTCTACCAGAGCCCCTCCTGTCTTCCAGCTCCTCCTTTCATTCTTCACATTAGCAAATGGTAGTACTGCTCCCCCAGCCCACCCGCCATAGAAATCAAAGCAGAATAAATCAGCGTCCACACTCTTCTGCAGAAAAAGCTAGTGGCTGGCTCTGGCCCCGAAAGTTTAGATGTGTAAGCTGGGGAAGGTTCATGTTGCAGAGCAGGGAGCTTATTTATTTACAGGGGTGCCAGCGACCGAAGAAGGGGCTTTGGCTGTCCCCTGTGCTGAGAAGATTGGTCTCCCTCCCTAGCAGTCGAGCCTGGGCGGGGTGAGCGGAGGCCATGCCCCTACCAGGAAGCTGCTGGGCTGGGCTTCCTAGCTCGCTGTATTTATCTTTCGTTGTTCTTAATATTTAAAAATAATTTTGAAATCTCCTGCCTGAACACGTAATATAAGCCTTCCTAGGAATTTATACTAAGGAAATAATCGAATAAATCGCCAAAGATGTACAAATCAGGATGTTCGTTGAAATTTTGTTTATAGTGCCAAAGAGGAAGGGTGGTAGGCTGTAATTCTCCATTTAGGTAAAGGGGTTTAAGTAAACAGAACTTAAACTGATAGTAACAGTTTAATAGCTGATCCCTTTAATTATCCTGTGTTTAAACACTGTTCTGAGTTTACATAAATTAACTAATTTATTCCTCCTCTCAACCTGGGTATATACTATTATCATTATCATTATCCCCATTTAATAGTTTAAAAAAATGAGATAAACAAAATACCTCAATAAGTAACATGCTAAAACTCAGAGATGAAACTGATATTGGAACCTAGGTAGCCCAGCTTCAGAGTCTGAGCCCTTAACCACTAAGCTAGGCTACACAGCATATGTGGGAACCATGAAGCCGCACTCAAAAACAGTGCAAGAACCCCTGTGAGTTCCCACAAGTAACAAGTAACAGTATTGGAAAGGAAGTAGAGAACTTGGAGAACAATTTTCCATTGCTGAAGGAACATAAAACTCTGCACCCTTTGTAGAAAACAAGGCAGTTCCTTGAAAAATTAGACACAGGATTATGATGTGATCTATCAATTCCACTTCTGAGTATGTACCCAAAAGAATTGAAAAGAGGGACACAAACGTATTTGTATATTAATGTCCATAGCAGCATTATTCACAGTTACCAAATGACAGAAACAATATAAGGGTCTGTTGACAGATGTATAAATAAACATACATCTGTGTTTGTGTGTTAGTGTGTGTGTATGTGTGTGTAATATTATTCAGACTTAAAAAGGAATGAAATCCTGTCACATAATACAACATTGGTGAAACTTGAAGACATCATATTAAATGAAACAAGCAAGACACAAAAGGACAAATATTGTATAATCCCACTTATATGAGATATCTAGATTGGTCAAATTCTCAGAGACAGAAAGTAGAAGGAGGCAGGCAGGGGAATGGGGAATTAGTGTTTAACAGTACAGAGTTTCAATTTGGGAAGATGGAAAGTTCTGAATGCACTTAATGCCAGTGAACTTCACCCTTAAAATGGTTATAATGGTAAATTTTATGTTATGTATATTTCACTATGATAAAAATGATGTTGTAAAGCAATGTATTCTTACATGAAAAATATTGATATTGTTTAATGAAAAATAAACTAGCACGGTCCCATTTTTTAAAAAGGTGTGTGGGGTGTGTGTGACCATAGAAAGAAGTTTGGTAAAATGTTATGGGAAGTGTTAGCTTTCTTTACACCATTTTGAGTTATCAGATATGTTCATGGTGAGCTTCTATCATTGTGATGATAAGAAAAAAGCAACAAAGTGATTTCTTTTTTCAACCAAAGAAAAGAACAGAAGGAAACCACCAGCTTCTGGGTAAGTTGAATCAAAGGCATGTGTTTCCCGCCCCAGAGGGGCAGAGATGGGGGACTTCAGGAGGGACAAGGAAGCCAGCCTCTTCTGAGGACCCAGGCTCAGGCCCAGGCTGGGTCTGTAGAGCCTCATGGAACTTAGCATTGAGACGGCTGGCTTCTTCCAAGGGCCCCGTCCTCCCCACCCAGCCCGTGCCCAGGAAGAGCCCTCACCATCCACATCGTACACCTGGAAGAGGAATTTGAGTTTGTCCATGGGGTTGCCGCGGGTGAGCAGGGTGAGCGCCTCCTGCAGCTCCTCCAGGGTGATGGTGCCATTTCCGTCCGAGTCAAACAGGGTAAAGAACCGCTCTGCAAAGAAGGACTGTGGGGGGGAAGGGTGGGAGACACGTGTGGCTGCAGACCTGCATGCCAGAGCCCCTGTCGTCCTTGCAGTCTAGATCTCTGGGTGGCCCCTTACCCAACCTGGGAAAAGGGCGGGTTCCTTCCAGAATTTGTCTCCTCCCCTTTTGGGTGTCCAAGGGGTAAATGAACATGACAGGGACTTATACAGTAGACCCAATCGACATTGTGCTTTTCTGGTTCTTCAGGCTCTCTGCAGCCTACACTTATGGCTTGTTCTTAAGAGCTGACTCAGTTATCAACAGTCGCGTACTGTGCAGCCCCTGCTTTCCAGGCCTGGCAGAAGATGCTGGAGACACACCCAGGAATTAAGGTGGGTGGGGCTTGGAGTCCTGAGAGGCCTCCCTGGGGGAGGGAGGAGCTTGTCTGCCTGGGCTTCCTTCCTTTTCTCCTGGGTTCCTAGGGTAGTGCCTTTATCTTTCTATCACCACGAGTGACCTTTACCTTGAGGTGTTCACAGCCTCCTGTTTTGAAGGAACTGAATCATTAGACTGAGTGGGCCAATTGTTCCTTCCCTGTGTTTTCTGTGTTAGGACTTGCGACTTTAGTTTTCCAAGCAGTGCTTTCTGATCCACCTGGGGCACTCAAATGCTCACTGGCCAACCCCTGCCAAGGACACGGCCACCATCCCATGTCAGCTCAGAGGATAGTTGGCTCTCTTTTCTGCTGATAAGTGCACTGTTTTCTTGGCAGGGAGGCCTGCTGCGGTTCAAAAACTTTTCCCTGGAAAGAGGCTAAAGTCAGAGCATCAGCTTTACCCTCAAGGCTAGAGGGAACTGAGAGGCTGTACTATCTCTCAATATTTCTGCTGACTTCCTACTTTGTGGGATTTCTTTTCGTCTTCCTCCTTTGATTTCTTTGTTTTTTGTACTGGGGATTGAATCCTGGGGCACATCCCCAATTCTTTTTTGTTTTTATTTTGAGACAGGGTCTCACTAAATTGCTGATCCTCCTGCCTCAGCGTCCTGAGTCACTGAGATTATTGGCATGAACCACCGCACCCAGCTCCTGTGTTGTTGGAAAACCCCAGAAGGCCATGGCTACTCAGAGGGATGGGAGGGCACCAGCAACCCCTTGCCAGCCCTTCTTAGCTGTGGGGCCTCAAGTCCAAAGGAACCCTGGGGAACTCCCTGGCTCTCCTGTAAGGCCTCTGTCTTGAGAACCAGCTGCTCTTCCTCTATAAAATATAAATGCAGGGCCCCTGCTTCGGGTGGTCACTTGCCTCTTTCACATTCAGTGCTCTTTTGAATTCTTGTAGGTTGATCTCCCTGTCTTTTCCGGCAATGTTCTTGAACTGCTGTGTCACCCACTGAAGCCACTTGGCATCCTCCTCTGCACTTGTGCTGGGAGACAAAGGAGACAACCTTATGGGTTTGGGGTGGCCCTGGGCTCCAGAGGCCTCATGGTGGTGCCAGGACCTCTGCTGCGCTCTAACTCAGGCTCTGGGCCTCGCCTGCAGTACGTTCAGCTTTGACTGCGGGTCGGAACCTCCGCAGCCAGGCCTTTTCCTCCCCAAGCCTCCAGCCCTGCCTCCCCACTATGGGGGCTGGCCAAGGCTTGCATCTCTATAGGCTGTGAAAAGACAGGGCTCCCGTGGGACGGACCCCATGATAGGGATCACTCCAGATGATGATGGCTTTTCCACCTCACCTTCACACAGCTCTTCTCTGCTTTCCCATCCTTCCTACCACTCCTGCTTCATTGGATCTCTGGTGGGCCATGGCACTTTGCAGAGAGGAAATGGACTCAGAGCAATTAAGTTTCTTAGTTAAATGTATTCAGCAGGTTAGACACAGAGACAGAGCTCAAATTCAAGTCTGTTCTTTCATCCTGGTATGCCCCAGAGCCTCTGGTCCTGCTCCAACACTTCTAGAATGAGCCTGGCTCAGCCAGGACTGCAGGCCCAGGGTGCAGTCTATGCAGCCACACAGCATTGACCATCTCCCCTCATGCCCTCTGATCAGAGTTTAGTGAGGAAATTAGGACACCCCTTTCCGTGACACAGTCACAGGGCTCTTGGCAATACAAGAGGTCCCGTGGGGTTCTGGTGGGGGGATTGCTAGGAGGGGGAGGGGAAGAGTAATAGCCTCTGCCTAGCTTGTGTCCCAGCATAATTGTAATCCCCAATGGAGCGACACTCTCCAGCTCACTCCACCCTTACCAGCTTCCTCTGCTGCCTGCCAAGTGGTGCCAGGGTCCCCAGCCTGCCTTCGAGCCCTGCTGCCTACCCATTCCGTGTGACCCTCAGCATCCTGGGGCTTCACTCCTTCTTGGCTTCCTCTGCCCCTATCTTCTGTTTACCACTCTTTCCCTGACATTCCTACTCCTGAGCACTCAGGCACCTCCAAGAGCAGGTGTCCATGTCAGGCCCAACCCCCAGGAGCTGAAGGGCAAGCCCCTGAGCAGCAGACCCTGAGAGGTGCTGAGTGCTGGGGCTTAGAAGGGTGCATTCCAATGATAACACCAGAGCTGCTGGTTTAACCCTCAGAGAGAACTCCCAAACCTTCAGAGAGGGCTTGTGAGCTACCCTTGCTTGCTCGGCAACTGTGCAAGTTATCTGACTTTTCTGTTTCTCTCGATTTGATCTCTTTATAAACATGTGTTGGAGGGCTGGGATTGTGGCTCAGTGTTAGAGCACTTGCCTAGAATGTGTAAGGCAATGGGTTTGATTCTCAGCACCACTTATAAATAAATAAAATAAATGTCCATTGACAACCAAAAAAAATTTGAAACAATGCATTATATGTTATATATGTGTGGTATGTATATGAGTATATGTTTATATATAAACACACGTATATACACACATATACATACACAGTACACTAAAGCATATATATGTGCACACATACATATGCTTTAGTCTATTGTGTATGTTTATGTGTGTGTATATATGTGTGTGTTTATATATGCATGTGTATATTTGTGTGTATATACAATAAATGTATATTTTATTGTGTGTGTGTATGCATGTATGTGGGTGTATATAAATAATGTATGCCTAACTCCACCTTCCAAATCAGCAAGTCTAGTATAGATTCCTATTTCCCAGAATGGACACAGAGAGATTTCCTCCCAGGGACCCTGAAGTGATTCAGGGTGGAGCTGTGACTAGGTCCCAAGCTCTGGGCCCCTCAAGTTCTCTGTACAGACCACCTAACCAGGTGCTTGCTGCCTCCTCATCTGTAAACACATGGTTCTAGTGAGCCACTGGGACTGTGCACCAAGAAGAGGGTTCTCCAGGCAGCCTCTTCCAAAGGCCAGTTCAAAACCCCTAGGGCCCACCTCACTCTGGAGCAGGAAGAGAGGTGGGGACTTCAGAAAAGTGCAGCTAGAAGTGGCAGGGGCTGTGTCAATGTCCACGCCAGCCTCCCACAAAGACAGGGAAGCTTCTGCATCCTCCAAGGCAGGAACACAGGTCTCCAGATTGCCAGGCGCTTCATTCCTCCACATATCGGTCCCTAGCCCGTTGTCCCTTTAAGCTTTGGGGTACCCAAATGCAGTAGGTATTGTTATTATTAAATCTGTTGGGCCATCACAGAAACAAATTTGTAAAAATAGAAGGGAACTTCCAATCAGAGCTTCTCATCTCCCAGGGCCTCAACATAAGTCTATTTTTAAAGATTTGGCTTCTCTGAGCTTCCTAGATAGTTCCACGCCAGCCGCAGAGAACCACTAATGTCAGCCCCAGCTCCACCGGCTCCCCCTCCTGAGCAAAAAATCAGCCTAAACTTTCCCTGATAGGAGCTCACTACTTCTGTAGCCACCAGGTCAGCATAGGTGCCCCTGTGCCCTGGAGTTTCACAAGTGATGACTTCCCACATGTGATGTGTCCCACGACCATCACATCTCCCTCTGACATCCAGTCACCTTCCAGCAGTTTCAAGACAGCCCTCCACAGCCCCAAACACCATCCTCCTGAAGAGCAGCGGCTCCCACATTGCACAACCTGCCTGCTGGAAGCAGGGGAGCTTGTGAAAATGAACAGTGTGACGCACCAACTCCAGTGTGAACTGGGCACCTGCACATTTAACCAGCACTCTGGATGCTTGTGACCAATTCAGGGAAGTCGAGGCCCATAATTGGAAAAGTGCTGCCTTGAGAGTCGAGCAGAACTTGGCCTCTCAGGACCCCTCAGTGAGTCACTCCACAGAGCTGCGAGAACTCTGGAACACAGCCTGGGCGTAAATGCTGGCCCAGGGAGGCAGGGGCTGGATTGCACCTCTCACTTCCCAGAGATGAGATCAGTGTGTCCAGCCAGCAGAATGTGAATGAACAGATAACTCTGGGAAGAGGTGAGAGGAGACTGGGACAGGGAGTGACAAGGTAAGAGCAGAACTCAGATCTCCTAACTTTTGCCCAAAGCAGACCAGCCATCCTTTCTAGGTTTCCCACAAGGAAAAGAACCCCACCTTTTCCCTGCCCCTGTCATGGAAAGCTGGACAAATGAGCCACTCACCCTCTGCAGCCTTCAGGGTCTGGCCCAGCTGGTTCTTCAGTCAGCCTCATTCTTTCCCTGTCTTCCAGACCCCAGGCTGCAGCCACACTCCAGCTCCTCCTCCCTGACTTTCCTGAAGACCTGCTCACAGCCACAGCCCCTCAGCAAGCCACGTGCTGGCTGATGCCTTGCTTGGTCCAGAGAAATTTCAACCAGAAGGCCTGGAGCAGGGGTGGAGCAAGGGTTTTATAGGGAAGGATGTTGGCTGTCCTCCATCCAATCCAGGGTCTTTCACTTTTCCTTCCTCAAAGAGACTGCTGTGCAGTGAAGGGGTCGGGGGTCATGGAAAACTTACCAACACCCTATGTCCGGCTCTACTTAGTGCCACTTTGTAACCATAGTATCAATTCTCAACAAAAATGTTTGGGCACTTAGTCTGAGCTGTGTACTGTGCTAAGAACTTTCCACGTATTGTTCACTTTAATACATCACACAGCCTGGCTTGGAGGGCATCTCTAGCATCATTCTAAAGGGAAGCGCGGAGAGGCAAAGCAGCATGTCCAGGTGGCTCAGCATGAGTTCAATCTGTGCTGGGCTTATTCTGGAGACTGCTATACCTATGCATGGAGCTAAATTCTGCCCCAGCATATGTATAAAGATATATTAGAATAATCAGGTGCAGAGGTTCCCAGCTCAAAGAGCCTGGAGTAAAGATCTCCCACAGGAAAAGAACCCCACCTTTCCCCTGTCCCTGTCATGGAAAGCTGGAAAAATGAGCCACCCACCCTCTGCAGTCTTCAGGGTCTGGCACAGCTGGTTCTCTAGACAGCCTCATCCTTTCTCTGTCTTCCAGACCACAGGTCCCAGAAAGGCTGCTGTCCAGATAGCAGCCTGTGTGCTAAAAGCTCTTTTTAAAAAAGCAGCCAGAGAAATTGTCTACTTCCCCAGATATGGTCACCGTGCAACTAGAATTCAAAGTGCTTTTTACTTTTCCTCTTGCCTTGCAAGAGATGAGCTCCAAATGATAACTCTGACCATCTGGTGCAGATTAGGACCACCTAGTGGAGATTTTAGATGTCTCCGATTGTGATATTATGATGATACATATTTTCATATTTTCACCCACAATTCCTGGCTCATAACTCTATTTTCAAAGTGGGCCAGAGAAACTAAAATTTCTCTTCCCCAAGGGAAGCTGTAGAAACTATTATTCCCTCAACTTTCTGTCATGGAGCAGATCATAAAGAAATTCTCTGACCTACTTTGTCAGATCATCAGACCCCCATATCTCAGAAGGAGTCCTGCTCCATACCCAGCAAGAAAGAGTGCTACATAGGGAGGCTGAGTCGAATCTGGACAGACGGGCCTCACAGGGTTTCCCAGTCTAGTACGTGTAAATCATAACTTTCTCTCTCTCTCTCTCTCTCTCTCTCTCTCACTCTCTCTTTCTTTCTCTTTTTCTGTGCTGGGGGTTGAACCTAGAGCTTCACACATTCTAAACACATGCTCTAACCACTGAACTATACTCCCAAACCAGACCATAACCAGATCATGCCCAGCACACTTTTACATGACTGTTCAAGCTTCAATAGTGCCGACACAACAAAACTTCCATGAAAGCCCCGAAGGCCAGTGTTCAGAGAGCTTCCAGCTATCTGGACACGTGGTAGTTACTTGAAGCCATCCTGCCCTTTGCTTATGCCTTTCCCTGTGCATCTCTTCATCTGTAATTTTGTAATGTCCTTTATAATAAACCAGTACACGTGTGTGTCAGCCACCTTTTCATCACTCTGACCAAAATAACCTAACAAGAACAACTTAGAGGAGGGAAAGTTTATTTGGGGCTCATGGTTTCAGCGGTTCAGTCCATGATCAGCCAGCTCCGTTACTCTTTGCCTGAGTGAGCCAGAGCACCGTGGCAGAGGGGCATGGTGGAGGAGCGCTCTCGCATCATGGCAGCCAGGAATCAGAGAGAGAGAGCAAGCAAGGTGCCAGGTAAATATAAACCCCAAAGGCACACCCCCAGTGACCCAGCTCCTCCAGCCATGGCCCACCTGCTGATCTCCCATACAGAAGTCTTTTCCAACTATTGATCCATCAAATTAATTAATCCATGAATTCGGTTACAAGCTCTCATGATCTGATCAATCCACCTCTTGCATTAACGCGGGAACTTTTGAGGGACATCTCATACCCAAACCTTAACAATGGGTTCCCCCTGACTTCTGTGAGCAACTTTAGAAAATTAATTGAACCCAAGGAGGGGGTTGTGGGAACCCTAATTTACAGCCAGCCTGACAGAAGCACAGGCAAAACACCCTGGAACTTGAGACTGGCATCAGAAGTTGGGAGCCAGTCTTGGGAGCTGGGCCCTAGATCTGTGAGATCTGATCCTGTCTCCAGGTAGACGGTGTCAGAGCAGAATTAAATCAGAAGACACTGAAGAATTACTTGTTGATTACTACTGGGGAGAAGTCGCCACACATTTTGGGATTGCAGAAGTGATCTGAATTGTGAGTGTAGCGTAGGAGAAACTAAGCTGAAGTTTGCTTTTTCTACTCAATGGTTAACTTCTAAAATTAGGGAATAATTACTGCTTTTCTTTGTTTCTTATTTTGGGAGGTTGCCAGGGATTGAACTCAGGGGTGCTCAACCACTGAGCCACATCCCCAGCCCTATTTTGTATTTTATTTAGAGACAGGGCCTCACTGAGTTGTTTAGTGCCTTGCTTTTTTGCTGAGGCTGGCTTTGAACTCGTGATTCTCCCGCTTCAGCCTCCGGAGCCACTGGGTTTACAGGTGTGCACCACAGTACCCTGCTTTTTTTCATTTTAAAGAGTGGTAAACACAAATTCCTCCATGCCACAGTCCGGCTGCAGCAAAATAACCGGGGGGGTGACGAACAACTTGTGTAGATTGATACAGCAGGAGTAGGAGCCCTTTATTGTAGGACAACAGAGGTATTTATACATTTTACACAGCTTATCTTAATTAGCATAAACTAGGTACAGCAGTCAACCAATAAGGAATCTCCACACTTAATGGCTCGCTGGCTTTACTTCACAAACCACTCCCTCTGGCAAAATGCCAGGCGCCATCCAGACTTGTTTACAGACTCTAACACCTCCATATTAAAGAGCTCCTGGGGTAGTTGCCACACCAGGACCTCTGAGCCATGAGTGCTCACTCAAAGCCCCTATTTGCCTCTCATATTTCTGTGTGCACAGGCTCAGCAGGTTCTCATTTGCACCAGTCCCAGTACAAGACAAGGTCTGCAAATCAGGGACATGCTTCTGGAAATGCTCTCTGGACTTTGCCAGAGAGCAAATCCACTGGGCCCAAATGGTTTAAGACAGAATATCAGCAGGGTTTCCAGAAAATTCCCCCTTTAACGGGGCACTGTTCCAGGCTTTGGGCTGTGATGACAGCATCTCAGAAGTCCCAGTGTTGTGATCTTGAGGCTTGATTTATTTTTCTTAGAGTCAGAGTAGAAAAAACCTTCAAGGTCATCCAGTTCAGCCAGCCTTCTCTAGCTTCAGTCCCTTCTCGGCTGTCCCCAGAGCACCTGGTGGTCACCAGCTGTGACTTCTGGTCATGGGATGCACACTTGCTTGGGAAACAGCAGTTTATGGGGCTACTTGGACTATTCAAATAGTCCTTCTCATACTGGGATGGAGAGAGAAGTAGAAAATCATTCCATTAAATTATTTCAGAAACAGTGGGTAGGAAATGATTCTTTTGAGGAAGTAAGGCAAGCAGTAAATCTGAAGTACGTTTTCAAGCTATCATCAGTTAAGGGGGAGGAATCAAGAAGGAGAAAAGGTGAGAAACAGCTGCCTGGGTCCCCACTGTCATTGTGCACCTCTGTGGAATGAAGACACATGACTCCATTCAACAAATAGTAACAAAATACTTACTATGTGCCAGGCGCTATCTGGGTATCCAGGGGTGAGTAAAATAAACCCGCAGTATACATGCAGGTATAGGAATGGGTCAACAGGGAGCATCAAGAAGGGAACATCAGGAGGACTCGATTTGAGGTGGGTGGAGGCGCATGAATAAGTTTGCCAGGTAGGAAAGGAAACAGTCCTGACAGCAGGAAGATCATAAGCAAAGGTGGAAGATGAGTTCATACAGCCAGACACAGCTCCCATGTAGCTACTCGATGACAAGGCGAGGGACAAGTTTGAAAGCAGAGCTGGAGCAGGGACAGGAGTCAGAGCAGATAGGCTCTGTTATGAGGAAAGCTAAAAGTTAGGGCTGCCCTGAGAGCCAGGAAGCCAGGGAAAAAGGTCAAGCAGATGCTTGCCACAGTTCTAACAGAAGTCCAATTCATACCCTACATCTGGGTAAAAGCTTTTAAAAGGAAAACAATGAACACTGGGAAAATGTATTTCTCATATCTTCCTTTTTTATTTGTTCTTTTTAGTTATACACGGCAGTAGAATGTATTCTGGAATGTTATACGTACATGGAATATAACTAATTATAATTAGGACCCTAGTCTTATGGTTGTATGTGATGTGAAGTTACCCTGTTCGTGTGTTCATAAATGAGTGTAGGAAAGTTGTGCCCGATTAATTCTACTGTCCTTCCTATTCCCTTCCCTTCATTCCCCTTTGTCTAATCAAATGAACTTCTATTCTTCCCCTCCCTACCCTCCCTTGTTGTGGGTTAGCATCTACAGATCAGAGAGAACATTGGGCCTTTGGTTTGGGGGATTGGTTATTTCACTTAGCATGATATTTTCCAGTTCCATCCATTTGCCAGCAAATGCCATAATTTCATTCTTCTTTAAGGTTGAGTAATATTCTACTGTGTATATAAACCACATTTTCTTTACCCATTCATCTGTTGAAGGGAACCTAGTTTGGTTCCACAGTTTAGCTACTGTGAATTGTGCTGCTATAAACATTGATGTGTCTCTGTCACTGTAGAAAGCTGATTTTAAGTCCTTTGGGTATATGCTGAGGAGTGGGATAGCTGGGTCAAATATCTTCTTTCTAAAATCCTATTGGAAGGGCAGACACCCTTCCCATAACTTTTTTTTATATGATAACAAAAGTTAAAAATAGTAATTACAGAAAATCAGAAAAATACCTAGAAGTACAAAGAGAGAGAGAGAGAGAGAGAGAGAGAGAGAGAGAGAGAGAGAGTTTTAAGCACTATAATCCACTCACCCAGATAAACTCATTCCTGAAGTTGAGTGTTTCTTCCCAGACACGTGCAGAGGCAGCTCAGCCTGGAGTTCAGGGTGGTGCTGTGGCTGATGAGCTCATTTGCATGAGCTGGGCTGTCTTATGGGAAAGGGGCCATTTGAGGAGAGCTGGCATGGAGGGCTTGGGGTTCACCTGGGAAGAGGGGAGGAGAGCATGGGTCTGTTCCCCAGCTCTGCTCTCTGAAGAAAGAAGGGGATGCTCTCCCTGATACTCAGGGAACTCAGGATGGTCACTGGTTCTGTTTGGACCCTTAAGGGTCTGGACTTTTGAAGGCCCAGGAGGTCACCGTTGCACTGGGAGGTGCTTTCCAAAAGGAGATCAGCTACAGGACAAGAAGAAAGAGATGACCTCAAACAGCTGCCAGGAAGTAGATAGCCCAGGAACACGAGGGCAGGATGTGAGCAGGCTGGCTTCTGAGCACACGTAGGACACCCCGATGGCCACCCCATAAACAACTAGGGTAAATTGGGAGTGAACTGAGGGAGATGGGGATCCTACAGTCAGTAAAAGGTGGGCACAAATGCTGATGTCACTTCCTTCACACCCTCAAGCTGGAGTCAGAAAAGTAAGGAGCAGCAACTGGGGACTCGTGGTCAAGACGCACTGAGCGCACTGAGGCCTCCTCAGCGGTGCTTTGCACAAGGCCACAGCAGAGAAAGCTGTTTTCAAAAATTTAGAAGACCAGCTGCTCTCAAAAATAAGATAAATGTTTCTGTTGTCCCGAGATTGGAAGAAAGAGGCAATGACAAGGGAGACAGAAGCTTTCCTCGGTCCTCCTCAGCTCTGGGGGCAGAGCAGGTGAAGGCTGCTGGGAGCCACCGCTGGGAAGGGATCAGGGCAAAGAGCTCACAAAATCTGGACTGGCCGTTGCCTGGGATGATGGTTTCTATTTTGTACTCAGGAAGAAAGGAGAGATGCCCTCGCCTAGCCAGGTGCTGGACAAGGCCAGTTGCTGCCTGATGAACGAGACCATGATACCCTCAGGATCTCCCTGGACAGAAGCCTCAAGCCACCAAGGAAAGGGCAACATAACTGTGGGCTCAGGAAGCAGGGTGGAAGCCACCACTGGACCTCTAAATGAAGACTGAGCATGTGCACACATACACACGTGCGCGCGCGCACACACACACACCCCATTACCATTCCAAACCACCCAGCAAACTGGGATTCCAGAAAGACCAAAGTTGGGGGAGGGGAGAATGCTAAGAAAGACAGCCAATCAAAACAACCATAGGGAGAAGAATTTATATTTTAATAAATGAAAATATTAGAATTTCGCACTGGGTACCTGTGATCCCAGCAGTTCAGGAGCTGAGGCAGGAGGAGGATCATGAGTTCAAAGCCAGCCTCAGCAAAGGCGAGGCCCTAAGCAACCCAGAGAGACCCTGTCTCAACATAATATATAAAAAAGGGCTGAGGATGTGGCTCAGTGGTTGAGCACCCCTGGATTCAATTTCTGATACCAAAAGTAAATAAATACATAAAATAAAGGTATTGTGTCTTCTTACAACTAAAAATATGGGGAAAAAATTTAAAAAGACTTTGATAAATATAATAATTCAATATTTATATATTTATTTATTTGGTACCGGGGATTGAACTCAGGGGCACTGCACCACTGAGCCACATCCCCAGCCCTATTTTGTATTTTATTTAGAGACAGGGTCTCACTGAGTTGCTTAGCACCTCACTTTTGCTGAGGCTGGCTTTGAACTCATGATCCTCCTGCCTCAGCTTCCTGAGCTGCTGGAATTATAGGCATGTGCCAGTGTGCCCAACATCATTCAATATTTTAAAGGAATTTAATAAGTAGTTTATTTTTAGGTGAAGTACAGTGGAAGAGAGGAAGTAGGACTCCTGAGGCAGCACTGAGGAATTTACCAGGAATAATTTTGTAACTTTTTCCACTCACCAACATATGTTAAATATTTGTCCATACTATTAAATATGAATGTGTCAAAATGTGATACACTAGTACTCTATGTTGGTGCATTGATTTTCTTATGCCACACCACAACCATGAACATGTTTGTGAGAAATCTTGAGATGAATTCTTTGTCCGAGTTCCCAAAGATTTCTCCAGAATGGATTTCCCAAAGGGGAATTGCTAAACTGGCCAAAGTCTTGATATAGCTAAAATAGCTTCCCAAAAACCTTGAACGAATTTTTATTCCCACCCAAGTCTGTTTTGCCAATACTTGGTAATATTAGGGATGACTTTTTAAAATATTTGTCCTGTTAGACAACAAATAAACGAATCAAAAAACTGTTTTATTGCTTTTAGTCAGTATTAAGGAAGTAAAACATCTTTGTAGGAGGAAAAATAGTGAAGTCCTCATTTCCTTATTTCTTAGGTAAAGTGAGTCATCTTCCACTGTAAGGGAAAATGACTTAAAAATCCTGCCACGCTCACAATTTGTTTGTGGTCTGTTGTTTTGGTTTCTGTAATAAGGTACTTTTTTTTCCCCCTACATTTTCCCCAAAAGTTATGTTTTCCCCCTACCCCTACAGTAGATCGTCATCTTAGGCCTAATTTCAGTCCTGAGCCTGCAGCCTGAGGGGTTTCCTTGCTTGGTATGGGGGCGAGGTACAGCTTCGGCCACTTCCATCTGCCAGGATGCCACAGGAGTGACCCGCCTGGAGCCTGCCTACCCTCAGCTCTCCAGGATCTCCGTTACCCCTCCTGGCCCTCCGTCTCTCTTTTCCTTTCTCTGCTGGATCATTCTCTCTCTAGACATTGCCAGATTTCTCTCTCTTCTTAATAGCAAGACTTCAGGGTTGGAGCTGGAGCTCAGTATAGCTCAGAGTGCTTAGCAAGCCCAGAGCCCTGGGTTCAGTCTCGAGTACTGGGAAAGGAAGGAAGGAAGGAAGGAGAAAAACTTCTTGAAAAGTTCCCTATACTCATTCTCCACTTCTTATTCTTTCTTTCTTTCCTGTTGTCTTGAATCCACTCCAGTAAGACTTCTGTCCCCCAAAGAAATCTCTCTTAATGAGATCACCAGTAACTGTTGAACCCAGCCTAATTCCATCTTAAGACTAGGAACCATCTCGTCACAAAGTCATGAAGAGTTCATTTCTGTTTTACTGGAAAATACTAATATTTCTATTTGGCCTGATCATACTTTGATGTTTTAAAAACTTGCCTGGGATTCCTGCCCGAGCTCTGAACTCACCCATGCCCGGCTCTCCTTGACCAGAAAACCACCCTCCCCGAAATCCCAGCTGCTCCTCATTAACTCTGATGTTGGAATCGGAGTCTGCTCCCTACCTTGAGAGGTCGAGCCACGTAGATCATTAACCTGCCATCTGCCCTTGTACTACGCTTGCCTGAGCCCTGTCAGCTCTAAGTTCCCAAGACACCCCGCTTTGTAACTTTTTGTGTCAGCTGCTGTCCTCTGGGTGGGGTGGCCGCTGGTCAGCCCTCTTGTGTATACCATATAAGCTTGCTTTAATTTGGTTTAAAATTGGAGTCGGAGGTCTTTTCTCTGTGTCGCGGGTTCAACATAACCTCTCCTGGCCAAACCCAGTCGGAGGTGCTCTCGGCCCTCACAGCCTTCCACAGAGGTGTGTGTTCTTTCCTTCTTGAACCAGCTCCTTCCCTTGACTCCTGGGACCCATCCTCTGCAGGTCCCCTCCCAGCCCCCATCTCCTTCTCAGAGTCCTCATTACTGATGGAAGCTGTGTTCTCACCTGACCTTCAAAAGCTGGGCCCAGCCTTCGCACCTCTTTTCCGTGTTACCTGACTTCCCTGTAGAGCTCATCTAACTTCGTGGTTTTCAAGATCATCTGCAGGAGAAGGCCTGCCATTCCAGCTCCAGCCCCAGTCTTGGCCCAGAGCTTGGGCTCGTGGTCCCGCTGCTTACCTAACATTCCCATTTGGGTGTCAATATGCATCTTTTAAAAAATTATTTTGTTGTTGTAGATGGACATGATACCTTTATTTATTTATTTACACGCAGTGCTGAGGAGAGCACCCAGTGCCTCACACGTGCTGGGAAGCGCTCCAGCACTGAGCCCCAGCCCCAGCCCCCTCCATGTGCATCTTCACATGTCTTGAACTGGACCTGTGGTGTCCCTAACTCTCAGTCATCCCAGGGTTCTCAGCAGATGACACCCTCCTGATTTGTCTAGAACACTTGTATTTCCATCTTTCTTATGGACCTGGCACCTGCTCACAGGCAAATACTGTTGCTTCTACATTGGAAATGCATCCAGCATTCCCCACTTCTCACCCTTTCTGACAAAGCTACCACCACCCACACCCAGACTACTCTAAGCCTCCTAACCTGCCTCCTCATTCCAACCTCACTGCTGAAAGTCTCTTCTTTCTTCAACTGCTGTGGAGATCCTGTTTAAATATTAAGTCGGATGAGGTCACTTCCCTTCTTCAAACCTTCAGGCAGCTTCTCACTTAGAATTATCCCCAGAACTCCCAAAGCCCCTCCATGACATAGCCTCATAGCCTGTCTGCTCTCATCTCTTGCTTATTCCCTTGGTCACATGGTCCCAGCTATACTGCTGTCAGTATTTCTCCAACACACAGGTCACATTTCTACCCCAGGGCCTTTGCACTGATTATTCCTTTGCTTAGAACAGTCTTATCCCAGAGATCCACAAGGCTCACTCCCTCACTGCCTTCAAGCTTTAAACAAAACAATATCACACCTTCTCAATGAATTCTACCCTGAGACCCTGGCTTAAAATTAGATCTCACTCACCCCAAACTACTGTCCCTGTCCCCCTGCTCCACTGTTTTTCCCACAGCACATATCATCTTCTAACATGCTCTGGAAGGTGCTTATTTAGTGGGTTTATTGGGTTTGCCTGCCTCCCACCACTAGTTCATTCTATGAAGCTCCATGAAGATATGGTCCTGAATCTGTTTTATTCTCAAATGAATCTGGAGAGACAAGAACAGTTGCTGGACAGTTGTTGGAGTCACACAATATTATGTGAACCAAGAGAGCTGTCTGCAGCAGTGTCCTATGGGGCATCTCTTGTCTCCAGTCAACGGCCCCACACCCCAGGCCAGCTGCCTGAAGGACAGGCACAAATCAGCAGAGGCCAGTTCTGCTCCTGGCCTGCAGCCTTGCTGTGAGACTTAGGCCAGTCGCCCCCTCCCCTCTACAGGGCCCATTTGCTCCATGGAGATAGCTTTCCTGTGCTCTCTGCCTAAGGACACAGTGTGAGAACAGACACGGGGTGTGTGTGTGTGTGTGTGTGTGTGTGTGTGTGTAAAGCCCAAAGGGTTGTTTTCCTGCACATTATGCAATCCATGTCTGAGACAGAGGTGCAGTAGGAGCTGTGTACTCTGAAGATACACCCCACCCCCACCCCATGGGCTTCTGACACTCAGTTTGGCCCTCCTGGGGTTAAAAAAAATGCAGAGGTTCTATTTTCTGGTTTTCTGCAGATATAAGTAAGGTTTATTCTAATGAGACGAAATGTGGCCTATCCCCTCCCCAACCCCACCCTGCTGGGGTTGAAATGAACTTCTTATGGAAAATAGGGCAGGTAAGTTCCTCCAACATCATTCTAGGTGAGTTTTATTATTATTTTGAACTGATACAAAAAACTTTCAGAGAATACTGCATTTCCACCTTTTAGTCTGCGGCCAGCGCAGACGGTAAACGGTTCAGTCACGCAGGAAAATTCTCAGGGAGTTTGAAATAAAGACACAGACACACAGTTTTACCTTTAAACCAAGCTCCTGGACGGCTCCTCATGCTCTCTGCCTCAAGCTCCCCAGGGGGCAGCGAGGTTTTACAGAAGAGGCTAGCAAGAGAGAGCAAGCAAGGGAGAGGGCTTTTATTGGGGAACTAAGCATTCTGGGGAAAATCCTGTCCAATGAAGGTCAAGGGGGCAGTGTTGCAAGGTCAGGTGAGGTGACTGGATCTTTAGGATAGTGGTGAGACACACATCCACACAGACATGTTCTCGAACCCAAGAAGGGTGAGGAAAGTCCTGCCACATCTCTGCGACTGGACGCCTCATCACCCAACCGGGGAGGAAACTCAGTCACGAGCGAGGATGGTCTCCCACATCCACCCATTTTTTTCTTACTTTCTACTTGAGCCCTAGCAGGCCTGGACGCATCTTCCTCCTCTCGCATCCCTCGAGGGTGTGGCCAGCAGTGGCAGCTCCACCAGGAGTTGTTGCTTTGACGCTTGTTGGTTTCCTGGGCCCGGGGTGCTGTCCTTCAACTTAAAGGCAAACTTAGTAGACCTGTCCCACAAGCAGCCTTGGGCTCACGGTGAGCACAGGCAAGTGTGGGATGTCTCTCAGTTGCAAAATCCTTGTGCAAACGTCATCTCATGAAATCCCAACCAGACCTGCAGGGGATGGACTTCTGCAGGTCAGGAAGGTTGTCAGACAAGCTGCGGGGCAGAGATGCTGTGTGTGAGTTAGCTCAGAGCCTGAGCCAGAATGCTCAGCACCCAGCCCCTCCCCTCTGTCTGCCGCAGAGACACCTCCTCTGTATAAGGTGCCCACTCATTTCCCACACTGAACCCTCGCAGGGGCTGCTTCTTCTACTGGGATGCTTCTGGGAGCTGTCAACCCTCAAAGTCCGCCTCCTGGACATCTTTGGCATTGCCTCCGCCCCAGAGTTACCCTGTGTTCCTGCAGCCTTTACTAACTGGCTCACAAATTTGGCCTGACGTGCCGTCTTGCAGTATCTCGTACTCTTGCTTTTTAAGGTAATTGGGCCTTGGGCTGTCACTTAACTTTGTGTATATCTCTTGTCTTCTCAACTAGCCTGTCAGCTCCAGGGAGGAAGGTCCACCTCCACTCATTCACTACTTCACTTGAGCATTCATTGAAGAATTACTTCATGCCATCCCAGAGCTACATCAACAATCATGAGGAACTGGCTTCCTGCCCTCACAGAGCTTCTAATCCTTGCTTATTCTTTATATCCCCACAGCAGCAGGTAGAACCTCCCTGAACCCAGCAGACAAGACCTAATAGTGACAGTCTCTGGCCAGCAAGTTCTAGCCTGTCTCTTTGATCTGGACAAAGTCCAGCAGGGACTTTTTTACATAGAAAAGCAAGAAAAAGGGCTGAGGTTGTGGCTCAATGGTAGAGCGCGCTCGCCTAGCATGGGCGAGGCCCTGGGTTGGATCCCCAGCACCACATAAAAATAAATAAATAAAGGTATTGTGTCCAACTACAACTAAAAAATAAATATATAAAAAAAAAGAAAAGCAAGAAAGACCGCAGAGACTTCTGTGTGAGGTGGATTCTGAATGGCAAACCCAGAAAGGAATTCCACTGGGCCTGCTCCTAGGACCCATTGGGAGCCCCACACATGAAAGGGTCACAAGTCCTTAAGTCCTCGAGTGGCCTTAATGCTCACCAAAAGAATGTTGGTAGCACAGATGGGGAACTGAGGTACACAGAGGTTTGTGGCTGGGCTGGAACTGGACTCCCAGCACTGTGTTCTTTTCCCAGTACCTCACTAAAGCACAATTTCCAAGGAAGTTGAGTGGGCTGGGGGCCCTTGAGAAACTGTGGGGGCAGGTAAGCTAGATTATTTAGAAAGGAGGGCTAACGGGGGCTCAGATGTATTTAAATAAAGGACATGTGTTTAGTGACTGCAGTGATCGCCGCACAGTGCTGAACACATTACAGTGCTGAAAGAACACAACACGGAGTCACCCACACAACGGCATGCTAGAGACACCTTCCAAACCTTCAGGCCACAAGCTGGTGTGCGGACACTGCACACAGGAGGCCTGGGAGGCCAGGCCTGAGCCCTGGGGTCCTCAGGAGCAATGGATGCCATGGCGACTAGAAGGTACAAGACCCTCTGTCCAGACTGCCAAGTCCTTGGGGGAAAAGAGAAGTCCAGGAAGAAAAGAGAGTTTAAGGACATGACGACACCAGACTTCTGCTCAGTCTTGCTGAAGGAAGGCCCTAGAAGACTTTAATTTTCTTTTAATAAGAGTAAGACATGCACATAGTGAAAACTGAGACAGTACAAGAGAGTAAGCAAGAAAAAGTCTCTCCTTCCCCAGTCCCGCCCAAAAGGAAGAATTTGTTCACTGCTCCTTAGGGGACTGGAGAACCTTCATTTGACTGTAGGAAGCAAAAGGCTACCCCTCCAGGGAGGGGGAGGGGTGGGCTCTGACAGCTTTTGTTCTTTCCTGGTAGATCAAAAGCAGCAATAAATGATACAAATTAATTTCTTGGTGAATTGATGTGCTACATTAAACTTTCAATAAATTCTTCTCCTTTAATTCAGGTATGTTCTGATAGAGTAAAAGGAAACTACGATGAGAAGTAAAGGAGAGCGGTAAATCAGCTTTCGGGGAGGAGTGGGCTGGAAAAGGGAACACTTGGTGGCCCCTGAAGGTTGAGCAGTTCTTCACAAGGTGAAGAAATGAGGAGAGCTATTAAAAACTTGGCTCTAAAACTGTGGTCCAGAGATTTCCACGTTGAGATTTCCACGTGGCCGTGGTCCCAACCCCTCTGCCTCTCCAGGATTTAAAGAGCAGGTTCAGGTGAACGCAGAGCCTGGAGTGAGGTGGTGCCCCAGCCAGGACACATTCGCTCAGTGAGGAGCCTGTGATGTGCGCATGTGCCCGAGCCACCAGATGCCTCACTACTCTGGCCCTATGCCCAGTGATCCAGGAATGGTAGGGACTATTGTCCCCAGGAAGTCCCCTTGCTCAGACTGTGGTCCCTCTGTGTGAGAAAGAGGAAGAAAAGGGAAGGGAAAGGGTTGGGGGAGAGGAAACAAAAGAAGGCAAGGTGGGGAAAGGCAAGGAGAGCGCTTCAAGTCTGCTTTGGGGACAGTTTCAGGTCACCACCCTGACACCAGAGAGGGGTAGTCTTCAGGGTCTAATATTTCCTTCCTCTGGGATTTTCAAGATCTTGGCACCTCTTAAAAAACAGAAAGCAAGAATAATATTTTTATTTCTTCCAACCAAATGCCTATATTTGTAGTTACTGATCTTATTCCAAGAACCAATTCCTAGGAAGTTGGATTCAGACATAAATTTACAGAGTTTTGGATCAACCTGAGATTTCTTCCCTATTTAAGCCAAGAGGCACCACACCCACCCCCTCCTCCTCCTCTTCTGCAGAGTCTCCACTCTCTAGCCACCTCCTCAAGTGGAGGGTGGTGGAAAGGGCCTTGTCTTGGGCAGTGGGGGACTTAGGGTTCTGGTGCCAGCTCCCACTCCTGGGTCACCTCAAGGAAACTACCTCTACCCTCTGGGCCTCAGCTTTCCCATCTAGAAATGAAAAGCACCACTAGATCTTTCATAGGAAAAAATCTGCATACACAAATTTGAGAGGTCAGTTCAAA
Source organism: Marmota marmota marmota (assembly GCF_001458135.2). Taxonomy (NCBI): domain Eukaryota; kingdom Metazoa; phylum Chordata; class Mammalia; order Rodentia; family Sciuridae; genus Marmota; species Marmota marmota. Next base: position 12,927,311 of record NW_026000229.1, read on the forward strand.
TTTACCTACATGAGTGAAAATGACTTTTTAAGTGTTTGCAAGTCATTGGAATAAGGAATGTCTAAGGCATCTCTTCTAAGCTCAAAGGTGGGCATGGAGGCTTCTTTCTGTAGCTGGGTGCCCATAGCCATCCACCAGTTCCCATCATGTCATATACATGTCACCTGGGCACCACACAGCATGGTGGTTGTCGTGGCAACTGGCCCTCACTGCAGGTGTTAACAGTGGAACTCAAGCTAGGATGCCAGGGAAGAGGGACGAGCGGAGCATGGTGTGGAGGTGGCCGAGGAGGAGAGGCTCTGCCCAGCCTTGGAGCTGTGCCCCATGCTCTCAGGAGAACACTGTCCCACGGGACCCCTCAGGAAGGAAGGAGAAGGAAGAGGAACAACCACACACCAGTGCAGCCTGAGAGGGGCTGGACTTGTGGTGTCTCAGGGGAACCCAGTGAACTCACAGGGGCAGGTTTAGCAGCTCCTTTTTATTTTTTAAATTTCGGTACCAGGGACTAAATCCAAGGGTGCTTAACCACTTAATCCCCAGCCCTCTTTAATTATTATTTTGTTGTTGTTGTTTTGAGACAGGGTCTTGCTAAGTTGCCTAGAGCCTCATTAAGTTGCTGAGGCTGGTTTTGAACTCTCCATCCTCTGCCTCAGCTTCCTGAGCCCCTGAGATTATAGCTATGTGCCATCATGCCCAGAAGCAGCCCCTTTTAGAGGAAAGAAAAATGAGGAACAGGGCAAGGAAAGAGGTGGGCTTCAGGCATTAAGGAAAAGGCCCAAAGGGCCAATTCTGTGGGATGTGGTGTGAGCAGGAACACCAGGACAATGACCCTGGTATCAGCTGGGGTCACATGCACTTGGCTATTTCTGCTTCAGGAAGAATAATTAGAATTTTTTCACAGGAATTTGAGGGAAAGAAGGTGGTTGAGGGCAACCAAAATAACCTTCTGAATGAGCAAAAATGAACGGTGTGTTGTGGACCAGGTGCTTCCTTGTGTGTTATTTCACTTAATCCTCATAACCACGTGGTTCGAAGGCCAGGCCAGGTGTGTAGCATGGGCTACAGGAACTCAGGCTCAGAGAGTCTCAGTGACCTATCAGGGCGGGGTACAGATTGGTTCGAGGCCAGTTCTTCTCACTCACTCGCAGGTCTCCATCCTATCGTGGGTCCACTGGAAACACTTGCTTAATAGCTCATTGTCCCACAGAGGCCTCTGAGGGCAGGACTCCCTGCTAGTAATTATCATTTGTCCTGGTCTTAATCATTCAGAAGGACACAGAAGTAACTGTTGTGAAGATTTGCTGTACACATGGCATGCCATGTGGGGCCCCATGGGGCAGCACCAGAATGATCAAGGGGCAAAGAGGAGAAAGTGTGAGGATGGGAGCTCTTATTGTGGCTTTTGCTGATGTCCCTGAACCTTGACCTCTTCTTCTGTGAAAGGGATGATCAAAACAGCCTTCACTATTTAAAGTGGTTTTCTTCACTTTCATCTGACCTGGCCTCCACCCACCACGGACTGTACCTCGCCTCAGTCCACGCCCTTTAGGCAAAGATGTGGCAACCCTTTAGTGGTTGAAGGCCCATATCAACAGATCTGTGACCCCAGGGAGACTCTTAGCACTGAGAGCTTTTCACCAAAGAGTCTCAGTTCTAATTTGTCCATCTGCAAGGGGCTTGTGGTCCAGGATGCAGAGCAGCAAGACTCAAGGAACCAAGAGGATGTGCAGGAGAGACGGGCAGAAGGACTGGGTTCACTGTGTGTGTGTGTGTGTGTGTGTGTGTAAACACGTGTGTGTGCATTAAAGCTGGTAGCGAATGGGCAGCCAGACCCTGCAGTGGATGCATTAAAGTGTCTGGAACACAATTCTAAGTATTCCCCTCACTGTGTCCACCAGAAGAAAGATCACTTTGGAGCATCTCTAGGACCCCATAATGATCGTCATCTAATGACAGGCTGCATGGTCACTCCCTAGTGCTTATCCTGATGGAAACTTAGCTGAAACAGAAATGGCTGCTTTTCTGTTTTCCCTCTCATCACAGGGCAGCCATCATTCACCTGGGACAGGACACAGCACTGGGCTCAGGCAACACCACTGTTCATACTGCATTCATTGAACAAAGTCTGTGTGAGGGCCCTTGAAGACAAATAAGAAGTGAAGGACTCTTTCATCCTTGAAGATGATCTGTTTTGGATGTAGGGTAAACAACTCATCCAGATTTGCCTGGGCCTTTCCCCATTCGGCACTAAAAATCCCATCTTGAGAGACCCCTGGTCTCAGGCAAACCAGTGGTTGTTCCCCCAATTTTGACACTGCCACAAGCCCCTTCTGAGGGCTGCTGAGGGTGACATGGCAGGGACCAGAGGTCTAGTGCAGGATTTATCAGTGGTCTTACCAGGGTGGTCCCAGGCACATGTGCCACACGTGGCTTCCTGAGTAGTAGAATTTAGTACCAACAGCTGGGTCAATCTCCACAGCTCAGATTAGATCCTTACCAGCTGGAAACATTCAGAAAGTCACCAAGGGACCAGAAAATCATGCTTATGGAATGATATGAGGTCAGAAAGGAAATCACGAACTTCTTTTGAAGGACAGGATCTTGGCTGAAAAAAGAAATGTGACAGAAGCCCCAGGAGGTCAGGCATACTTGTTTGTGTACGTGTGTGTGTGTGTGTGTGTGTGTGTGTGTGAGAGAGAGAGAGAGAGACTGGGGATTGAACCCAGGGTGCTCTACCACTGAGCTACATCCCCAGCCTTATTTATTTATTTATTTATTTATTCATTCATTCATTCATTCATTCATTCAGTTTTTGAGACAGAGTCTGCTAAATTGCCCAGGCTAGCCTCACACCTGTCTCAGCCTCTTCAATCACTGGAATTTTAGGCTTGCACTGCCTGCCCAACTACCATGTATGTTTTTAATAAGGAAGACAAGAATAGACTCTCATTCCCAGATGACTGATAAGATTCTTACACAGCCTTCATGCTCTGGTGATGATCCCTGCCTCAGGATTGCCAAGTAAAATGTACCAGAGGATACAGGGCACTGTCAGAGTAATATCTGGAATACAAGGAAGACTCTGGTTTCTGTGGGAAGGATGGAAGTTAAAACCTCAGCTAAGCTTTTCCACCGACTCCTACCTGCCCCAGAGTGCCACTCTTCTGAGCTCCGGGCTCCTGTTAGTTAGTATGGTTGATATCTCCTTCTAGTACATCATGACTGTCTACCAGAATATTCTGCCATGTTTACAAGATCTGGGAGACTGCAGACCAGGAGAAAAAGAGGAAGATGGTAGTAGAACAGAGGCCAATATTTGATGACTTGCTCATTGGTAGCAGTGCCTCCATTGAAGGGACAGAGGGAGAAGGTACTGAAAGCACAGTAAGCACTGGGCTTAGTATCAGCATGAACAAGAAGTACCTCAAAGTTTACATGACACCAGTCAGAGACAGAGGTGAAGAAGAGAGCCCTGAGAATGACAGGGGCCACAGCATAAATCAAGTTCACCCTTGCTAATTTCAAAATCTGCCCAACTCTTTTTGGTGAAAGCACAAACACAGGCGGCATGGTTGTTCTGCACCACGATGGTGAGGATGGTGTGGGTGAGGCCCAGGGGAAGGGAGAACTCTACAACAGGTCCAGGCTGTGAGCAGTGCTGGAATTAGACCAGATGACTCAGCCCATCCCCAGTGCTAGAGATAAACCCACGGGAGATAAGTACTCTATAAAGAGTCTCTGGCAAACCCTAATAAGAAGCTGATAATTCAGACCCCCAGGGTTCTGGGGCAAAGTCCTGCCTGTGCAGCAGAGACATAAGGACAGCTTTAACCTAAACACCTAGTCATGGAACATTAAGTGACCATGAAACGAACAACCCATTGCGAGGTGGATGTTGTCAAATTCACCATGTTAAAAGATTGGATGGTACAGCAGGAACCCATCATATAGTGGAAATGGCACATTTGGGATTGGTTCTAAGCAGGCACAGAAGACACAAATAAACTATATAAACAGTGATCAAAACTTCCAAGACTCCATCATCTGCTGTTAATCAGTGCTTCAGCTCAAACCGTATAGAAGTTCCCTTACAACCATATAAAAGAGAATGAAAGCACCTGGGTCTAATTTGGGGCTGGGTCAGCATGGACAGTGGTCTGAGCCGATAAGGACTGCTGCACCAGCTAACTCCAGGGGGCGTGAGCCTAAAGTACAAGGTTGGATGCTGGGGGTAGCAGTGGACCCTCTCAGCTGGGAGAGTTTTGAGAAGGACATTTAATTACCATTTCGTATGGATCAATCTCCACAGCTCAGATTAGATCCTTACCAGCTGGAAACATTAGTGAAAAGTGACCTCAAAGGTACAAATGAAACTAGGAGATCTTGGGAAAATAAGTGTAGTTGTTCTATAAGGGTGGGTATAAGTGTGAGGAAATTTGTTTCTCCATCAATATCTACCTGAGAGTGTCCACTTCAGAGGAGATACTAAACAAAACAATGAAAAGGACAGTCACTAGTTTCTGTCGTTGGTCACCTCAGTTCTTAGAAAATGGTTTCATCAATTAAGTAGACATAGTATCAGGGGTGAGGCCGTGTGCAGGCTCAATACTACAAGTTCCCTTTCACCAAAGCCGATCTAGTTATTGCTGTCAACTGTCTGATGATAGAACAACCCAGACTGAATCTTCGCCGTCAACAGGATACCATCTCTTGAACAGAACAGGCAGATAATTAAATCAAATTTCCTCATCTGCAGGGGACAGTGATTCATCCTTCCTGGGATTGGCACCTTTTCAGGATCTGGGCTTTTGTCTCCTGCCCACAGTACTTCTGCCAACATTACCATCAGAATGTCTGCTTTACAAACATGGGATCCTGTGTAACATCACTTTGGACTAAGTTAATTATTCTCTGGTACAGGAGTTACAACAATGGGCACGCAGTGTTGGGATCTTTTGGGACTAACATACCTTTCAAAGTGACTCAATTCTTTGGCTTTTTTCAGAACCTAATGCAGTGGCCTCAGCACTGGAGGGTGGCTTGGACAGTCTGCTAGGTTGTCTAAATGAAGACTATCTCAGTCACAACCATGCTGTTCTTAGACTTGTTCTTTTCCCAGTCCTCTCCTCATAAGTAGTGCCACCATGCCCCAGAATGGAATTCCAGAGAATCCTAAATAATATGAACCTTCTAGATCTATCTATCTATCTATCTATCTATCTATCTATCTATCTATCTATATTTTTTGTGGGGG
>NW_026000229.1:12933101-12934871 GCF_001458135.2 Marmota marmota marmota
AGGGTGCTAGGGATTGAACCCTAGACTAGCACTCTACCAACTGAGCTATAGCCCCAGCCCAAGAGTGTCATATTTTTAAGGTAGGAGGACAGAACTCATTTTAACTGGCTTTTATCTTGATATAAACATTTTATATTTCAAGTATTTGGAATTAATGGTTACAGCCCTCCATTTGTACATTTTTCCTGGTTTCCACAAATATTAGGAGAATGCACAAGCATGGTTTAATGACAAGTCTCCTGGAATATGTAAAGATTCAGGGATATGGGAAACCCCCTGGCATACATAAAGGGTCTGAAGGTCAGAATGGATCTAGTATGTGCAACCTGCTTAGTATCCCCTCTTTATCAATCATATTCCCCAGGACAGCCTGGAAGATATTCCTTCACCTTGAGGTGGGAGGGACCAGCATCCTTGGTCGTACTCCCAAGGGTGATGACAGCAGAGGTAGATCATGAGATTAGGTCCTCTGTTTATAGCGGGCCAGTGGGATTGGGAAATAGCAGAGATGAGGTGGGCACAGTTACTGCACAGGAATGGAGTGGCACACAAAGGGTTGGGGCCTCGTGGATCTCTGCCAATGGCTAGGTAATCACTGGATCCCAAAATGTGAACTAGACTGTACATTCTACTAAAAGGCTGTTGGATATGTCCATGGAGGAAAACCCTAGATTTGGGGGACAAAAGTCTGTCTTGAGCCACTGTTTGGGGATTTATAGCCTCTTATTCATGTCCCATACTTAAGCTAGTCCACAAATCCCTGGCTAAAAAACAGGGTTTAGAGGAAGGACTTATAATGTGGTCATAGATGTATTCTCTCAATCTCCTCCACATCTTCTCCAGAGATACCTGTAGTAATTTAACAGGGTAGCTGAGTACTATGAAAAAGAGAATACCCACAACTTCAAAAGGTTGTTAGAGACAGAACCTGAGTGAGGCTAATCCTGACACCTAGCATGCCTGCCAGGGGGGGCCTTGAGTACAGCTAGGAAAGCAAAGCAAAACCCCTATAATTGCAACCCCACTGAGATAGTAAACCAACAGCAATGCCATGTCCCTGGAATTGCAGAGATCAATGCCATCCTCAAAGACATGAGACACACAGGGCTGGTAGTTCCTAATGCATCCTCATTTGATGAGTGCAAAAAGCCAGATGGGATGTGGAAGATGGATGAAGATTATCATAGACTTCATAAGATGGCAGTGTCACTGGCAGCTGAAATCCTAGTTATACAATGTTGGAATAAATCAACATAATCCCTCACTTCCTAGAAAATGGATTTTCCCCTATTTTCTCTCAGTTAAACAAAAACTTAGAAACAGTTTGCCTTCATATAGTAGGAACTATAGCACATCGTAATACCATGGCCCAGAAGGATCTGGACATCCAGAGGACAGGATGTTGGCCCAGTACTCTGGTGTCACAATACTAAGTGGACCTGTGAGTAGAAAGTAGGAAGCATCCTGCGTGCCTTAGTATATGTGACACATGTGTGCCAGCAGGTGGACATAAACCTCATAGTTCAGTAGCCTGTCATATGAGTGAAGTTTCTAGAAGTTCAATGGTCCAACGCATATCAAAATAAAGACAACATAGCCCAATCTACACCTGTGGAGCCTAATCCCCTGGAACCTCTTTCTACACTATGACTAGGAAATTTATTATGTAGGCTGGGTATTATTAACAACTGTGCTATTCTATCTCCAGGTGAAATTACTGATATACCTCTTGGAGAACTAGCTATAATTTTTATTTCACCTACATAATCG
>NW_026000229.1:12938730-12959523 GCF_001458135.2 Marmota marmota marmota
AAATTTGGGGGCCAACAGAGGTGAGGCAAAGAACCTCACCCCCGCACTGGTGCAAAGGCCAAATTTGGGGGCCAACAGAGGTGAGGCAAAGAACCTCACCCCCCCCACTGGTGCATAGGCCTATCCACAAGTATGGCTGTATGCTGGACCGGTAGTCTGTGACGGGTATGATCCAATTGCAGTGGTATCAACCTAAGACAGGAGGCTAACGCCTAGAGGTCAGTTCATCCGATGACAGGTAAGAACCATATGTTGAATTGGACAACCTAACAGGCACGGTCCCTAAGCCACATTGCTTGTTGTTTAATTAATCAGAAGCGGGGAGATGCTGAGAGCCACAGCCAAGTAGGAATGACGCATGGCAATTTCCTTGTCAGTCTACCCAATGTTGCTTAGAGGGAGGACTCTCCATTGTGGAAATGGGATTGCCTTGGACCCAGGTCATTTGCAGTGACATTGCATGAAAGGTGACCTTGCTCAGGGATTAGGGCGGATCCGGGTTTAGGGCGGATCTGGGTTTAGGGCGATCCGGGTTTAGGGTGGATCTGGGTTTAAGGTGGATCCTGCTGGGAATAGGGCGTATCCTGCTGCCTCAGGCGCCCGCTCCTTGAGTTCCCATTGAGTTCTCGCGGGATTCAGAAGGTATTTTGGTACGCAGAGCCCGGTGGAGGCAGTGTATTTTCCCCAGAACGTGCGTGTAGAGTGCTGGTGAGAGTTCGGGAATAAAGAATTGCTGTTTGAATCTACAAGGCTGTGAGTGGCTCGTGATTTTGTGCCCAGCCAGACTGCGGCATAAGGTGTTTATCTCTGAGAAATAAAAACACATTTATGTTCACACAAAATCCTGTACATGGGCTGGAGATGTGGCTCAAGTGGTAGTGCACTTGCCTGGCATACGTGAGGCACTGGGTTCAATTCTCAGCACCGCGTAAAAATAAAGATGTTCAGAGCAGCTTTACTTAAATAGCAGCTCAAAACTGTAAACTAAAGTTCTCTTCAATAGTCAATGTTTAAACAAACTAGTAAATTCATCCCATGGAATATTACTCAACAATAAAAAGGAGAAAACTCCTTTGAATAAATCTCAAAAGAATTATCAGCAAATTGTTTTAGTCAGCTTTATTGCTGCTGTGACTAAAAGGACCCAACCAGAAAAATCTTAGGGGAGGAAAAGTTTATTTGGGGCTTACAGTTTCAGAGGCCTCAGTCCATAGACAGCAGTCTCCATTCCTTGGATCTCGAGGTGAGGGAGGATATCATGGTGGAAGAGTGTGGCAGAGAGAAGCAGCTCACATGATGATCAGAAAGCAGAAAGACTCCATTCTGAAGATATAATACCCCATAGCCACACCCCCAATTCGCATCTCCTCCAGCCATACCCTACCACTTCAGTTACCACCCAGGGAATCAATTCACTGAGTTTAAGACTCTCACAAACCAATCATTTCTCCTCTGAATTTTCTTGCATTGGAGACAATGCTTTTGGGGGACACTTCACATCCAAACCATAACAATCAACCTCAAAAGAATACATGCTGAATGCTTCCTTTCATATAGCATCTATGAAATAATAGAATTATAGAGATGGAGAACAGTATGTGGTTGCCAGGGGAAAAGGAAGGGGCAGGGTAAGGAGGCAGATATGGTTATGAAGGGGTATTATAAGGGAATCTTGTGGTAATGATGAAGTTAAGCATGTTGATTGTGGTTGTGTGTTACACAAAGCTACATGTAATAGAACTACAGAGCTTTTCACACACACACACACACACACACACACAAACACACACACATGTGCGCACTTAAATGTGAATGAGCTCTATAAATTGTACCAATGTCAATTTCTTACATTCTTTTTCTACTGTTATGCAAGATGTTGATATTGGGTGAGTCTGGATTAAAGGTGCACAGACCTTCTTTCTACATTTCCTTTCAACTTGCCCATTTCAAATGGGGTCTAAACAAAACAAGGATTCTGTAACAGGACCAGGGTGCAGTACAAGTTCCCCTAGCTCTTGGATCTATAACCCAGCAGACCCAATGATACTGGACATGTCTATGGTGGCAGAGATGCTATATACAGACTTTGGCAAAACCATTAAGCACAGAGCAAATCTTAAAAGTTTTGGAGTGAAGCCACACCCTTCACTGCCAATAGAGAAGAGCAGAACCTGACTTGTCACTAGGCCCTGGGGGTAACTAGAAGCCTAACTATGGGACAACAAATGAACATGAGACCTGAACCCCTATCATGAACTGTTCATGACCTAAAGTCATAAAATCAGACAAGCATAATAGTTAGCACAATAACATAATAATGGTTTACATTAGACCCAGTCCAAGGTCTGAAATGCCCAAGTAAACTCCACCAGACTCCTCTATGTACCTGCTTTTTTTCCCCCCAAGTGCTGGGAATGAAACCCAGGTCGTCACATATACCAGGCAAGTGTTCTACTATTGAGCTACATCCTCAGACCCCACCTGCCTATTACAAAAAAAAACACTTTTAAACAGGATCTTGCTAAATTGTCAAAACTAGCCTTGAACTTGTGATCCTCCTGCTTCAGCCTCCCATAGAGCTGAAATTACAGGTTAAGTGTGACCATATCAGACTACCTCCTGACATGAACAAACTGCCTATGGTGGGGAGTTCCCTAACATCACTAATGCAAGAATAAAAACAGGTCTGTTCCACAGGTGCTGGCATCAGTCAGAAGTAGGCAGCCACAAACCTGTTGTGGTTGAATTGTGCCCCACAAAATAGATACTGTAGATTTCTAAACCCCAGTACCATAGGATGAGACCTTATTTGGAGGTAGGATCTTCAAAGGTAATGAGGTCATTAAGGTGGATGCTAATCCAATTAAAATTAGATCTAAAGGTGGGTGTCCTTATCAGAAGGGAAATTTGGACACAGATCTATGCTCAAGGGGAAGCCCATGTGAAGATGAAGGCAGTGATCAGGGTGAGGTTTCTATAGGCCAAGGAGCTCCAAAGGATTGCCAGCCAACACCAGAAGCTAGGAGAAAGGCCTGGAGCATATGCTTTATTTACTCTCAGCCCTAACAAAGAACCAAACCTTCCAAACCTTAGTTTTGGACTTGGATCCTCTAGAACTGTGAGATTAGGAATTTCTGTTGTGTAAGCCACCTATTTTGTGGTATTTTATTATGGCAGCCCCAGCAGACTTATACAAATATCCAGGATGATCCTGAAAATCAGTGTTGAGAAGTCCTCTCAGAGGGCACTTTGTGCAGGAAGAGAGATGGCCTGAGGTGTGGATTAATACCTGACCATGGGCAGTGACTCGTGGATAGGGATTTTTTTAAGTGTTTTAATAGACCACAACCAAACCCACTGCTCTAATTTCACATGCAATTCCTATTTTGTTACCTGGTTTACCCTGCCCAACCCATTTTTGAAGCAGCCAACAGAGTGGTGGTTGGATTACATGACATGGAGGGTGAAAACATGAAAATATTCACTAATATTCACCCTCAAAAGGAAAGCATACTGGAACCACCCAGTGAACAGCTGTCACACCTGACGAGCTCCAGATACTCTTAGTTCTATAAGCCCACATAATCCCTTGTTCAATGAGCCCAAGTCAAGGAAAAATCAACTTCTGTTCAGAATACTTTTACTAAAGTATAGGAGTGTTCAATATACTTTGGGCTGAATGTCTTTAAAATACCAAAATAAAAGAAAAACACATTAAATGTACTTAAATTATAAAATGGTTATCTGGAAAATTAAATTTTTATGGAAACAATTAAAAACATCCTATCATATAAGGCATAACTTTTTAGTTTTACCATGAATGTCCAAATAAATTTAGCAAGATATGCTTAGATGAATTAACATATTCTACTATTTATACATTGTTTTGAATTCTCTTACTATTCCAATTTTGGAATTACTACTCTAACCAAAATTTTTATATTTAAAATATAAGAATATAAGAAGCAATTTAACAACATTCTTTTAACTCTATTCTGGATAAGTTCTGCTATTATTTCATAATCATATTGTAGGTTAATTAATTAGTTATTCCATCTAAAATATTACCCAGAGGTAAAGAAACATGTCTTACATTTGTCAAAATTCTTGCTCTTCATTAAGTTAAAACATATTTTAGTTTTTATCCTTTTCCTTTAGGCAACTCCCCTACTGTTGAAGCCTATTAGCTTTAGTTAGCTAGTTATATCTTATTCAAGTTTTGTTTTCTGAAAAGAGAACCATGGCCCATCTGTAGCTGACATTTTAACAAAGATTTGTGACCTATCTGCCTACCACCTATCTATCAGCCTATTTATCTCCTTCCTTCTTTCCTTCCTTCCCCAAACAAGAATTCCAATGCAGCAAACTGTAGTTTAAAAATAAGGGAGAAAGTAAAACATTCCCAGAAAAACACAAAACTTGAAGGAGTTTGTTTCTAGTAGACTTGACCTACAAGAAATGCTAAAGGATGTTTCTGCAGCTTGAAATGGAAGAACACTAATCAATAACTCAAGGCTGTATAAAGAAATATAGGAGAAATACAGATCACCAGCATTATTGTAGTTTTAGTTTCTAACTCTACTTTTTACATGATAAAAAACAAATACATTTAAAAAATATAAATCCGTTACTGCCCATGTGATATAAAGACGTCATTTGTGATGGCAACAACAACATAAAGGGGCAGCAGTGACACAGATGTATAAGAGCAGAAATTTTGTATGCTTTTGAAATTAATATCAGTTCAAACTAGGCTGCTATAAATTTAAGATATTAAATGTAATTTTTCTTGTAACCATTAAGAAAATATCTTAAAAGTTACATAAAAGAATATAAGCCAGGCAATGTGGCACATGCCTGTTGTAAGGAACGGTGGGAAAGCTCCGTAAACTCAACAAGCCAAAACAACCATTTACCTGAGATTTTATTAGAAGAGAAGGGGGTGGAGAGAGGGAAGGGAAGGGAAGGGGAGGGGAGGGGGAGGGAGAGGAAGAGAGGGAAAAGAGAGAGGAAGAGGGGGAAGAGAGAGAGAGGAGAGGGGGGAGAGAGAGAAAGGAGAGGGAGAGTAAGAAGGGAAGAGTAAGAGAGAGAGGGAGAGTAAGAGTAAGAGAGAGAGCACGAACAGGGTGTTGATATTTATGGGCTCAACGCGGGATGAGGAGGAGTAGGGCGAGTGGGCTGTTACTTCTTCACTGGCGGAGAGTTCACGCCACTTCAGGGATTGGAGGTGCGCCATTCACAGGGATTGGAAGACGGTTTTCGAGCCATTCAGTGCCTCATGGACTTGAGCTCCTGGAAGAGAAGCGCTCTCCGGGCGCCATCTTTACCAACACCTGTAGTTCCAAATACTCAGGAGACTGAGGCAGGAGGATTGAAAATTTGAGACCAGCCTGGGCAACTTAGCAAGACCCTATCTCAAAACAAAAAATTTTAAAAAGGGCTCAGGATGTAGCTCAGTGATAGAGTACCCATGGGTTCAATCCCCAGTACTATGAAGAAAAAAATAAAGAAGGAAAGGAAGGAAGGAAGGAAGGGAGGGAGGGAAGGGGGAGAAGAAAGAAGGAAGGCAGGATGAAGGAGAAAAAAGAAAATGAGATAGAAATTACTATGGTACACTACCAAAAAGTCAAGTAAACACAAAAGGAAAGAATAATAGAGAAAGTGGGGGTGTGGGGTGGGTATAAGACAAACATGACAGAAGTTAAATTCTTTCTTATCAGTAAATATTATACATGTAAATGGATTAAATTTTCCAACCAAAGGCAGAGATTTGTAGAATGACAAAAATGATCCAATGATATGCTATCTATAAGAGATTCACTTAGATTCAAAGACACAAATATGTTGAAGGATAAAGACTATATAAAGATATTCTGTGCAAAGAGTAACCAAAAGAAAGCTGGTAGCTATGCTAACATCAGACAATAGACTTCAAGTCAAAAACTGTTATCAAAGATACAAACACTGTATTTATAAAGGGTCAATTCATCAAGAAGATATAATAATTATAAACATATACACATCATATATGAAGCAAATATTGACAAATATTAGGGAGAGAAAGACAATACTACAAATTAGTTGGAGACTTCAATACCCCAGTTTAAATAATGGATTGAGAAACTAAATAAAAGATCAATAAGGAAATAGAAGAAAGCAGACAACACGATGAACAATCTAGACCTAAAAGACTCACAGGAAATTTTACTCAACAACAGCAAAATACATATTACTTTGAAATGCATACGAACATTCTCCAAAAAATAGATCATATGTAGGTCACAAAAAAAATCTCACAAATTTAAGAAGACTGAAATTAAAATATTCTCTTTGAATACAATAGAAATAAAACAGAAATCAATAACAAAACTGGAAAATTCACAAATACGTGGAAATTAAGCAACAAATTTTTAAACTACCAATAGGTCAAAAAAGCAATCATAGCAGAAATTAGAAATACTTAAACATAAATAAAAATAAAATGACAATATACCAACTACATGGGATGTAGCAAAGGCAGTTCTCAGAGGGAAATATATAAGCAGAAAATGCAAACAATAAAAAAGAAAGACTTTAAATAACCTAACTTTATACCTTAGGAAACTAGAAAAAGATGAGCAAATGAAACCCAAAATTAATAGAAGAAAATAATAAAGATTAAAGGTAAAAAAAAAAATAGAAAAAAGTAGAATTAAACCAAAAGTTGAGAGAAGATTCAAGAAATTAAAATCAGATTTAAAAAATGGGATACATTACAGCAATACAAAGTATTATATTATGAGAATATTATATGAACCATCGTATGTCAACAAATTGGATATCATGAAATCTAGGACAAATTTCTAGAAAGAGAAAAGCTATCAAAACTGACCAGGAAGAAATAGAAAATGTTGGCATTTTCAATGTGAATTACTGTATCTGTGATTACATCAGTATATTTTTGTGAGTTGAATCTAGTATTTGTTCCTTCCTATATGTTCAATCTTGTTCACCTCAATGTAGAACTAGGAATGCTATAATATGTAGTCAGAGGACTACTAGACAAAAACTACATGTTTTAATTCTTCCAGTTCTTCTTTAAAAATAAAGTTGAAAATTGGCATATACGTAGTCTATTAAAAAATTAATCAACATGTTCAGTTTTTCAAAGATCTTCATTTAGGCTGGGCACAGTGGCTGGTACATGTAATCCCAGATAGATAGATAGGAGGCTGAGATGGAAGGATCACTTGAACTCAAGAGTTTAGGGCCAGCCTGAGTAACATAGAAAGATACTTTTTAAAAAATATATGTCTTTATTTAGTAGATATTAGAAGGTTACTTAAAAAGAACTTAGATTTCATGAGTCAGATATTTTAATACAGATGAAGGCAAGATTTTTATTCAAAAATAACTTTCTCTAAGTAAAGGATTAGAGGTTTCATTATGAGCAATTTTTTAATATTATGAGAGTTAAAATAACTAGTAGTTTTTCTTATTGCATGAAATCAATTAAAAGTTGGCTTTAACTCAAAACACTGTAACCCACCAAAACATGAACATATAAAAGAGTATTTTACAATGCTTTAATACATTGTAAACATTTTCTCAAAGAGTTTTAAACACTCTAGCAGACCAAAGATACTTTGAATGTTCTCTAATTACTTCATATTGCACTAGTATTATGTAATCAGACAAAGTCTCTAAAACTGCAAGTAACATAAAGCTACTACTTAAGTGTCTAATTGTGTATTAGACCCTTCATATGTTATCCCTTTCAAACCTTTTAGCTCATTCTCAACTGATATCCTCCTTTTCTACATCATTGGAAAAATGATAGTAGCTACAATCTGGAAATTTTCTCACTTGTTTTTACCAAACCTATAAGCCCATTCTTATCTGAATCTTTTCTTCCTCCTTCCCTATTATTCTATCCTCTCTCAGTTTGATGAAGGCTCTCTAGATCAAACTACCCATTTACAGAAAATAGAGAGGACTAGAGAATCTGCTACAGTACTATGCAATCAGCACAATCCATCCTCCAGGAAACAGGACAAATGTAGCCCCCCCCCCCAAAAGCAGTTTCTTCAACAATAAACTTCAAAGGCGGGGGAAGAAGTGGGAAAGGATATTTGTAGATTAAAAGAGATTTACAAGTCAAATCAACAAATCTCAATGTGTGAAATTTATTTGTTCTTGAGTCATACAAAGAAACTCCAAATTTCCAATTTAACTTTTAAAATTTAAACACTGACTAGATAGTTGATATTAAAAATAATTTTTATATGTGATTATACTGTTATATGTATTCTAAAAAGCTTATAGAGATTCATATCATTATATTTAGAGATGAAATGATTAAAGTATTTGGGATTTAATTCAGCATACAGGAAGAGAGCAAAGCAGCAGAGGTATAGATGACAGAAAACTGGCCAATAGTACATATTATTGAAACAGAATGATGGGTATATGGGTCCATTATATCATTATTTACTTTTGCAAATGTTTGAAATTTTTAATAGTAAAATCATGTTTAAAATAAACAACAGTAAATAGTGTTTTATGAAATAAAACCTACATATTCCTTTTTATAATACAGCTAGTGGCAATTATTTTTGAACCCCACTACTCCCTCAATCACACATGTCCATTTAATCACCAAATTCTACTGATTTTTTTTTTTTTTTTTTTTTTTGTGGTTCTGGGGATAGAACTCAGTGCCTTGTGCATGTGACACAAGCACTCTACCAACTGAGCTATATCCCCAGCCCCTTGATTCTTCTTTTAATTGCTGCTTCTTTCCATCTACTCCAGCTAAATTTGGCCTGTGCACAAAGCATGACTATTTTTGACTACTTCTAAAATTAGCCAGTTTTTAAAAAATAAACAAAAATATTTGATCATACTAGTTCTTCACTTAAAATCCACTAATAGATTCTCATTGATCATAGGAGAAAGGCTAAAATATCTAACATGCATACAAGGCCCTGCAGGGTCTACTCTGACCCTGTGTATATCCCACTCCATTTCAGGATGCTCTCCCAAGATGCATCCCCATACTCCAAGTACTTTTTGAACCTGCCACACTCATTCTCAGGCCGGAGCTTTCACCTGCACTCATCCCACGCCTTGGAATGCTCCCTTAACCTAACCGGTAAACACACCCTCTACTTTCGACTTTACCTTAAATACCTCTTTTCCCAGAGTAACTTTCCAATTATTCTTGGTTTAGATGAGGTCAAATATCTTACCTTCATAATAACTTGCCACAACTGAAATTTTCAAGTTGTTGAAATTATTTGCTTAATATTTATATTTCCTGCTATAATGTAATCTCAAAGACAGAAGGAAATAGGTCTTCATTATTATATCTCCAAAGTCTAGCAATTTACCCTATTAGAAAATCAATAAATTTTGATTAAACCACAAATGACTAGCTAGATGAAGGAATAAGTATATGAATTTGAATTAATACTGGTCAAATAATGAAACAATTACCTGCACCATAATAATACTATGACCTCAACAGTTGACCTCAACGATGTCAATCATACTTCCTGACAAAACATTTGCAAAGCTTTGATGTGTATGTACACAAATAAGCCAATATAGAAAATAAGTCAAAATTACTTCATTACAAATTTCAGGTCCCTCATTGATACTCCAAAAGCACTTGATGACAAAAAAACAGGGATGGGTCTTATATCATTTTTCAAAGGAGGCACATATATGTCCAAATAAAAGTAATTCTGATATGAGTCCCAACTGTGCTATCCAGAAAGAAAACTGAGATTCTCTGAATTACTCCCTGAAAGAGCAATAAAAACCATATACATAAAATTATTTCAAACTAGCTACATATGGAGTGTAGTCACAACTCATAAAATGGGTGAATTTAGCTAATCTATTCAAGTAAAATCAATGATTCTTTTTTTTTACAGCAGTGCTGGGGGATTGAACCCAGGGCCTCAGACATATGATAGGCAGTGCTGCACCACTGAGCTACATCCCCAACTTCAATGTTTTAAAAATTAGATCTTCTTAGCTTTTTTAATTAATGAGAAAAAAACTACAAACTCCTGAACCAAATTTTTATTTTAAATTATTAGATTTCTATGCATATGAAAAATTTTAGAACATGTCATATAAAGATGTTAGTGCATTAAATTATAATAAAAATATTTTAAAACAACTTTTGAAATCACTAATATGCTTATTTTCCTGTAAAAGAATACAGTTTGCTTAAACCAACTTTATCGTGGAATATCAAGTAGGTTTAACATTTTTATATTATTGCTTAATAACTTCTTAATAAGATTTTGAGTTTCTACTTGACCTGCACATAATATATTTTTCAATGTACTGAATACTGTATTAGCCCTTTCTCTCATCTCAGCTGGAACATATTTAATATCTAAATATTCCGGTAATTTAGATCTAGAATTATACAGCGTATTAATAACAGTTTCAATGTCAACAATTTGATTACTGGTTCGTCCTTGTGCCAATGCCTCGGATGTGTACATTTTTTCTAATCTATATTCTGCTGCTTCTGCTAGAGCAAGGCTTCGTTTCAGGAGCTCTTTAGAGGCTTTAATATACTCTTTATATTCTGGATTATTGCTGTCACCAGGAGGTGCCTGTTGCATTTGTGCATATATTTCTGAAATTTTTCTCAAAATGATATCATTACGCATATTGTCTGAGTGTTGTTCATATACTGGGAATTTAAATCTGCTTGATGCAGAGTCATCTGAGAGCTGGGGAACATCTTCTGAATCTGTCCACAGGTACATTTGAGATCTGCTGGTAGAACTGAGAGTTGTAAATGGAGATAGTTTGGCAGTAGATGATGTGGCAGTAGATAATTGTGTAATACTTGGTGACAACGTTGAGGCCCGGCTGCGTTTTGTAACTGTCACTGTCTCTGGCTCTGGCTCTGGCTCTGGCTCTGGTTCTTCTTTTTCAATATAAGGTTCTTCCGCACGTAAAACAACAGAAACATTGTTTGGTCTGATTGACCAGAATGGTGTATTTTCAGTCATTAGTTTCTTCCCTACTCCCGGTGATGTGAAGTCTCTAGTAGAGAAAGGAGTACTTCCTGCACTAACATCCTTGATTAAAACATTATTCTCAGTTGACAGTGTAACTGTCTCCTCAGATTTTGACCTCTTTGATCCTATAGAATAAAGATTTTTTGGAGACTTTGATTTTTCCTCAGGGCCTGGTTCCCTAGTGGGAACACTTAGTATTAGGTTCTCTAAAACTTGTACGTAATGATTCAAGTTTTGTTCTTCATCACGAGACACAGTAATGCCTTGAAGAAAAAAAAATTAATAATAAAATTTATTATAAATGATACAATGACAGAATCTACTGAACTCAGTTTATCTCCTATGCTGTCACTTAAATTTGAAATAAAGAACCAATAAACAAAGCATCTTACTCTAACTTAAAATTATTTTTATCAGGTTCTTATTAAAATGAATGGGCAAGATTAGTGCAAAAATCACATTAACAGTATTCTTTATATTTTTTTGCATATTTTTTCAATGTCGATTAACCTTTGTTTTATTCATTTATCTATATGAGGTGCTGAGAATCGAACCCAGTACCTCACATATGCTAGGCAAGTGCTGTACCCTGGGCCATAACCCAGCCCAAATTCTTTATATCTTTTTACATTTATTCTTTCATGTAACTTATGATTCAACAGGCAACTTACTAAATAAAAATTTTGGTTATATCCTTCAACCAAGTAGTATGTTCCAATGGGCTCAATATTGACTTACTACAGCCAAATATTAAATTTTTAGGAATTTTTGTGAGCCATATGTAAAACATAGGCATAATTAAAAATTAAATTATATTAAAAACAAAGGTAATAATATTAAAAACTCATCACTTCTTAATTTCTTTATTTCATTTTACTATTATATATGCTCTTAGGATTATTTACATCTAGGGTATCAGTAAGATGTACATGCAATATAATGAATTCAGTAAGCACCTATCACTTAATATAATAAACCATTAAAAGTCACATTTTTTTTTATGTTTTAAGTTTCAAGTAGTTATTGGTGCCCAGGATTGAACCCAGGGGCACTTAACTACTGAGCCACATCATCAGCCCCATTTTATTTTTTTTTTTTAATTTTGAGACTGGTCTAAGTTGCTTAAGGCCTTACTAAGTTTCTGAGGTTGGTCTTGAACTTGCAAGCCTCCTGCCTCAGCCTCCTAAATTGCTGGGATTACAGGTCAAGTAGTTTCTTTTACCTCCTTTATTTTTAATTGACAAAAATATATAAAAGTCATATTTTACAAAGGAAAACAACATATTTATATATGCTCATGTTTATAAAATATAATGTCCTGAGTGTAGAGTGTTCATAAAGGAAAATACTGAGTAAAATGAATATGTAGTTTTTTAAAAAAAAATTTAATTTTTATGTGGTGCTGAGGATCGAACCCAGGGCCTTGCATATGTGAGGTGAGTGTTCTACCACTGAGCCATAACCCCAACTCCCCCCACCCCCCGAATATGTAGATTAGTGCAGTGAAATTAAAATCCTTGATTGTTATCTTGGTTCTACCATGTTATAGCAGCATGACTTTAGGCAATTACTTAATTTCTCTGAATATTTATTTAAATATAAAATAAGGATACATGTGTTTTTATCTCACAGATAAAAATGAGTTGGATTTTTGAAAACACTTCAAAAGCTATAGAGTACTATAGAAGATATTATTTTTACAAAGGTAACTGCTTATATTCCTTATTTTAAAAAATTTCAAAGTTCCTAGAAAATATAATGTTCCCTAGTAAGATATTCTAAAGTATACTTTGGATCTTATTTAATAGGAAACATGAAGTTTTCCTGTTAAAGACAGGTACACAGTAAGGATACCTAATATCCCATTACTATTTAACATCATTTGGAGGTACTAGTCAATGCAATTCGACAAAGGAAAATGTCTGGAGGCATAAGAATTCAGAAGAAAGAGGTAAAACTATCTTTATACACAGATGACATAAATCTAACAGTATAAAAATCAATTAAAAATTACTATAATAAAGATAATTCAGTAAAGTAGCAAGTTATAAAAACCAATATACAAATGTTAACCAGTTAGAAGATAAAATGAGAGAGAAGTTTCCATTTACATAACTAAAAAAGAAACAAAACATCTAATCATTAAATTGTAAAAGACATGCCCAAAACCTAGTGTGGCATTGCAAGAAGCTAAATTCATGAACATCTAAAGATAATAGGAACTGATACCTAGAATCTGAAAGAAGAGTCTTTCCAGAAGTGATTATCCTGGATTATCTGGATAGACTTTAAATCCAATCAGAAATGTCTTTCTGAGAGACACACAGATTTGAGAGAGAAAAATATATGGGAATGTGGAGGAATAGGTAGAAATAAAAGTGATGTGGCCACAAGTCAAAGAATGCTGGCAGCCACCAGAAATTGGAAGAGACAAGAATTATATTCCTGGGCTGGGGCTGGGGCTCAGCGGTAGCACACTTGCCTAGCATGTGTGAGGCACTGGGTTCGATCCTCAGCATCATGTATGAATAAATAAAATAAAGGTCTATCAACAACTACAAAAATATTTAAAAAAAAAAAAGAATTATATTCCCTAGAGCTTCCCCAGGGAGGATGACCCTACCTACATACTTTGCTTTGGGTTTAGTGACTCATTTCAGATTACTGGCCTCCAGAATGAGAGAATAAATTTCTGTTGTTTGGAAGCAACAAGTTTGTGGTAATTTATTACATTAGCCATAGCAATATATATAATATAGGAAAATATTAAACTTATGAAATACATAATATAAACATCAACAAATGAAAGATATATCATGCCTTTAGTAAGAAGGCTCAACATCATAAAGATGCTTAGACATGACATAATCTGATAATTTATATATTTTATATGCTTCTAATTTTAAAAATCACGGGAATTTTTTTCTAGAGTTACACAAATTAATTTTAAAGTTCATTTTGAAGAATAAATAATAACCAGGAAAACAGGCCTTGCCAGATATTAAAATCTGATATTAAAATATTACAAAGCTTTTATTATAAAAACAGTATTAGCATTGGCACATGAACAGATTAATAAATGGAACAAAAAAGAAAATACAGAAGTAGACCCAAATGCATATGTAAAAATAACTCAAGGTCAGGGAAGGTTTCAGTTTATAAATTATTCCAGTTAGTAAATGGAGAAATCATTTATAACATGATCACTTTGTAGTTATTTTCTATGACTGCTATTATTACAAAGATACACAATCAAAACACTATGTGCTTCCTGAAAGAACACAATATCATCTATGAGGTATTTTTTCAAAAGAAAAAGGCAAAGTCAAACCTGATTCCAATGGACCTCGCTAGATCTAACCAATATATGAAAAATATACACGACAACAAAATAAGATATGAAACTCTCCATGGGGATATAATCTGCAAAATCTAGATTGTGGGAAACTATAAAGCATTTGATCCAGTTTTTTCAACAACTAAATTGCAAAAGGAAAGGAGGTGGAGGATTATTAACAAGGATATCAATAAATTAAATGCATGATTCTTATACCAATACGATTCCAGTCAAATCAACTGGAAATAAAGAGAAAGATAATGAGAAAAGTTCTGACCAGATATTTGATATTAAGGAATCAGTATCTTTTTAGATACAAAATTGCATTGTTTCTATGTTTTGTTAAGTGTTATAAGGGGAATTAGGAAAGAGAATAAGGAAGGAAAGAGGAAAACAATGTGGATGGAGATACTATTGATATAAGATTAATCATGACTTAACAATAGTTGAAGCTGTTTATAGATGTATAGAGATTTTGTACTGTTCCATCTATTTGTGGGTATATTTAAATTTTTTATACTACAGTGGTTTTTAAAATCTTTTTGGGAAATATTTCAATTATGAAAAACCAAAGCAAATAGCAAATCATAAGCAAATTTAAAATGTACAACCAGCAGAGGTTTAGTTGCCATTAAGGAGACACTGCCATTATAAGTCTACTAAAAGCTAGATTTCCAAATAATTTTAACTTTTCATTTCTTAGTGTAAATAATATACCCAGGTAGTCATTAGACAAGTTAGGGTGTCAAAAGACAGGAAATACTAGCTCATTCCTAAAAAAAAAAAAAAAAAACAACTTGACATACTCATTAGCTCCTTCTACTGTTACTCAGGCAACACCCAAAAGCCTGTTCATGGCTACCTAGCAACAGAGAACCCTTCCTCCTACCTTGGTTTTCTTCCCTTTGTAATGCTTTTGTCTCCGCATTGATCTATTCTCATACTTATCTCCACACACTTCCCACCTCCTGTTTTTGTCCCCCCTAAAACATCTACATATGTCACATTGACTTTCTCAGTTATACTAATCATAACTGTTCTTGGAAATCAATCTGATATTTATAAAAATTTCTGCAGGTAAGGGTGTAAAAGATAGCCTCAAATATCCTTACAGACAGACCTGGTCACAGTGAAAACCTGCTTTTCTCCATATGTCAGGAAGTGCTAGGAAGCTAAACAAAATTCAAATTCTTACAAAAAACAGACTACCCTGATAAAAGTTGGATTATTTTACCTCAAATATTTGTAGTCTACAATGGTATAATACCTTCTCTATTTTTACCAGTTAGGGAGCTAAGCAAATAGCAATGTCCCATAATGTGGCTAAAGTAAGAATCTCTTCCAGCTTCAGACATCAGGATGTCTCTCTCCAATGCCTTCTGTAGCAAGATGGCTAACTGCTAAGCAGACTCAAGGTTTTGCCAGAATTTCATTTGTGGGGCTAACCTGAGCTTAAGTTGCCTGCACTTCTCTTCTTCAAATAGTACAAGGAGAATTAGCCACATAACCGAAATAACAGGACAGTAAACAAAACTGTACTAACAATTGTAGAAACAAATGTAGCAGGAAATCTGAAGGGGAAATTGGAAGACAGTGATTAAAAAGATCATAATAGCTCTCACTGAGTAATTAGTATGTGCAGGCACTACATTAAGGACTTTGAGTGTGAGGAGTGTTTTGATAAAGAGGAAAAGGAAGATACTTAGGATAAATAATGTGCCTAAGATTATATTCAACAAGTAAGCAGTAAGGATGGGATTTCAATATAAGCTGTCTCACTCCAAAGCAGGTACACATAATATCTGGACAATGTTGTCATAAAGAAATGCCACAAGAATGCTAGAAAGCAGTAAGATTATGGTAATAAAAACCATCCTTCAGGAATACATCTCTATTTTAAAATACATGTGAATATTAAGATCAATAATTCAAAATTTTGCCCTATTGTCAAAAATGCATTCTTTATATACATCAAGATATATCTAGAAATATTGAAGATAATCCAAATATAATGTTTTCTTACTACAAAATATGAGTGAGAATGGACAGTCAATGACTTAAAAAGAATAAATCCACTTCATACAAAGGTAAAAGGCAAGTTAATTACTTTTGAATTTATTCTGAGGAAACTAAGAACATAAGTTCTTTTTTAGATAAACTCAGTTTTGTAAGTATCATAAATTTAGAAAATTGTTGTCCTTCATATTTCTGTGCTAGATTTCAAACATTTGTACACATAAAAATATCATGCTTGTAAACTAATTGAGGCTAGTAATATTTTCTTTGGTTACACTGGTTACACAGCGGTGAACTATTGTTTCATTAAGCTATACCTTGAGTTTTGTGTGTCTTGCATACTTAATATGTTATGCTATAATTTTGTTTGCATTACAGTAACTCTGTTTTCCATTATAGTTACATCATTGTAGTTAAAAACAAAGACACCTGTTTTTTAACGAACTAAAGTTTACAAAAACTTAGTTTTGCCCGCAACTCAGAAGGCTGACACAGGAGAATTGCAAGTTCAAAGCCAGCCTCAGCAAAGGCAAGGTGCTAAGTAACTCTGTGAGACTCCTATCTCTAAATAAAATACAAAATAGGGCTGGCTTTATATACTTTATATCAAAACTGCAAAATAATATAGACCAAAGCATTAAAAATCAAATTCCAATATATCTTGACCAAAATTAAAACAGGTCATCATATAATTCTCTTATATGCTCTAATTAATTATTTTGTTCATTTTCAAAACACATTGCCTCTTCCAAAAGCCCCTAATGAAACAGTTTAAAAAGAACATATTTGGGTTTCTGCGTCCATGAGGATAGAGAACATGTAGTTGTTCCCCTCTGCTTCTGCTGACATAGTTAAAAATGCTGGTTATTAAACATAAAGCAACCATATGAAAGTTGCTAAGAGAAAAACAAATCACTGGGGTCTTCAGGACAACCAAAATGACACATTTTTCTCTGGGTTTTCTGTTTGCCACATATGTCCCACACTGGGGCCTAGAGAGTTTAGCAACCAAGAAATAGCAATGTGCACAGACGTTAAAGACAAAAAAGAGAAAGAAGGTGGTTCAAGATAATCCTGCTATCTCTGTAAGTAAATGTCCAGGAAGGGGCAGACTAGCAAGACAGAACATCTTTTAGATCATAACTGCAATGCTCCAGTCAAGTAACAGAGAAAACTGCAGCATTACTCCCATCAGCAAAGGCTAGTAAATGGTGGGGTTCCACCCTCATGGGGCTGTTACAAGATGCTCCAACCCACTTCCCTTATCCCATAAGTACTGCTGCCAAGTAGAAGTTAATACCTTCTCTCCCAATAGAGAAGGCCAAATGAGGAGCTCAGACTTTCATCTTCACCCTATGAAAACAAGGCAAAACCATTCTTCCCCTGCCAAAGTGGGCAAGAGGCCTATTTAAATCAAACCCAAAGATTTAAATACGATCTAGAGTCAACACAATATAATAACTAAACATACAGGCTTAAATTTTTAAAAAATCAGTTTTCACACCAAAAACCAAGAAAATCTAATTTTGAATTAAAAAAAAAAAACAGATGCCAATACTGAAGCAACACAGAAGTTAGAATTATCCATCTTGGATTTTAAAGCAACCATCATAAAAATGCCTCAACAAAGGCTGGGCGCAGTGTCATAGCCTGTAATCACAGCAGCTTTGGAAGCTGAGGCAGGAGAATCAATAGTTCAAAGCCAGCCTCAGCAACTTAGTGAGGCCCTAAGCAACTCAGTAAGACCCTGTCTCTAAATAAAATACAAAAAAGGGCTGGGGATGTGGCAGTGGTTAATTGCCCCTGAGTTCAATCCTCTAAACAAAAAGGAAAAAAAAACATCAACAAGCAATACATACATGCTTGAAACAAATGAAAAATAAAAAATCTCAGCAGAAGAAAAAGAAGAAATAAAGAAGAACCACACTGATAATTTAGAATAGAAAAACACATTAACTGAAATGGAAAAAATCTCAGTGGGTAGGCTCCTCAGATGAAAGAGTGGAGTGGAAGACAGAATGATGGCAATTACGGGATAGAAAGAACAGAGAAAAAGAGGGGTGGGGGTGATGAACACAGCCTCAAGAACTTGTGAAAGTATAACCAAAAAAAAACTAACATTGGTGTGATTGGAGTCTTAGAGGAAAGGAGGAAAAAAGGGTGGGCCTCAAAATACATTCAAAGAAACAATGGCTAAACATTTCCCAAATTTGGCCAATATAGGAACTTATAGATTCAAGAAGCTGAAAACCAAACACAAAGAAAAAAAAATCTTAAAAGCAGCAAGAGAGATGGGGGAAAATGATTTGACAATTATCAGAAATCCTGAGGATAGGAAGGAAATAATGTATTTTTCAAGTGCTGACCAAAAAAGGCCCAGCAATGCAGAATTCCATATTAAGGAAAAACATCCTTCAAGAATGAAAGGATCATTCACTGTCAGACAAGGAGAAATTAAGAGAAGTCGTTACCAGAAGACATACCTTAAAAGACTAGCTAAATGAAGTTTGCCAAGCAAATGGTAAAAGAAGAAATCCTGGAAGACTAGAAAGGAAGAAAGAGTAACAGAAAGAGGAAAAATATGGGTAAATACTCCCTTTGCCTCTTGAATTTTCCAAATGATGTCTGACAGCTGAAGCAAGTACTATGTACCACTCCAATGTGGTTCTGTCAAATGGAATTTAAAAAAAAAAAAAGATATCCCTTTAATATAAAATGGATACTGATAATGTGCTTTAATACTAAGGTTTAAAGCCAAATAATATTGTTAATTTAAAAATGGATTGATATAGGAATAAATATCTGGTAAGTTAAAGGTAGGAGCAAAATGTAGCATATAATAGGAGGAAACTTGGTAGTTCAGTAAAGAGGAAAATATGAATTTTAAAACATTCAAATAAAGACAAAAACGTTAAAGTTCCATGGAATACGTCTGGTCTTTGTGCTTTAAGAACTCTTTATTTTTCATTTTGTCCTTGGGCTATAACTTTAACATGGCAACTGGTGATTACACCCAAAATTTTAACCAGGAATTCTTGATGCTCATTTGTTAAAGATTCAAATATAAACAAGATTTCTATTACCACAAGAAAGGAAAAACAATGTCTTTATCCATAAAGAACTTAAGTATATAAAACTTAAAATATAAACCCAAGCATAGATGGTACAGATTCTGGCTATGCAGAGTTATGTCCTTAACTCTGGAGAAAAAATTGCTTATATTTTCCATCCAGGTCATATAAATGGACTCACAAAGAATAGAATTCCTTTATTTTACAGCAATTAAATGCTGCAAGTAAAAAACTAATACCTGAAAACTGTCACCATGTAAGAATTCCAGTTAAAACATGAACATCCATCAAATTAAAATAAACTTAAATAACTTAAATATTTCC
Organism: Marmota marmota marmota; assembly: GCF_001458135.2. Taxonomy (NCBI): domain Eukaryota; kingdom Metazoa; phylum Chordata; class Mammalia; order Rodentia; family Sciuridae; genus Marmota; species Marmota marmota. The sequence goes on from NW_026000229.1 coordinate 12,958,512, forward strand.
AATACTAATCAAAGTAGGAATAACTGCTTCATTAGGAGGATGTACTCAATTCATTAGGAGGATGTACTCAAAAAAGAATGGTCAAAAAGAGCTGGTTGTAGCTCAGTGGTAAAGTGTTTACCTAGCGTGTGTGAGACTACAGTTCAATTTCTAGCCTGCAAGCTCACACACACAAGCACCACACAGAGAATGGTCACAAAAGGGAAACATAATATACATTTATATATGTTATTCATCCAGCATTTTCCCCATGTAAATTATTTAGTTTTCGTGCTGATAGACAAAAAACAAGGAGACAGCTGAACAAGGAATTATGTTCAGATTACTCAAGTGTTCCATTTAAAGAAATGTAACTTCACGGTTTTGCACTTCCTGGTATTTATGTTATTGGGTTCACACTAAATATGGGCTTGCCCTATGTGACTTGTCTTGGCCTATAGGACACTACCAAGTCCAACACCAATGGGCTTGATAAAATGTTTTCATATTGTGGCTTATAAAGATTCCTCTTGGAAGCCAGCTAATGTGAAACCTAGGCTAGATAGTGAAAGACAAGAAGTCATGGAGAGAAAGACCTTGAAAGACAAAAAGCCATCTTGGGTCTCTCAACCCAATTGAGTGTTCAACTGAATGGAGCCATATGAGTGACCGCAGCTATACCAAATGAAGCAGAATTGCCCATCTGAGCCTAGTCAAGTCATACAATCATGAAAAATGATAAATGTGGGGGAAGTCTTTCATGTTACCATAGGTAACCAAAATAGTTTTATTAAATTTGTTTTTTAAAAAGGAATTAAAGTTTGGTTTGGGTGAAGAGTTAAAAATGAAAAACTTTATCCTATGTGTAATGTTAAAATATAATGGGAAACAACATAAATTCCTGACCTTAAATTTTATCTCTTTTAGTTCTATTTAACTACAATGACCCAAATAACAATATCATTTCACCACACAAGCCTGTTGTGTCCTAGGTGCTTTGGTCTTTAATATCACATTGTACTATATCTGTCTC
>NW_026000229.1:12960108-12997468 GCF_001458135.2 Marmota marmota marmota
TTAAAAAAAAAAACAAAAAAACAAAATAAGAAATCTTTAAAAATATATGGGATCTTGTGTACATCCACAATACTGGGCTCCTAATAAGATATATTTCCATGCTTATATAAATATATCAAAATAGATTCTACTATCATGCATAACTAAAAAAGGAACAAATAAAAATAAATAAAATAAAATATATGGGATCCTACCAAAGGAATAGAGAAAGCAGATTGCAGCAGCTCCACCATATCAAGGCATGAATATTTAGCCTCAGAAAAAAAAATTAAATAAAATAACTTGTTTTAAAAAGTCACAAATACATAATGATCCTAAAAAAGAAAATATTTTCTTTTCAAACAACTTGTATTATACCTCTTTTATTCATATAGTGAAATTGTTGCTTAATTTTAAATTTTACATACATTATAAGGAGATTAAAGTATCTCCATTTAAGGGCTAAAATGATCAAAAGAACAAAAAGACAGAACATTTTCCCCCATTAAAACATTAATGGATAGGCTAATGAAACTTCCTCCTTCTCCCCTAAGGCCTTTCTGGACATTCACCAATTAGAGGACAAGCTCATTATCTCAAACATTAGGAAGTGTGTCAGTACATTCCATTCATAGGTTTGGGAGACCTTCCTGAGTGTCTTAGCCTTGAGCACTGAAAAGATGTAAAGTGAACCTGCAGCATTAAAAACCAAGTGAATTTTACCTTTAGAGTGTACTTAAAATAAATGTTTTCTCTCAGTGTATTTAGTGATAGATTTTAACAATTATTGCTAGTTGCCTCCTTAATATTTCCCTTGCCTTGTTTGGCTCATTAGGGCAAAGGACAAGGATGAAGGTCAAAGACTCACATACTGCACTTCCTTTTAATATCAATCTAAAGAAGCAAGTTAAGAGGTTTTGTCACTCTAAACTGACACCTACCATTAACTCTATTTTTGCTGATCTATATGAAGAGATGCCTAGAAAAAACAATTTACTCACGAAAATTAAAAAAATATCTCCCCCAAACTACTATTTCACAGTCTTGTATGTGTAGCTTCAGGCCCTTAATTTAGTGACTTGAAATTTTAAAAAGCAAATTATATAATTTTAGTAATAGTTAATATTAGGTAGTAAAGCAAATCACAGTGAAAACACATTAAAGAGGAATGATTTTTAAATTAGAAAATATTTCAAACTAAAACTGAAAAATCAGATATAAGAAATTAATTTAATGTATAAAAATTAAGTATATAGGATATTTACCCAGCACCATCAGGATGTGTGTATATGTAGAAAAGCATATACCCAAGCCTCGTTCATGTCAGGATGAATCTAGATTAAACCAGAACTGAAGTTTTTTTCAACATATATATTTAATATGCCTATGATCTTTGAACTGCAATTTTCATTATAAAAACCTATCTTATCATTGGCATGAAAGAGCATTATTTTATTTGACTTTTTCATCAATAGTTGTTCCAATAGTGGCCATATAAAAGAAGGCTTAATTGATTTAAATCAAACCTAATAACATAAGCCTAGTTTCACTGGTATACTTATTTTTTTAATTAAAAAGAGGGAGAGAGAAAGAATAAGAAAGGAGAAAGTAGTCATGTAATATTACCCTACATAACTTTTTTTTTATAACTTTATTTTATTTATTGATATTTGGTGCTGAGGATCAAACCCAGGGCCTTGCACATTTGAGGCGAGTGTTCTAAGGGTAAAAGAAATTGAAGTTAAAGCGTAAAAGTTAAAGGGTAAAAGACCGGGTGTTGTAAAAGTTTCTAAGCTGCAAGGTCTGAGTTAGCTGTTAAGACAATGCTTAGAACCGCCCAGTAAACATTTCCCCTGATTGTCTGGTTGTTTAATAACTGAAGGGGTCTGTGTGGTTGCACACAGGCATTGCAGGGCCTGGACCAATCAGTTTAAATGTAACCCCCTCCTTAGGAATGACCTATCACTCCAGCCTGACCTGTTCCCGCCAATGAATGAACTAATCAGGTTTAGGAGTTGTTGTTCAATTTTCCCACGCCTAATGATGATTTGTTCTGATGTATACAAGGCCCTCCGCCCTCCCCAAAAAGTGTACTTAAGCAGTGCTCAGCCCCTGCTCGGGGCTCTGGGCTGCTTTCCCTTCTTGAGTGGGCACGGAGCCCCAGCATGCTGGTTCAATAAATCCCCCCTTCTGCTAATTGCATGAGTGGTCACTTGGTGGTCTCTTTCTCCGACGTTTCGCGGGACCCTTACACTACAGCTGAGCCATAACCCCAGCCCCTACCCTACATAACTCTTAATCTATTTCTGTAGAAAAGAGGTAAATCACATTTTCCAAGATATCTTCTATGATCTACAATCTGGTTAGTTATTTATTTGTCCTATACTACTTACATATTCAACACAAAATCATTCCTTTTTCTGACAAATGTCTTCATTTCCTTAACAGCCTTAAAAAATCTTAGCTAGAGGGGTGCAAAGAAAAAGAACAGGCCACAAAATTGTGTAGTTAGGCAGGAGATTGCACTGCATAAAGTGAGTATCCAGGACTGCTGAATAGCAGTGCCAGGCTGTACTGTGTGACAGTTAATGTCACTTTAGTTAAAAATTTCCATATATTTTAGTCAGCTATGACCTACTGCTCTACTACTACCAAAATGCAATAATAGTATTAGTAATAACAATCACCAATTATCCAGAAAAGATAATTATCTTCATTGTGTTTTGCTCATTTATGGCAAAGAAGAAAAATTTTACAAAGATTTTTATTAAAAACAGCTAAAAATCATAAGTGTTACTTGATTTTGGGGGGGATGGCGATACTGGAGATTGAATTTAGGGGGACTTGACCACTGAGCCACATCCCCACACCTATTTTGTATTTTATTTAGGGGCAGGGTCTCACTTATTTGCTTAGCACCTCCCTTTTGCTGAGGCTGGCTTTGAACTTGCGATCCTCCTGCCACAGCCTCCAGAGCTGGATTACAGGCCCATGCCACCAGGCATAAGTGCTAGTTTTAAAGGGCTAATTTTAACTACTAAGACACTTCCTCAAGAACTTTTCCCACTACTATTCATGATAATTTAGGTTGTGTTACATTTTAATTTTTAAATCTAATTTTCAACTACAATCTTTTAACAAGTCTGAAATATAGGTCTGCATACTTAACATGCACTATAAGACTTTTTCACACATACCCCGTTGAGTGAATTTTATTTATTAATTTGGTTAAACCAAACTAACGTTATTAAATACTGCAATGAATTACAGTTCGACTAGATGAGCAGGCCTCACAGTTATTATCTGGAATATCATTATCAGAGACCACACTTAAACACCTTCAGATGTCCCCAAGATGTTGGTAATGTAGAGAAGTCTCAGCACTGCTGAATTTGACCTTACTGGTATTCAGCTCTTGGGGAGGAACAAAAGAGCTCCTCGGGAAGATCTAAGTTAGAATTCTGCTTAGCTAAGGCTTCTCACCCCTTGCACGCCATGATGCACTTTGTGGGAATGAGTTAGTGAGTATTCTAGACGGTAGCCCCCAATCTGCATGCTAACTTTGGTCATCCTTTGACCTTTGGGGTCAGACAACCTTTTCTTGTTAAAAGGCGGGGTTGTAATGATTTCCGTCTCTGCAAGCCACACTGTGTGTGTGTGCTACAATCCCTTCACCGCCCTTCCAATGCAGGAAAGCAGAATAACTGCTGCGGTGTCTCATTGAAACTTAATATTTATGAGCAGTGAAATCTGAACTTTTTACTTTTTCACATGTCACATTTATGTTTTGAAATATCAAGGCCATTCTGGGCAGATCAGACAGACAAAAACAGGCTGGCATCGCAGGGAACGCGTCCTCCTCCCCTGCTGTCTCACCCAGGCGTCTGGAAGAGGCCCAGGGTGGCACAGGGCGAGTCTCCCCGCGGAGGAGGCCACACTCCAAGGGCTCCGCCTGCCCGACAGCGCCTCCCGCACGCTTGCGGTCCCGGGTCCGCCCGGTGGCGACGCGGACGCGAGCAGAGCGACACATCTCGGCGCCGGGCCAGCACCCTGGACATTGGGGCAGGAGGAGTGCCGGACCCGGGAAAAGCAAAAGCCGCACTTCCGGTGGCCGAGACCTGGAGGCTGCCTGAGGACCCTCGGGTCGCCGCCGCCTAGGCCGGTCACTCACTCGGAAACGCCGGCGTTGACGAAGGCCATAGCAAAAGCGCGACTAGAAGGACCACGGGCTTCATGGGCGTCGTCCGCAGCACTCCGCCATGCGACGGGAACGTCCTGGGCCACCAGGCCGGGTAGCTCGGGGCCGAGAGGGAAGGGTGTCAGCGGCCGACAGTCCCACCTCAGGGCCCGGGGCGCCCCGCAACGGTCGGGTCGTCGCCACCGCAACGTAGCGGCGGCGTGGGGGAGGGGTGGCGCCGAGGTCGGCCCTGCGCGCCCGCCAGTGCGCATGTGCACGCGGCGTGTGGAGCGGGCGCGGATCGAGGGGTCGTGACGCCGGCCGCGCTGCTGCGAGTTCTCACGTGGGGTCACAGCCCTGGCCAAAACCGCGGCCCTGCGCAGCAGGAGCTGTGTGGTGTCTGAGACAACCTGGCAATTAAAAAAAATATATATAGCGTGAACTGGCTATAATAGAGGGAAGCACCCCGCGCCCCTCAGCGCAGAGGCAGATGTCCTGCTGTCCCTAGGCCTCCAAATGGAGGAGCACCCCAAGAACTGAAGACAGTAACCATAAAGCATCTTTAAAAAATGAAAACAGTTCAGGCTAATTGCATGGGGGGAGGTAGGAAAGTGCATTAAAGACACCTTAAGGGGCTTAGGTAGTTTTGTTGGTTTCCAAAAGATTGTTTCTTTGATGATGGGGAGGGTGTGACTACAAAAGGGATCATGAGATAGCTTTGGAGAGTTACAGGCAATGGCGGTGGCCATAAGAATCTATACTTGTGTTAAAATTTTTAGAACTGTACACCAAAAAATACATCTTACTGTACAATTATGTTTTAAATAACATATATTTATATCTTTGCCCTGGGAAGCAAGGGGTTGGATGTTGGTGTGAGACACTAGGGACATACTGCAGGGTATTGAGCTGGGGAAGGTTGTGATTAAATTTGCATTTCAAAAGTCTCACTTTTCCTGCAGCCTCTAGAATGGGTTGAACTGGCACATGCTCATAATTCCAGCAGCTCGGGAGGCTGAGACAGGAGGCTTGATAGTTCAAAGCCAGCCTCAGCAAAAGCGAGGAGCTAAGTTACTCAGACCCTGTCTCTAAATAAAATGCAAAATAGGGCTGGGGATGTGGCTCAGTGGTCGAATGTCCCTGAGTTCAATTTCCATTCTCCCCCGCCCCCAGAAAAAAAAAAAAAAAGAATGTGTTGAAGGGAAGCAAGACTAGAGACAAAGAGCCAAGTTAGGAGGCGGTTCCAGTAATCCAGGCATGGACTGATAAGGGTCTAGACTCCTGGTGGGGCAAGGGACATGGGACATGTGGACAGATCTGAGACATTAGAACTAACATCAACAAGATTAGAGTGTTGTTTGTGGAAATGAAGAGAGGAGGAGGTGATACCCCCATTCCTGTTTTGTGCATCTAGGAATGAGGTGGTACTATTTACTGAGATGGACAACAATTCAGGCACTTACAGGAGTAGAGCAAGATGATGGGGGAGAGGGGTTTGTTTTCATCATTGTTATAGTGAAGGTGGGCTTGGGATTTCCTCCCACAGTGGCCTGTCCAGTGAGAGGATGGAAGTGGGGCCCTGGAGAGAGCTGAAATGGAAGTGGAGGTTTGGAAGGCATCCAGCATCTAGAAGTGGGGATGTCTACGGAAAGTCTGTAGAGCAAGTATGCTGTAGAGCCTAGGAAAGATTCCTGGGAAACACGGCAGGCTGGAGAGAGCAGGATGGACCTGCAAAGACCGAAAGTGGGGTAAGGAAACTGGGAGAACCAAGAACCTTTGTGGAAGAATAGGAGTTTCAGACTTTCAACTGAGAAGCCAACAAAAGAAGGACTTCATTTAGCAATGAGATGGTTGACAGAAGCAGTTTCAGTGGTGTGGCTCAGGCAAAAGCCAGGTCACGGTGAGTTGAGAGATGAGTTAGAGGTGATAAAGTGGTGACAGCACAGTATAGACAACTTTTTCAAGATTGGTGCATGAGTCTTCAATGCACTCCAGAAGTGCTCAATCCACATACAACAGCATGTTACAATCAATTGCAACTATTTGGAAAGCAATCTGGAATATGTAACAAAAGAATTAACCTATAAACACTATGATATACTATAAATTCAGGGAAGAAAACTTTGTGTCCTAAAATAACCACAGTCTATGATTATGATCTATGATAATCAAAATACAAATTGAAAGAATGAAAAAGTTATAGAATGAATTTTTGTGTCCCCCACCCCCATTCACATGTTAAAATCCTAATCTCCAGTGTGATAAGGAGGAATGGGAGCTTTTGAGGTGTTTTGGTTATGGGGGTGGAGCCTTGAAGAATGGGATTAGTATTTTTGTAAGGCAGCTCCCTGAATCCTGCTTCCATGTGAGGACCCAGTGAAGACAGTCATTTGTGAACCAAGAAGTGGCTCCCACCAGGTACCAAATCTGCCAGTGCCTTGATTTTGGATTTCTCAATTTCTAATTGTGAGAAATAAATATTTGTTATTTAAACCATCTAGTCTATGATATTTTGTTACAGCCGCCTATATAGACTAAATGGCGAAACGCTCTCGTGGTGGATCAAATTTTAAGATATTAACTAAGCTCTCACCTTCTTTGGCTGCCTTGTACCATTACCTTTTTTTCTGCATTGAGACACTAGTAATAATCTTCTTAATGTACTTGCTACGGGAAGGATAGCTAGAATCTCAAAAGAGGAAGATTTCTGGGAGCAGAAAAGAGGGGTTGATGTGTGTACATGGACCCGCCCAACATGTTTTGGGAGTCACTGAGAAGGCTTCTGTCTCTTTCTTTTCAGGAGAAACTGCCAACTTTTCAAACACACTCTGCATCCAACATGGGGCCAAGTACTTAAGCAGGTCTGGCTGACTGAGTTGCTTTTGAAGACAATCTAGGCAGACTGCTCACCAGGAGAGCTCAGAAATGCTGAGCAAGGTCCTCTCACCTCAGGAAGGCCTACAGTGTAGACCAGAAGGAAGCCAAGTATATGGATAATTACTAACATACAGCAGGTACTCATTAAATATTAGCCTGAACATGGGCCGACCTAATTCTGATTCTAATGAATAGAATATGACAAAAGCAAAGAGATGTCACTTTGGAGATGAAGACACAAAAAAACTATGGCTTCCATCTTGAGCACACCCTGTTGCTCTCTGACTTACTGAGGGAAGGCAGGTGCACTTGTTAAGGAGCTGATATCTTCAGCCCACCACCAGGGATGACAATCATGTGAGTGAACTTGAAACAGATCCTCCCCAGGCAAGCCTGGAGATGACCACAACCCAACTGACATCTTGATTACAGCCTCACAGAGACCCCAAGCCTGAGGCATCGGACTAAGCCACACCCAAATGCCCAACCTACAGGAACTGAGATAAGAAATGGTTGTTATTCAGTGGAGGGAAAAGCATTTGCCCAAGCAAGAGCTGCAAACAAGGGCCTCTGTCAGTTTGCTCCTCGAAAGAGGATGCATGTGGAAAGACACCTGCATTTGGCTACACTATTTGATTGAAGTTAAAAATCATTCTTCTTCAAGATCCATCCATTTTCATCAACCAATCAAACTGGTAGGTTAGGTGTATCTTTAAATCTCTGATGGTGACACTTATTATAGCTAGACTCCAAGGGACTGATAGAACTTCTATTTTCCTATTTGGACTGGGGGAAGGGGAGGAGAATAAAGCTCTATGGGTATAAATTCAGGTTAAAATTTCTTTAATCACTTCATCCCAATAAGCTCTGCTCTAACCCATAAAATAATGTGGTCCTCTGAATCCGTGGGAGTTAGCATAGCTACCCAACTGTCAATCTCAGAGGATTAAGACTTCCCTTTTTTTAAAAATCTATAAAGGACCAGTACCCATTCCCAGAAGGGAAAGTTAAGGAGTTAGGAGTCACAAGCACATTCCTATGATGCTACCTCTGAGTTCTTTCTGGAGGTTTCTGGCTTTTCCTTTCACTTAGGAGATTCTGCATTTGTCAACATACTGGGCTTTTGGAATTTAGTGAGGGGTTATAAGTGAAAGGATCAAGTGAGATGTCTGTTTTGTTAGGCTTCAATTTGGGGTTATTTTTTGCTTGTTTGTTTAACTGTATAAATCACATAAGAATTTAGCAGCTTTCGTCTTGTGAACTATCAAAAAGGAAATGGTGAATGAAGCAACATGTATATTTTTACGGTGGAATTCTAGTTTAAAAGAATGAATTTTAACTCTGTATACTCTGTGATCTGTACTAACAGAAAACTTTCTAAAGCATAGTATTCAATGGGAATAAAAACAGTGCAGGATGGGCTGGGGTTGTGGCTCAGAGGTAGAATGCTTGACTATCATGAGTGAGGCACTGGGTTTGATCCTCAGCACCACATAAAATAAAGGTATTGTGTCCACCTATAACCAAAATAAATAAATAAACATTTAAAAAACAATAATACAGGAAAACATATATTTGTATTTATGTAAAATCATAGTACAGTTATATCTATACATGAAATCACCAGAAATTATTTGGGAAAGAAACACAGCAAGATGAAAACAATGTTTGTTTCCAGGAAGAGAAATGGGAATGGGGAGAACAGGAAATTCCAAAAGGAGAATTTTACTTTTTACTCTTAAGTATTTTTTTAAAAATATTTATTTCTTAGTTGTACACAATACCTTTTTTTTGTTTATTTATTTTTATGTGGTGCTGAGGATCGAACCCGGGGCCTAGCATGTGCTAGGCGAGCGCTCTACCGCTGAGCCACAACCCCAGCCCCACTCAAGTATTTTTATTATCCCATGAGTTTTTCCAAACAAGATCATTGTATTTTTTTCATTGCTTATGTAGTTAAAAATAAAAACAATAATTTTTTACAAAATCTAGATGCTTGGAGAAAGGAGGCCTAGAAGTAGAAACATGAATTCGGTCCCTCATGCTTTTCCTTACTGACTTCACTGAATTTTTTAAAAATTTTTTTTGTGTGTGGGGGTGCAACTGGGGATTGAACACAATGACATTATCTATCACTGAGCTATACTCCCAGCTCTTTTTATATTGAGACAGGGTCTCACTATTTTGCCAAGGCTAACTTTGAACTTGTGATCCTCCTCCTCAGTCTCAGAAAAATCTGGGACTATAGGCAGGTACCACTTCACTGAAGTATTTTTAAGGTGGTTAATTGACTCCCCCTGTCCCAAAATGTATTTATCCTGCATTTCTGCTTCACCTCTGAATTCTGTAACTGTTCTGGCAACTGATTACATGATATGTGACTTTTTCTCAAGGATACATTTTGTCTCTCCTTTACAGTTCTTAAGCTTCTCCACTTCACACTACACCTTTTCCGTGCTCAGTGAACACTTAATAAATAACAGCACATGTTCTTCCAACCTGAAGGAAAGGAGTCCTTCCTCCAATGACTTTCAAAATCCTCTGATGTTCTAATGCTGCACCTGCTGGGAGTGCCCGGTATGCCACCCCTCCCGTTAGAATGCATTGTGTCCTCCCTATCCCATATTTCCATACTGCTATGCCATAGCATTACTTCACTGAATTACTGAATTTTATGCTTTTGCAAGCCACTCATGCCTAGATCAAGATCTTTGAAGAAGGGAGCCAGGAGGTTGTCCCTGTATTGTGTCTTCCCAGCCCAGCTAAAATCTTGCATCCACCAAGTGTTCAATAAACCCATGTTTGAGTTCTATTGGAAATAAAAGCTTTGGAATTTTTGTGTAGGCTTTTGCAGAATCCTAAAAGGAGCTAATTACAATGACCTAAATATTGAGACAACTTCTGGCATATTTCTTAGACTCCAGAAGAAACTCCTCTACTCTATGAGGAGTTTATGTGACTCCTACTGTATGACTTCATTATTTAATCCCAAGTAAAATTAGTGACATATGGTCTCATCTGGTTTTTTTTTGTTGTTGTTGTTGTTGTTGTTTGGTTGGTTGTTTGGTTGGTTTTGGTTTTGGTACCCAGAATTGAACCCAGGAGTGCTTAACCACTGAGCCATATTCCCAGTCCTATTTTGTATCACTGAGTTGCTTAGGGCCTCACTAAATTGCTGAGACTGGCTTTGAACTCTCAATCTTCCTGCCTTAGCCTACTGAGGCTGAGATTGAGGTATGTGCCACCACACCTGGCCCTTCATCTATTCTTTTCTGTATATACCCTGAAAGTAATTTTGGAAAATAAATTCATGATTATGGAATTTCTGTGAAAGGGAATGCACCAGCGTCCATATCTACCAATAGTGTAGTAAATTACTAATACATGTCAAATATCATGTTTTAAACCCACGTGCTTTGTTTTTTCTGCCTACTCTCCCTTAATGATCCCACCCTGGGTTTTCGATAACAGACTTTTAATGCACTTCTAAAACCCACATTTGCTGCCTTTGTTGTTTCCCCTGTCAACCAATAGATTTGAGTAAGTAGGCCATGGTTATCCAGAGACATGTTTGTCTCCATAGAGGAAAAATCATATTTGAGAAATCGTCCCTCCATCATCACAGGTTACACATTAACCCCCTCTGGGACCAACACACACGGCAGTTCTGATATAGCTGTTACCTACTTAATTAACACCAATGCCTTTTTCACATCTCGGTTCTCAAATATTACTTCCTAATAGCACTTGGTCTACTGCCTAGAAAAATAGTTGGAATCTGATACTTATTAAATGAATGAACCCACCCATCTCTCTATCCAGCCATTTAATCCACTCCACCATTCTCAAAATCTCCACTCTCAGCACCAGAGGCATTGTCAGAGAAGGACTAAAGCCACGTGGGGGCAGCAGAACCTCACCCACTAGAGGAGGCATTTGCAATCACTTCAGAGCATCTCCAGCTGTGAATCTTAACTGGATTTTGATTTTGCTATGCTGGAACATGTTTTGTTTTTGTGTATTTTGCTTTATTTCCATGCTTTGCATTCTACATGCACCAAATAGCATGTACTAATGTTTAAATGATTTAATAAGAACAGTCATTGTTCTCCAAACTAGATTTTTTTTTTTTCAGTGCTGCTGTCTAGAGGAAAGCTGCACATCCAGTCTTCCTCTGTTAAAGCCAGTCCCTATGCAGTGCAGCTGCATAACTGACAGTCCTGGATTGAAATCAGTTTGTGAAATGAGACCTGGGAACACACAGAAGAGGCAGGCTGTTCCTTGGGAGTACCTTCTTTCAAAAGTTCTGCCCCACCTGAGGCAGGTAAAATGCATTATTTAAAAATTCACTATTATAGGACTCCAAATTGGATCCCTGATTTTTCTTTTCATTTTAATAAATGGATGGCAAAGAAATCCTGGAATGTGAATGGGGGTAACTGGAAAGGAGTTACAAGCATGTGAGTTTTTGAGTCTTTTTAGTTCTGTCCAGGTTGACTCTTTCTTTTTGCCTCTATCTTAATGTGCAGCCCCATGAAATCTGAGAGGGAAACTGGTGACTTACAGAGATGTCGAAACAATGATTTATTGTTCTGTGGATCCATCAACCCAGGAGGTCCTGAAATTTTAAAGGAGTCTTCAATACAAATTTAATTAGAATTCACTTAGGTTTTAAGAAATATGTCCACAATAAATAAAGAGATGTCTAAGGACAGAGATGATTTGTGTGTGTATGTGTGTGTGTGTGCGCACGCGCGCGTGCATGTCTCCCAAGGACTTTTCACAGTGCCTGGCAGAATGTGGGATCTGTAGGTATGCACTGAATAATTTGTGACACTTTCTGGCAGGTGCCACCAAATCAAACAGAAGGTAACTTTGAGTAAGGCAGATCTTAATCTCCTTGGATGTCATTTTCCTTACCCCTGAAATAATAACTGTACTTTCATTAAAATTTATGGACTCCATATTTCCTTTTACACTCACAAGTCTGGGAGCATAGGCTAAACACATATCGGCATCCAAATTCCATAGATGAGGAAACTAAGGCTCAAGCTAAATGATTTGGCCGGGTCACCCGGCCACATGCCGACCCGCTAAGTCTATAGGAGTAGGTCCTTCGGCTCTCAACACAGCACAAGTTCCCTCAGCCACTCTGGATTACAAGAGATCATTGGATTAGTCAATCTCCTGGAGCCTTTCTTCTAGATCCAGCAATGGTTTGTAGCCCTCACTGAGCATAAGTGCAGAAACTTTAAGAAAAAGCCAGTAATCAAGACTTGTGGTATTGGCAGAAAACAGACACATAGATCAATGGAACAGAATAAAAAATCCAGAAATAGAGCTACACAAATATGTCAACTGATTTTTTAATGCAAAAGCAGTTTGATGGAGAAATGATAGCATTTTCCACAAAGGATGCTGGAGCAATGGGACATGCATAAGTAAAAATATGAACACCACCCAAATCTCACACGTTACACAAAAATTAATTCCAAACAAATCCCAGATGTTAATGATTTAAACTTCAAGGAAAAAACAGGAGAAAATCTTCAGGTCTTAGGATTAGGCCAAAAGTTCTTAGACTTGACACTAAAATCATGACCCATAAAAGAACAAAAATGGCAAATTTGATCTCATCAAAATTTAAAGACTGTGCTTTTTGGAAGATCCTGTTAAGAGGGTAAAATACACTCTAGACTCAGAGAAAAATATCTGCAAATCACAACCCTGCAAAGGACTAGTTTTAGAATATATAAAGAATTCCTTGGTAGGAGCTGGGGTTGTGGCTCAGTGGTAGAGTGCTCTCCTACCACATGCGAGGCATTGGGTTCAATCCTTAGCACCATATAAAAATAAACAAATAAAATAAAGGTATTGTGCCCAACTATAACTAAAAAAAAAGAATTCCCTGAGCTGGGCTTGTGGCTCAGTGGTAGATTGCTCACCTAGCACACATGGGGCACTGGGTTTGGTCCTCAGCACCACATAAATATAAAATAAAGATATTGTGTCCACCTAAAACTGAAAACTTAAAATATTATAAAAAAAGAATTCCCAAAACTTTGACAATTAAAAAGTCATTTAGAAAACGGGCAACAGACACAACCAGACACTTCAGTCTATACAGATGACAATCAGTACACATGGAAAGATGTTTGACATTATCGGCCATTAGGAAAAGGCAAATTAAAGCTATCATGATATACCACTATACCCATCTCAAAAAGACTAAAATAAAAATAGTGACAACAAATGCTGCTGTGGATGCAGAGACACCGAATCACTCAATTTAAACATGCCACTTAAATATGACTCAGTAAGTGTACTCTTGGACACTTCACCATGAAGATTGAAACTTTAGATCCACAAGAAACCTGTACATGAATTGTAATGACAGCTTTATTCATTATAACCAAACAGCTCAGCTGTTCATCAGTGGGCAAATGGTTGAACTCTCCATGACACAGCAGACCAAGGGATACTACTCAGCAATTTTTTTATAACTTTCTTTTTCTTTATTTATTTATGGTTCTGGGGATTGAACCCAGGGCCTTGTGCATGCGAGACAAGCACTCTACCAACTGAGCTTTAGCTCCAGCCCAGCAATTAAAAGAAAAAATGAACTATTGATAACATGTGGCAACTTGGATGAATGAATTTCTAGGTAATTTTGCTAAGTAAAAAAATTCAATCCCCAAAGGTTACATGTTGTATGATTCTATTTACATAACATTCTTGCAATGACATAATATAGAAATAAAGAAAGAGAGGCACTGAAGCATTAAGTTCCACTATTCCTCCCAGATGTCACTCTGAAGGTACAGCTCCTAGAAAACAGCCATCTCTTTAGGTTGACCTGTCATGGATGTTTCCATGATCATTCCAGGACAGATGGAATGATCCAGAAAGAGTTTACCCAAAGTCCCAGCATCAGCGTGGACAACAAGAGGAGAGGGAAGTCAGGAATCTCCACTGCTTGCTACCTGCTAGCTCTGCCAATAAAGATGACATGACTTTGGGACTTGATTTCCTCACCTATGAGATAAATAAATTCAGCTAAGAAAATCCTTAAGATCCTTAATTCTTCATCATTTCAGATTTCTACAAGTGAGTTTGACTTTGATGCCTGCTGATAGATGCTAATATGTGATGGTATATCTGGTCACTCTTACCGACCAGACTATTAAATTAACCAGAACAGCTATGTTTCAAAGCACTGTAGTGAATTGAGAGTTTACTATATGTGGAATAGCTAATCAGACAGTTGAAGCACAATTCCAATAATACAGAAACTCTTTTGCCAGCCTTTTGAAAATAGACACTAATTGAGAAAGACAAGAAATGTTTATTGAGCTTGGGGTTGTAGCTCAGTGGTAGAGCTCCTGCCTAGCATGCATGAGACCCTGGATTTGATCCTCATCACTGAAAAACATATCTATTGATTCTTTCTACATGCCTGGTACTTTCACAAACTATCTCATATAATCTTTAAAACAGCCCCTTAAATTAAGTATCAACCCCTCTTCATGGTAACCCAGTGAGGGTAAGCCACTTTGTCTCTGTATGGGTTTGCTTGGGCTGCCTTTTATAACAAAGGACACAGATGGGTGGCTTAAACAGCAAAGATGTATTTCCTCACAATTCTGGAGGCTAAGATCAAGGTGTTGACAGGTTGGTTCCTTCTAAGGCCTCTCTCCTTGACCTGTAGGTAGCCTTGTGTCTGCAATATGGTCTTCCCTGTGTGTGTGTGTGTGTCTCTGCTGTCATCTCTTCTTATAAGGACATTGGCCATATTGGATCGGAGGATCCATCCACATGATGTCATTTTATCTTAATTACCTCTTTCAAGGCCTTCTCTATAAACATGGTCCCATTCTGAGGTGTTGGGAGTTAGGATTCCAACATATAAATTGTGGGGAGACACAGTTCAGTCCGTTACACAGCCCCAGTGGGTTCTGGGAACTTAGCACAGACTCCACGAGACCCAACTCCACAAAAGGCCATTGAAGGATAGATGACAAGGCCTGGAAGAGCAGATAGGACCCAAAGAAATGGAAGGCAAGGCAGGGTACTCTCACCAAGGGGAGGCAGGAATGGGTTGCAGAAGGAGGAACAAGCCTGGGAGTCGGGGAATGGATCAGTACCCAGGGTGCTATGAGAAGGTAAAGCCATTACGGGTGGAGAGGTAGAGTCCTTTCTGATACCAGAGGCCCTTCCACTCAAGATGACTAGGATGGAATAAGGTGGCTGGAACCACAGCTCTGTGACAGTCTAGGTGGCAGAGAGATGGAAAAGGGGAAAAATTTGGTGGTTTCTGTGAGGCAGGGCAGGGACTACTTTAGGAGCAGAGACAACACAGAAGCCTTCTCTACCAACCCAGGTGCCGTGCACAGGGTTGGGGTAGGTCTGGGCAGTCAGAACCTAAAAGGGAAAAGCAAAGGCAGAGTGAAGGGAGAACCAGCAGGAATTGGGGATGTGTGTGTCCCTTGCATGCAGATACGTGTGGCAGGCTCTAAGTAGTACGCGCCAATTCAGTGCTTAAGGCATTTGAATACATATGTGTGAAATTGGAGAGCTTTTTTCACCCTAGATTCCACATCATATCCTAAACCCTAAAAACCCTCCAAAAGATAAGCAGTTCAAAAATAAATGTCAATCTAAATGTGTATTGACCGATGAATGGATAAAGAAGATGTAGAACAATAGTCCTCCCTTATCCACTGGGGATATGTTCTAAGACCCCTTTATGGCTGCCTCAGAGAGAACAAACCCTCTGTATATGCTATATTTTTTCCTATACATATATACCTACGATGAAGCTTAATTTATAAATTAGACATAGTAAGAGATTAACAGCCATATCTAATAAACAATGATTATAGCAATATACTGTAATAAAAGATATGATAATGTCGCTTTTTACTCTCAAAATACCTAAATGTAATGTATTCAGTCTTCTTGTGATGACATGAGATGATACTTCAAGGAAGCACTTGTGGCTTCTCTTCAGCACATCTGAATCGCCAGCATCACTACTCTTGCACTTTGGGGTCATTATTAAGTAAAATAAGGGCTACCATGATACTGGAAGAGTCATCTTGATAATTCAGATGATTTCTAAGTGACTAACAGGCGGGTAGCATATACAATAAAATGGCAAAAAGATGATTTGTCTCCTGCGTGGGAAGGAGCATGACAGTGTGAGATTTTATCACACTGCTCAGAATGGTGTATAGTTTAAAACATGAATTTTTACTTCTGAAATTTTATGTTTAATATTTTGGGATTGTGAATGACCACAGGTAATAGAAACTGCTGAAAGCAAAAG
Organism: Marmota marmota marmota; assembly: GCF_001458135.2. Lineage (NCBI taxonomy): Eukaryota > Metazoa > Chordata > Mammalia > Rodentia > Sciuridae > Marmota > Marmota marmota. The sequence continues at coordinate 12,976,470 of NW_026000229.1, forward strand.
TGTAGACAAAGGAGGACTACCTACAAAAATTGTATAGAGCTGGGAATATAGCTCAGCACTTGCCTAGCATGCACCAGGCTCTGAGTTTGATCCCACACACACTTAGAGACATTGTATACATACAATGGAATATTATGTATATTATGTATACTATACATACAATGGAATATTATTCAGCCTTAAAATAGAAATCCTGTTGCATGCTACAACATGAATGAATCTTGAAGTCATCATGTTAAATGAACCAAATCTGTTATAAAGAGACAAATGCTACCTGACTCCACTTGTGTGATGTATTTAGTGCAGTCAAACTCTTAGAAACAGAAAGGAGAAATATGGTGGTCAGGGGCTGAGAGAAGTGGGTAAGGGAATCTATTGTTTAATGGGTATCAAACTCCAGTTTGCAACATACAAACAAAAGTCCTGGAGCTCTGTTATAAAACAGTGTACACATAGTTAATACTACTGCACTGTGCACTTAAAATTGGTTAAGATGATATATTTAAAATTATGTGATTTTCACCACAAAAATGAATAAATAAATACATTTTAGAAGACTTCGTCTTTTTGAAGATTTAAAAAATTTGATATAGGACATCTATAGTACCCACTATTTACATTCTTTAGATACTGCATATTGTCTAGAAATTTTATTGTCATTGCTCCACTTAAGTTGGAGTGACTCAAGATGCAGTAAGGACCTTCACAGGTGGAGGTGTTTTACTCAGATGATGAAGGGACACACCTTTGCATATTCTTTACAGATGATCTCTACCTATTGCTATCAGTTACTCAGGTGTCATGAAGCAGTGTTACCTCTCTTTCAACACACACATTTATGGGTTTAAAATATTTCCCTTTAGACTAGGAAATTAGTGATAGAATCAAAATGAATCCACATTCAGTAAAAAAAAAAAGTTAACAGACATTAATTTTATTATTCAAGAATGACCAATCAAAGTAGCTCTATCATTCTAACTTTAATTAATAAAATCCCAATATAGCTCTCAGTGGGCCCCCCACGAAAAAAACACTTTTGAGTTTATTCTCTTCTGAAAGGGTTGAATATTTTGGCTTGAACTATTAGGCATTTTTGTTCATTTGTTTACTAATTTGTAATAAGATTTAACAGATGACCACGCATTCAAAAAATGAACTAGATAAAACCTCTGTGATCTACACTCTTCTCAATCCGAAAGGCTGTGAACACCTGGCCACATGTTCAAGTGTAACGTGATAGAAAGGTCATGAGGCTCAGAGAGACCTGACATGCACTCTTGATGGGGGAAGCGGGGTGAGCATCCTTTTACACATTTAAAAGTCAGAAATGAAATCCTGTCATTTGTAGCAAAATGGATGGAAATAGAAGACATGATGTTAAGTGAAGTAAGTCAGACACAGAAAGGCAGATATCACGTATGTAGATGTTATGAAGTTGATCTGAATGTATAATAGTGATTGCTAGAGCCTGGGAGGAGTAGGGGCAAGAAGGTAGAGGGAGGTTTGGTAACAAGTACCAAAACACGGTCAGATCGAGGTAGTAAGTTCTACAGTGCAGTGGGGGGACCACCATTCACCATGTCCTATTACATATTTTTGAATAACTAAAAGAGAAGCTCAGAGGCTCTAAACACAAGTAATGATAAGATGGAAATGCTGATTACCTTGATTTGGTCAGTATGCATTGGATACATGTATCCAATTATCACACTTTATCCCATAAATATGTACAATTAGAATAATAATACAAATAAATAAATAAAACTTGGTTGTGTTTACACACACGGAATTCGATGACAGCAGCCAATCTGAAATCCAGCCTTGCTGTGCTCTCCCTGAGCTCCAGGGCTCCTCTGCAATTTTTTGCCCCCCACCCCCACCCCCTGCCCCACCATTCCTGCACATTCTCACTGCTCCTCCCCTCTTGCCGCACCGCCCTTTCCCCAATCTCATGAACCCCACTTCAATGAGAATCTATCAACTTCAATTTGCTTCTTCAGAGATTATTATTCCTATAAACACTTGAGCTGGGATTCTTCTTCTTTTTAATATTCTGATTTCTTTTACCTATTGAACTTTTCAAAGGCATGCGCTGTTTATGTAAAACTGGTCAGTGTTTGGGTGACGTCATTTCAACAGGTAGATGTGCTAATAGAAGAGTGGTTTTCAACTAGTCATTCAGCCAGAATGCAAAATATATTATTATTAATAAAAATGAAATGCTAGTTTACAAAATATGAAATGGTCATATCATTGACTAAAGTGAAAATGAATTATTCCTCCGTTGTTCAGTGACAAATGGAGGAAAAGGTTGGTTTCCCTATTCCTGAAAAAAGGAAACAACAAAAATAAAAATAAAAATCAATGTGAACATAATTAAGCTTTTGGAACTTTTGCTCCTGGCCAAGATGGAGTAATGATCAGATTTATCTTCATGCTTGAAACAAACTCCTTCCCCTTCAAAAAGCAAGCACAATATATGAAACAGGTTTTCGAGACACTGAAAATGAGGCAAGAAAGGACAATGATCCCTGAGCGATGGGAACAAATCATGTCAACTCTATAATAGCCCAGTTCTCTTTTTTTAAGAGAGTTTCTGGAGTATATTACAGAAAGGGGGACTCCAGTGGGAACCTGGAGGGCTCCCTGAGTTGAGGAGAGGAAGTTGGTAGCCCAAGGTGGGTAGAATTTGCAGGACAGTTAGCCAGGGCGAGTAGCTGCCCTGACACAGACAGAGCTGCAGATCTGCAAAGGATCTGCCCTCAGTAGTCGGCCAAGAATGGCCTAGTCCACCTTTGCAACAAAGCCCCTGGAGGCCAGGCAAAGAGCCATCTGAGAGCCTCCAGGAGACCCTGGTGTGCCTCCCTTGATCTTGACTCTGGTAAAAATTACATGGCTGCTCATTTTGTGATCAATCATTGAACTTGTTATTTCTGTCATATGCTTTTCTGTACATTTCAAAATAAAGTAGGGCTGGGGATGTAGCTCAGCATTTGCCTAGCACACATGAGGCTCTGAGTTTGATTCCCAGCATGCAAACCCCGCCACCTCCCTCCCCACCACACACACACTTAAACAAATTGTATAAATCTACATCTAGACCTGCAGTGTGCCAAGTACTCCTTCCATGCAGCGCCCTTACTGGGTTGCTTGGTACTGTTTTAGAAAGCTGGTCCATTTTCAGTCATTCCACCTTTTGCACATGTGCAATGTCAAGGTCTATATCTACATTATTAATAATTGTGAAATCCTGAATCATGTCCTAACCATTTGTAGAAACTCTACTCTTCCCAACTTCTAATAATTGTCATTCCGTCTTCTCTGCCATTTTAAAGCATGTTGAATTCCTTTCTTGTCTGAAAGTAGTAAGAAAATTGAAACCATCAGAAAAAAAAGAGCCATTGTGGATATTGTATTTCCACCTTTAAAAAGTTGGAACCAAATTAGTTTCTTAAAGAAACATGAAGATCTTGTCCACAGTGCCAACCTTCTCCACAGACCTTTCAGCCCAACGACCTTCACACCCCATCATGAAGCACTTGTTTAAGATCAGCTTCCATATGATCACATACAGGGTCATTCATCTCTAATTTAACACATAATCTTTTATGTGACTCAAAACTTTTATTCTATCACTAAGGCATCATATAGCGATTTGTTTTTTTGTTGTAGCAAGACATTCTGAATAAAGTAGCAAGATGCTGACATACATTCTGGCCCAGCTCTTTTCTCTGCTTACCTATCATTGCATCTGTGCAACAAAATACATTCTACCCCAAACCTAACCTCCAAACCACATAGACAATGTGATCCATCATTATTTTATGTAGTTAAGAGTTAGTTCCATTTGTGGTGATAAAGTTGGCGGGGGGAAAGAATCTTATATCCATACCACCATAATGCTTAAATCACACATTTGGGGCTGAGGTTGTGGCTCAGTGGTAGAGTGCTTGCCTAGCATGGGTGAGGCACTGGGTTCAATTCTCATCACCACATATAAATAAATGAATAAAATAAAGGTCCATAAGCATCTAAAATTAAAAAAAATAAAACACACATTTGCTAAAAGAATTGCCTTCTTAGCATCATCTGTGCATTGGATTGCATGGAAAAATACTTTGTTTTTATTTTACCATAAATTAATCTTCCATATACTTAGCCCGTTTCTAAATACATTGATCCAAAGTGTTATTAGAAAGTAGACTTTAAGTTATCATCTTTGCTCAAAATTCTCCCAACATTTCCAGGCATACATTTTTTTAAATATATAATTTTTAAATGACCTTTATTTACATGCAGTGCTGAGGATCGAATCCAATGCATCATACATGCTAGGCAAGTGCTCCACCACTGAGCCATAACCCCAGCCCCCAAGCAAACATTTTTGATGAAGTTTTTTTTGCTTATGTTTCTGCAATCTTATTTCTCTGTCTTGGTCACGCAAAGTGCTACTTTTTTTAAGAAGCCTACAAAGTACTACTTACTGTTCATATATGAATTATTGAACATCTGCTTCTGTTGACTCTTGGATTCAATGTTATTTCTTTCAAATAATTTTATGAATATATTTATTTATAAGTTGCATGTAAATGTTACCTATATTTTGATGACTGAATTGCTTCATTAATCAGTAAACTTCTGCAAATAACACTCAGAAATTTTAGTACATCTCCATTAATGAGAGATGCACATTGAATTCAATATATGAGGGGTGATACCTTTGAGTCCATCTAGTAGAAACTCTTTGGGTCATCATTTCCCCAAAATTACTTTCATCAACATTATTTGGTTTACTACAAGTGCTACATTCAGCAAAAGCCCATCTTTTCTAGATTTTTTTGAAGTCCAAAGAAGCTCCTTTTAGTAAATCATGGTTATAATTAACACAAATTTTACTTCCCTCAATTGACTAGTAATGTTAAATAATAAATAACACACTTGATTGAAATTTAAACTGATTATTTAAAAATGCCTTCATCTTTCATCATAACTTGAGAATCATCTGTATTTGTTTGGAAAGAAAAGAAATTCTTAGAGTCAGTGGAGTCTCATGACTTTTAAAAATAGATTTTTAAAACATGGTGGGGTTTTTTTGGTTTAATAAATCATAAATATCTTGAAGCTTAAATTGTCACACCTGAGGGATGGCTATCCAATGTAATATCAAAAATTCCAACTTAATGGTTTTATAAAACATGATGAGTTGACTCAAAAACTCAACTGGAAAATCAAATGTACAGGAGTGCCCAGGAGAATTGTTTAAAGAGCAATGGGAAAGAGCTTTCTAGAGGGCAAAAGGCACTTTAAAGATATCAAAATTAAAACCATGAGGGATTTTAGAGCAGTCCAATTCATAGACAGAAAGTAGGATGTGGTTGCCAGTGGCCGCGGCGGGGGGTGGGGTGTGAGTTACTGTTTAATGGGTATAGAGTTTGTTTTTTGTTGTTTTTTTAATGTTTTTTTTTTTTAGATGTTGATGGACCTTTATTTTATTCATTTACTTATATGTGGTGCTCAGAATTGAACCCAGTGCCTCACGCATGCTAGGCAAGTTCTCTACCACTGAGCCACAACCTCAGCCCTGGAATTTGTTTTGCAAGATGAAAAGGTCCTGGAGATGAATGGTTGGTGATGGTTGTACAAGGATGTGAATGTCCTTCGTGGTGCTGAGCTACACACTTAAAAATGGTTAGAATGATAAATGTTATATTATCTATCTGACCTCCTAAATGTTTTATATTTAAAATTTTAAAACTATTGTCAATGACAATAACACAATCACATGGTATGATCACAGAATTACAGTGACGGCCATCAGGCCAGGTATATTGTAGCCCTCATGTTGGGCTGCCACAGGCTCCACTCCCATCTGCCACAGACACTTCAAACACCACTCGACGTACTGGATCTAAGAGGCCAGGTGGCGGCTGTGTCTCCTGTAGACTGGTAAAACTTGACAAGTGTATGTTTCTCTAGGCTTTGCTCAAAGCTGGCAAGCTTTTGCCTCTTCAAAGGTGTTCTATCAAATACTGGTCCCTGTCAAGATTGTAGCAGGGTACAAGATCAAGACACCTGTCTTTCATTTTGGAGCAAGCATCCAATAAATTTCAGATGACTGGACCCTGGAAACTTTACTGATGAGGTGGCTCCCTTGCTTTTCTTGGACTGTATCTCCCACCCATAGCATACATGCGTTTTACTAAGATGATAGAGATTCCTATATCAAATGAAAGCACAGAACAAAAGAGCTGGTGGAAGTCTGGGACGAGATGCCAAGTGCATTCTGCAGTCCCTGTCACGTGAAAGTCAACTGCTGCTGGTGCCACGGCTTATGGGGATGGAAGAAAAGCACTTGCCAAATTGATAGTGACATAACATGGGTTATGAAAGAGACAACATCTGAAAAAGCAGATGCAATTAAAGTCATTGTCATTTCATTCTCCAAGTTCTAAACTGTGCATGGGCCATATTGTCAAGTGAATTGCAGATGGGATAGAAATCATCCCTCCTGTGTCTCAAGTTTTTGTTGGTGGCACTAAGTGCTTGTTCTCCCAGGAATGCAGTGTTACTCTCTCATTTGATTAAAAAAAAAAAAAGTGGGACGATGTTTGAGTTCTTCCAACCATAATAGCTCTCACTTCATGGATTAGGGATCCAGTGGGAAGATCCCACCAGATTCTAAGTACCTTGATTTCCATTCTGTGCTTAAGAGTGGAGTGAGTTCAAAACCGTCATAGGGGTTCAAAATAGCATTCACCAGGGGCTCTTTCCTTTTAATTTTTTATTGGTTCATTATAAATACACATAATGTTGGGGTTCATTTGGACATAATTATACAATCATGGAATATAATTTGCTCCAACTCAGTCCCCATTACTTCTTCTTTGCCTCCCCGTCTCCCTACTTCTATTTTCTCTATTGTTCTTTCTCCTATTTATAAATAAACTTTTAAATCGATGCATTATGAACATACATAAAGGTGAAATTCACTGTGGTATGTTCATATATGTACATAGGAAAGTTTGATCGGATTCATTCCACCATTCCTTCCTTTTCGTGTCCCTCCTCCCTCCCTCCTTCCCCCCTTAACCCCTGTCCTCTATTCCACTGATCTCTCCTCTATTTTCGTGGGGATTTCCCTATCTGTTTTTTTTTCTTTTTTCCTTTCTTTTGGTCCAGCTTTCGCATATGAGAGAAAACATTCAACCCTTGACTTTCTGGGTCTGGCTTATTTCACTTAGCATGATGTTCTCCAGTTTCACCCATTTACCAGCAAATCCAAGGGTTCTTTCACTTCCATGATTTTAGTAAAATAGAAGTTAACTAGCTTCTCGCAGACTCTGCTCCTCTCTACGTATCTGTGAGATAAAGTCTGTGGGATAATTCCTAAAAGTGGGCTTGCTGGGTCAAAGGAAAGCATGGAGATTTCCGTCTCCCAAACGACATACTGACTTACCAGTCGGCTTGGTAAAATAGATATCTCATTTTAATCTTCTTTTAATTTTTAATGATGCAAAGTGCTCTATTTATACCTCCCATCCCCATCCCAAACATCTTTGAATGTCTTTAGAGTCCTGCTTTTATGAGATAGATTCAAACAAACAATTTATTCCCCTGCCTGCCAGAAGCCCCACCCTCACTGATGGGCCACAGTGCATTTTGAGCTCCCAGGATTTCTCTTTTCTTCACATGTAGTTATTTAGTCAATGACCCCAGCCTCCCCTTCATTCTGAATCCGTAAACTGACTCAGATCTTAGAATCCATAATGGGTTCATGACTCTCCAGAGGGGTAGCTCAAGACAGGACTCCATTTGCCAAGCTCAAAGTGGATTTTCTGTTGTCATTGATGTACAAATCAAGCAGAGCCCTAACGAGATGCCCATTTTATGTCTGATCAAGTGGGGATAGTTAAATGTACCATATCATGGAAAACTAGTTAAAAATAATGAGGTGTGTCTAAGTGTTCCCTAAATATACAAGGTGAAAAAAAAAGTTGAAGAAATGCTCAGAAAGTTAACATTTACAAATAACATATGGTGACCAAAAATTGTGTAGTCAAATATGTACATTTTTACATGCAAATACATAGTCAGCATTCTAGAAGAATCTATACCAAACTGGCAATAGTAGTTATACCTAGGGATTGATGTGGAATTAGAGGGGAACTAGGAGTGGTGAGGGGAAGTTTGGTCTCATTTTTTTTTACCATTCATGCTTGAGGTTTTTACCAAAGTGTTTTCAGGCATGGTTCATGTCATGTTGAGAAATAATAATACTTCATAATCTAGAAGTCTGTTGGAAAGGTGGCTGACGGTAAGCATGCACCTCCTTTCTCACCCCTCATCCTGAGAAGGCTTCTTTTTTTAAAAAGTTTGTTCTTATTAGTTATACATGATAGTAGAATGTACTTTGACATATTATACATATATGGAGTATAACTTCTCATTCTTCTGGTTGTATATGACGTAGAATTACATTGGTCATGTAATCATATATGCACATAGGATAGTAATGTCCAATTCATTCTACTAACTTTCCAATTCCCATTCCTTCTCCCATTACTTAATTCCCCTTTGTCTAATCCAAAGTACTTCTATTGCTTCCTAACTACTCCCCCCTTATTGTGAGTTACCATCCACATATCAAAGAAAACATTTTTAGGGATTGGCTTATTTTACTTAGCATGATATTCTCCAGTTCTATCCATTTACCAGTAAATGCCATGATTTCATTCTTATTTATGGTTGAGTAATAAGTAGTATTTCATTGTGTATAGGTGCCACATTTTCTTTATCCATTCATCTGTTAAAGGATACCTAGGTTGGTTCTGAATTGAGCTGCTATAAACATTGATGTGGCTGCATCATTTTAAGTCCTTGGGTATCTCACCAAGGAGTGAGATAACTGGGTCAAATGGTGGTTCAATTCCTAGTTTTGTGAGGAATCTCCATATGCTTTCCAGAGTGGTCACACCAATTTGCAGTCCCACCAGCATTGTGTGAGTGTGCCTTTTCCCCCACATCCTCACCAACATTTATTGTTACTTGCATTCTTAATCATTGCCATTCTGACTGGAATGAGATGGAATCTCATTGTAGTTTTTTTAAAAAAAATATTTATTTTTTAGTTATAAGTGGACACAATATCTTTATTTTATTTTTATGTGGTGCTGAGGATTGAACCCAGTGCCTCACACCTGCTAGGCGAGCGCTCTACCTCAAAGCCACAACCCCAGCCCCCTCAGTATAGTTTTGATTTGCATTTCTCTAATTGCTAGAGATGTTGAATATTTTTTATATATTTATTGACTAATTGTATTTCTTCTTCTGTGATGTGTCGGTTCAGTTTCTTAGCCCATTTATTGATTGGGTTATTTGGGTTTTTTGTTTTTTGTTTTTTTTTTTGGTGTTAAGTTGTTTGAGTTCTTTGTATATCCTGGAGATTAGTGCTCTATCTGAGGTGCATGTGGCACAGAGTTTTTCCCACTTTGTAGGCTCTCTATTTACACTCTTGATTGTTTCCTTTGCTATGAAGAAGCTTTTTAGTTTTATTCCGTCCCACTTATTGATTCTTGATTTTACTTCTTGTGCTTTAGGAATCTTGTTAAGGAAGTCAGTTCCTAAGCCCACATAATTTAGATTTGGGCCTACTTTTTCCTCTATTAGGCACAGGGTCTCTGTTCTAATGTCTAGGGCTTTGATCCACTGTGAATTGGTTTATGTGCATGGTGAAAGATAGGGGTTTAATTTCATTTTGTTGCATATGGAGTTCCAGTTTTCCCAGCACCATTTGTTGAAGAGGCTAGGTCTTTTTTCCAATGTATGTTTTTGTCTAGTATGAGATAATTGTATTGATTTGAGTTTGTCTCTGTGTCTTCTATTCTGCACCATTGGTCTATGTGTCTGTTTTAGTGCCAATACCATGCTGTTTTTGTTACTATGGCTCTGTAGTATAATTTAAGATCTGGTATTGTGAGGCCTCCTGCTTCATTTTTCTTGCTAAGGATTGCTTTGGCTATTTGGGTCTCTTATTTTTCTAAATGAATTTCATGACTGCTTTTCCTATTTCTATATGCCACAACTATTTAAGGCAACAGCCTTATCTCTGGATTTCACTGACAATATTGAAAACTAATTACACAGTCTAATTTAATGTCAACATTTTTCCATCTTTTAGACTTCTTTTCATGGTGGAAAGTTCTCATATTTTTGTATATTACAAAGAGTCCAGCAATATGCTCACAAAAACTCATTAAATAAACAAGCCCTATGTAATTCTTTCCTTCAGGTAACAAGCCCTATGTAATTCTTTCCTTCAGGAGAAAGGGCCTTCCTCTATTACTAACCCACACCAAGACTGTCACAATCCAATTAATTATTCCAAATTCTGTTCAAATTTCATGTCCTCTTGGAATTTCCTTTAGACACATTTTTTTAATTACAATTCATTATTCTCCTCCTTTCTTCCCAAAATACTTTAAGAGCCACACCCCCAGCCCTTTTTTGTTTTCTATTTTGAGACAGGGTCTCACTAAGTTGTGTCTCACTAAGTTTCTGAGGCTGGCCTCAAACTTGCAAGCCTCCTGCCTGAGCTTCCTGAGCTGCCGGGATTACAGGTATATGCCACCATACGCAGCACACACACACATTCTTGAACCACATCATCATTTACTGTATATGAATTTGTTACCTGTCAGCCTTCACCTCTAGACCACATTCCTGGAGGGCAGGGAGCCAGGCATGTTACCCATCCTTCATTATAATGCAATTCTTTATCCCCGCCAAAGCCTTGCATTGGCAGGTACTCAACAGGCATGTTGAATTCAACTGAAATTAAAAGGATGGGAGAGGTTGTTATATAGAAATTTTTCTGCACAAGTCTGCTTTTATATAATCCCGCATAGAGCGATCAATGGTAATTCAGTCACCGAGACAACCTCCCCTATAATACTTACTCTTCCTCTCTCAAAAACAAACCTCTCCTCCCAAAGGGGCTGTGATCCCATCACTTAAGCCCAGCCACACTCCCTTTCTCTACCAGACACTCCAATATCTCTGTCCATAATTTTGCAGGGAAACTTGCTCACAGCGAGTTTGCTGGGAGAGAGAGAAGAATTTCCTATCAGCACTCTGTATGATCTACCTTTGCCAATCAGCTTCATAAAATATGACATCTTTTTGTTTCATGTGGCATTTCTTTGATTTCTAGTGCTCCATCTTGCCTCCCTCCCCGGCCCTCTTCACCCACACACTTTCTGCTGTCCTTAGAGTCAACATGTTCCTATTTCAATATTTTCTTATGTTACCTCAATGGAATGATTAGGTGTCTTTAGTCACCAGGGGATATACTTGACCATGTGGGCAGGAATGCCAGAGCCATATCAAGGAAGGCCTGCCTCCAACTTCATGTGCGCTTTTCCCAACGAGGGCAAAGATACTTGGGGCAATAAGTTGGGCGTTTCAGTAAAGCAACCTGGCCTCATTACCCCAAACTCGCTCTTTAGATCTCACTTCAAAAGTCAATTCCTCAGCCAGGCATATGGCGCAGGCCAGTCATCCCAGCCCCTCTGGAGGTTGAAGCAGGAGGATCACAATTTTGAGAACAGCCCGGGAAACTTAGCAAGACCCTGTCTCAAAATAAAATTAAGAAGGGCTGGAGATGTAGTTCAGTTGAGCAGAGCATCCCTGAGTTCAGTCCCTAGTCCTGGAGGGCAGAGGGTGTAAATTTTTCAAGGATGCCTTTGCTGACTTCAGATGAGCTTTAGTGGTCCTGTTCTTAGCTCCAACGACTATTTTAAAATGTGTGCTTATTTTACTAATATCTGTAATCTACATGAGCACAGGGGATTAGTCTTTTGTGGATTATCATCTACTATCATAGTGCTTAACTTCTAGAAGAACCTCAATAAATAATTGTGAAGTGAATCAATCAACGAAAACCATTAATCATTAATTCTAAATGAAATCCACTAGTACAGTTTCTTAGTCCTGAATGCAAATTAAAATCACCTGTGAAGCTTCTTTCTTCCGTTTCTTAAACACACACACACACACACACACACACACTACTAATGCCCACTGACTATATAGATCTGGACTCCCAGGATGCTTCTTGAGCAATCTGGGTTAAACTGATGGCCTGTGTTAATTTCCAGACAGGGAAGACCATGGACCAGCAGAGGGAGCCCAGACAACATCTGCAGATCCAGAAAACACGGAAAGCCAGCTAAGGACTTTCCCTGACAAGTTCACCTCTTTAGTGACAGTGTTAGATGGGGTCTGTTTTTCATGTTTTGCTTCTGAAGGACACACACACACACACACACACACATCAGTGCTTTGAAAAACAACTACATCGAAGAACACAATGGCTTTAATAGTGAATCAAAAATAATAAAGTGGCATACATCTTCCAACTGAGATTGGCATCAGGATGTCTAGGAAAAGCTTTTCTGCTTGCTGTGTTCTGTTACAGCTTACCATCTGCAGCGAGGCTGAGGACAGGTCTTGGAATGAAATTGCTTCATAATTTTAAAGACTGGAAATGAGCTGTGGAGGCAGGAAGGGTGTCCCTTGTGGGTTGCTGCCCCACTGGAATAGGGCAACGGGAGTTTGTAATCCTCAACTGCAAGATAGTGACTGGACTCTGAGGCGGCAGCGTCCAGTTTTAACACATGGACAGAGAGAACGTCTTGACGAGGAGGGAAGGGAGTGGGCAGGGCAGGAGCAGCCTCAGATCTCTTAGGGAGATTTCAGGAGACATCAGCCATCTCCTCTTGGCTGCCCCACAATGTCCAGCCTTCAGTCTTAGCTGCTCAGTCTCAAAGTTTAAAGCAAGCTGTCACTCAGTTTGTCACTGGAAGTGACAACTCTACTCCCAAAGGTACGTGTCCCAACACTAGTGATCACTTTGCTGGCTGAAGTATGGTGCCAGCGGACCCAGCTTTTACCTGTAGGACCTTCTGTGCACCAGGCCCTGCGCTGAGCACATCCACATGCTAACTCATTGAGGGAGGGATGGGGGAGCAGACCCTTTTCCTCACCCATCGTAAGAGTCACAGGTGACACTCCTATAACAAAGACAAGCTAACGAGAAAAACGTAATAAATTTATCTAGCCAAATTTTTACTGGAGCCTTCAGAAACACTTTAAGACCCAGAGAAAACTGTTTCAAAGAAGCATGAACAGCTGTGTGGAAATGTGATCAGATAGGAGCATGATCTAATGGTAATATCCCGAGTGGGGAAACCCAGCAAGGCCTGTCTGTTCAGATTCTTCCTGGCCTCTCTGTGCAGCATTCCTTCCTTCCGGGTATGGGTCAGGGCTCCTCTGGAATGAGGTCTTCAAGGGACAAGGAAGAGTGTGAGCTTTCTAGGTTTTGTGGCTTGATGTCAGGGGAAGGGCTCTAGTTTCTATGGCTTGCCTTGGGGAGGAGGAATTCTGGTTCTGTTTCACTTCCAGGGAGAAAGAAGAATGGGAGAGAGGAGGACAGGAGAAGATCAGTCTTTGTTTGTGAGGGCTTCCAATCGTCTTTAGTTCAAAGTCCTCAGCAAGCTAAAGTGGTTCTTCAGGGTAATATGTGAAGAGCTCCAACACTACCATCCCATAGAACAGCTATTACTACACCCGTTTTACAGATAAGGAAGCTTGAGCTCAGAGAAGTTAAATAATTTGCTCAGGGGCACACACATCCACAAATATAGCCAGGTCAGACAAACCTGGGCTTGAATCTCAACTGTTCCACTGAGAGGCTGGACAAGCCCTGTAATCTTCCTGAGGCCCATTTCTTCATCTGGAGGATGGATCACTATGGAAATCAACAGTATACATGATGACATAAGAGACCTGAACACAGAAGGCTCATAAAAATATGGAGGTCTCCCTGTGCCTCAGTTCATCTTTCCTTCCCCTCTTATTCTTTCCAGCTAGAGCAAAATGGGCATCAGATGTTAGCTCTGAGGGCTTGGGATGTAGATTAGTGGTAGAGCACTTGCGTAGCATGCTCAAGGCCTGGGTTTAATCCCCAGCACCACACACACACACACACACACACACACACGTGCACGTATGTTAACTCTGGGCTGGAGCATGGACCACCATGCTGTCTCTGAACACTGACAGCTCTGGGCATTCATTGTCACATGCCCCCACTTCTTTCCTAGGTGGACAATAAAGCTTTTTATTGGATTCCTCTTGTTTTCCATTTAAAACATATGTTTATCTTCAACAGTCAATAATTGTAACTTTTTTTCCTTTCAACTCAGAATTTTGTGTAAAAATATGTCTTTATGGTCAAAGACTTTATTTTATTTTATTTTACTCATTACCCTGTCACCTTATCTGTAACTAAAGTAAGCATCAGATGTTAGCTCTGAGAGGGGGTCAGTATTGAACTTAAAACCTTTTAATTTCACATGACCATGAATCTCTAAATGTTTAAAAACAACAACAACAACTTCTAGATTGGGTTATAATTGCAGTTAATTATATCAATATACAATTAATTAAAATATCCTAATTATAAATTCTTATATTTATTCAACATAAAATGCTGAATTATGCTAACTACATTTTATTTAAATTAAATTATCTTAATGAGATGAGATGGGCTTGTTTTTCAGTTATTTCATTTATCTATGGTAAATATTACCAATTATTAGAATCCCCCAATTAGGTGGGATTCAACACAGATTTTATTCCTATTTTCCTTTCGGTATGTGTAAATATTTAGGAAACATTCACACACATCAGTTAGTGGAAATGGAAGGAATTTTATGTAATGACATTCAACTTTTGAAATCTGAGTTACATTGCCAAAAGAACCATAAAGATCTAAAGCCATGCTACATCCTAAACACATATGTTTAGACAATAAAAACCATAAGCCCATGGCTTCAGTTCATGGTGTCTTGATTCATATTAATCATGAATATTTCAGAGTACTCTTTTTTTTTTTTTTGGTGCTCCAGAGACAAAGAAGCATAGTAAGATGTGAAATGGGTGAGAAAGCTTCTTTTTATACAGGAGAGTACCAAGATTATAAAAGGGGAACAATACAAGAGCCTCGTGTAACTTGGGCTGCATCAGGCATATACAGGGGCTTCCTGTCTCCTGTGATGGCAAGATTAATAACATGGTCTTATAATACCTAAAGCAAAAGTGGACAGAATTTCAGTGATAGACAAATTCATAATTAGAATGGGAAATATTAATATCTTCATCTCTAGTTAATAGGGCAAGCAGAACAAAAACTCAATAAAGGATATGGGTTTAAACAACATGGATAACACACTTGTCATAATCAATAGTTAGGGGCCTGCAATAACCATTTGCAAAATATAAATCTTTCATGTCACATATGGAATAGGTACAAAAATTTACTGCGAACCCTATAGAAATAATAATAAAATCATCATGGGAAAATTCATTCTTCCCAGGGACATGTTGAAGAAGCACGGCTGATTACTTCTAAGATAGTATCCAAACTAACTTTTTCCCACTGGATGGTGTGAGATGTCCCTGGATATCTGTTCACTCAGATATATCCCAGAATTCTTAAGCTGTCCACAATCCACATCAATAAGAAAAGGAGAATCCAGTAGAGAAATGGGCAAAGTCTTGAGGAAGTCTTCACAAAGGAGGAAATCATAAGGTCAACAAACACATCAAAAGGTTCCTAGCAAAATGCAAAGTAAAACCTCAATGAAATAGTCAAAACACCGCAGTCAGACTGGTAAACATACAAACATCAACTCCAAATGCAAGTGGTAACATGGACTTCATATCTCATGCTGTTGGTGGGAAGGCAAACTGTAGTAACTACTTCATAAAACAGGGTAGCTTTGTGCTGTGATCTGAATGCCTATGTCTCCTCAATTCATGGGTCAAAAGCTTTTCTTCAAGGTGATGGTATTAGAAGGTAGAGCCTTTGGAAAGTGATTAGGTCATGGGGGTGAAGTCCTCATTGATGGTATTAATGCCTTTCTAAAAGAGGCTTGAGAAAATCCCCTCTTCCCCTGCACTATGTGAGGACATCAAGAAGGTATCATTCATGAGCCAGAGAGTTGACCCTCACCAAATATTAAACTTAACAGTACCTTCATCTTAGACTTCTCAGCCTTCAGAATGTGATAATAAATTTCTGTTCTCTATAAACTACCCAGTTTATGGTATTTTGTTATAGCAGCCTGAATGGACTAAGACATACTATATAGTAAATTTGTAATAACCAATGACTGAGCTGCTTCCCTTCCAGCGACACTCAACCTTATGTATCCCAGAATACACATACAAAGATATTCTGAACAACCTAGTTAACAACTGCTCCATACTAGAAACAACCTAAATGCCCATTACTGGAGAAATGTGCAGATAAATTGTGATGTTTTCACATGACAAAATACTATGCTACATTCCTATCTCTGAAAATGTTCTTACAAACATAGATTAAAAATGAATTCAATTTACAATGAATTCTCTGTAAACTCTTCATTGAACCTAGGACATATACAAAATAACACATATTCCACTGAATAGCTAGATGGAGTTCCATAAAGTGAGCATACCCATGAAATCAGCACCCAAGAATCTAATTTTACATTTGAAAAGCACTTCCTTATCCCACTAGGTCATGAGTTTCTTTAGTGCAGGGATCACCATGTCTTTGTTTGTGTCTTTCACACAGTTTAGTGGAAAGATTAGCTCTCTTGAGTCTGTTCAATGATATGCAGAGCTCTTGACTGGTGCCACCAAATAAGAAGAGAGGTGACTTTGGGTCTAGAGGACTTCGGTAGTATGTTTACTAATAATTCCTATGGTTTCATTATCTTTTGGCTTTACTAATACCTTTCATACCTTCTGTCTTATTTCATCCTTGGGTGAAATAATTATCACAATTATGAAACTGGAGTTTCAAAACTGGTGGAAGTCTGGGCTAGTCAGCTGGGATACTGAATGGGCCAAAACAAGGGTGCACAGGTTTCCATTATCTGAACTCAGTATCATTTCTCTCTCATGATGATGGAACTGAACTCATCAGCCTCTATTATAGAAAACTGGATGGAGGCTCTTCAAACAATTCCAAATAGAACTATCATATTAAGCAGCATTCCACCATTGAGTCCATTATCCAAAAGTTAATGAAATCAGTATGTCAAAGAGGTATCTACCCCTCCCATGTTTAATACAGAAATATTTGCAAGAGCCAAGATATGGAATCCATCTAAGTGCTTCTTAGGGTTTGGGTCTTAAATGTCCTCCAAAGCGCATGTGTTGAAAGCTGGGTTGCCACCTGATGGCACTATTGAGAGGTGATGAAATATTTAGGATATGGGGCCTAGTTAAAGTAAGTTAGATCATTGGAGGTAGTCCCTTCCTGGGAGTACTGGGACCCCCTCCTCTTCCTCTCTCTTCTCTCTCTCTCTTTTTTTTTTTTTGTTTCCCAGCCATCATGAGGTGAGCAGCTTTGCTCCACCACATGTTCCCTCACCATAGGCCCAAAGCAACCATGGACTGAGACCTCTGAATCATAAGCCAAAATAAACCTTTCCTCCTTCTAAATTATTTACCTCAGTGATCATGTCACAGCAACAGAAAGCTAACACAGTATGTGTCAACAGGTGAACAGATTTCAAAATGTGATCTGTATATACATAGAATATTATTCCATCTCAAAAAGAAAGGAAATCCTGTCATTGGTAAAAACATGAGTGAAACTGGAGGTCATTAAGTGAAATTAGCCAGGTACAGAAATAGGTACCACATCACCTCACATGTATGTGGAGTCTAAAAATGGCAAACTCACAGAAGAGGGGGGTAGGATAGTCATTGCTAAGAGGAGGGAAGAGGGGAAGGCAGATTGGGCAGATATTGGTCAAAGAATACAAAATTTCAGTTACAGTTGAGGAATGAGTTCAAGAGACCAATGTACAACATGGTGACTGTAGTTAATAAAATGTATTCCATTATTTAGTAAAGAGCTAAGAGTAGATTTTAAGTGTCCTCACCACACACACATACAAAAAGTTCATGAGATAATACAGGTGCTGTGTAGCTCAGTTTAACTATTCCACAATGTATACATTTTCAAGATATCATGATATACAATTTTTATTTGTCAAATTAAAAAAGAAATGTTAAAAAATGGACCAAAGACCTTGACAGACACCTGACTGGAGAAGATACACAGATGGCAAACCAGCGAATCATAATGCTTAGCAACACACGTCATCAAAGAAATGCAAATAAAAATAGCAACAAGATACTGCCACACATCTACTAGAATGGCTGAAATCCAGAACCCTGAGACCAAATGCCAGCAAAGGTGTGGAGCAGCAGAAACCCTCCCTCCCTCACTGGGAATGCAAAATGGCCCAGCCACTTTGGAAGATGGTGTGGTGGTTTCTTACAAATCTGAACATGCTCCTGCTCTACTCTAGCAATCACACTCCTTGGTATTGTTCCAAGAGTTGAAAATATGTCCACATAGAAACCTGCACACAGTTGTTTATTATTGCAGTTTTGTTTAAAGTTGCCAGAACTTGGAAACAACCAAGATGTCCTTCAGTAGGTGAATAAACAAATAAACTGTGACACATCCAGACAATGGTATATTATTCTGTGCTAAAAAGAAATGTGCTGGCCAGGTATGAAAGTACCGGGAGGAACCTTAAGTGCACATTACTTGGTGTGAGAAGTCAGTCTAAAATGGCAAATACTGCGTGATTCCAACTATATGACTTTCTGGAAAAGGCAAAATGTACGGAGACAGTAAAAA
The DNA here is from genome assembly GCF_001458135.2 of Marmota marmota marmota. Classification (NCBI taxonomy): domain Eukaryota; kingdom Metazoa; phylum Chordata; class Mammalia; order Rodentia; family Sciuridae; genus Marmota; species Marmota marmota. The sequence goes on from NW_026000229.1 coordinate 12,995,245, forward strand.
GATCAGTGATTGCCAGGGTTGTCAGGGGCAAGGTGAATAGACAGATCACACAGGCTTTTTTAGGGCAGGGAAAATACTCTGTACAATACTGTAATGGTGAACACATATTATTATGCCTTTGGCCAAACCCATAGATTAGGAAACACCATGAGTGAAACTCTAATGAAAACCATGGATTTTGAGTGATAATGATGTGTTGATGGAGGTTCATCAGTTATAACAAATACTACATGGTAGGAGATGTGGATAATGAGGGAGGCTGTTTATGCCGGTGGCTTGGGTGGCAGGGGGCACGTATGGACAAAACTCTGTACCTTCTTCTCAATGTTGCTGCGAACCTAACACTGTTCTAAAAATAGAATTTTTTAAAAAATCAGTTCTTCTAAGTTTATTTTTACTCCTCATTATGTTAATGAAATTTATCCATGTTGCTGATGTCATTGTGATACATTTGTTTTCTCTGTTTTTTGAAGTCTTCACAATTATTGAGGCTCCTCGAGGCTTTTGCTTATGGAAGTTATCTCTATCAATTCTTATATATTAAATCTGAGAATTTAGAAAATATTTGTTAATTTGCTCTAAAATAACAAGAAACCATTAAATGTTAACATAAAAACACCTCTTATGGGAAATAACTTTATTTTTTGAAACACAGAAAAAGTTCAGTAGGAAAACAAAACCATCACTTTGCCTTTTTACAAATATTCTTCATGTCTGGCCTAACAGAAGACAACCAGACAGCTTGTCCTGCATGCCATTTGTTGTGGTCTGTTGTTTGATAAGTAGGTGAAGATAATCCAATCTCACTTAGATGTGGAACTGAAAACAGGAGGAATATTTCAGCAACTTTTCCAGATGATGATGGCCAGTTTCGGAGCGTAATTGCAGGTAGAATCTGAAACTATAACAATAAACTTTCAGTACACTATAACATTAAAACCCTTTGGTCTATGTTGCAGTTTGAGTAAGTTTTATCCATGCGTGATTTTGTATAATCAAATTGACCCTCAAACTCATCCCACTATACGATGACCTCATGCTACCTGCGAAAAGCCCAGGAAGTTGAGGAACCAGAAGTGACTCCATGACTTGGAGGAGCTGACAATGAGTTTTTGAGCTTTTCCTCTCCTCTTGCTGTGGCAATGCACCAAATGAGGTTCATGGGCACTAGATTATGAGAATTAACAGATGAAATTGAACTCTTTTTTTTTTTTTTTTCCAGGACTGGGGATTGAACCTGAGGGCATTCTATGGAGTTGCTGGGATTACAGATGTGCACCACCACACCCTGATAAATTATCCCCTTTAACTGAAGATGTACAAATGTTATAAAATTGGACCTTCAAAGGGACCTTGGATCAAAGATAACACTAATAAAGCAAGCACAAGTGAACATGAAAATGGCCAGCTTGACACATCTCCTGCCAATTTACAAGGTTAGAAACAGCAACCATCAAATAATCAGGTTTGACAGGAAGTCAGCTAGAAAGACCTGAAAATATCAAGAAGACTATAGAGATACAGAACTTAACTCCCACTATCATTAACCATCAACAGCACCCCAAGTATCTGCTCAGCCTTAGCCTAAGACAGCAGTGAGGATTTAATAAGGTGTGTGTGTGTGTGTGTGTGTGTGTGTGTGTGTGTGTGAGAGAGAGAGAGAGAGAGAGAGAGAGAGAGAGAGTGTTTAGAAAGGAGGCAATTCCTTTTTTGTAAAGTAAGTCCAAAATAGTCTTCCCTGTCAATAGGAAAATATAAATTATGCAGTCTTAATAATATTTGACCTAAGTGTATGTAAGAAATACAGAGATTATTCTCCCAAGTAGCTGAACATTCTCTACTTTATTTCTAAGCATATATCTTGGTTTAAAATTCTTTTAAAAAAGCATTAGAAATAGTAATTAGGAATTAATGCTGGGGTTTTCTGCGTATCTTGCGTCTGATTAAGCAGTAAAAACAACAAAAAAGACTGTAGTTGTCTCTCAAAACTTGGTGCCAACATTATATTTTCAATAATATACCTAGTATGCAGAAATTAGCACATAATTTATCATTAGGTATGTAGCTGTTTATCACTGTTTGACAATAGGCTGTGAGCAGAAGGTGATGACAGGGACGATGATATGATTGCTATTTTGATGAGCAATCAGGAATTATCTGATATATATATATATATATATATATATATATATATATATATATATATATATATATATATATATAT
>NW_026000229.1:12997493-13058842 GCF_001458135.2 Marmota marmota marmota
ATATTTGTGTGTGTTTGTGTGTGTGTGTGTGTGTTTGTGTGGTTCCAGGGATTGAACCCAGGGCCTTGGGTGTGCAAGGAAAGCACTCCACCAACTGGGCTTCCATCTCCAGCCTCCTGTTATATTCTTTTTTACAAATTTTTTTTTCCTTTTGCAAATGAGCAGAAAGTCATTCTATTGAATTCTTTTAGGATCAAACCCAGAAAAAAATGTATCTGATACATAAATCACACACTTAGATGTTCCTAAGGGTCATGACATCCCAGAATAAAGAAATAACTTAACATCTTTCATAGTTGGCCTGAATAAAATATTTTGGTTATTAAACTGACCAGTTGGCAGTTTCATACAATCTACTGGCGCTGACTCCTCCCGTCCCGCCCTGCAGGGGAAGGATGATGGCTCCCCACTTCTCCTTCACGGAGCCACATTCATAAGTACAATGTGGCACTGTTCACAAAGTGTCTGGCCCCTGCTTATGTTGCTATGTAGCTGAACAAACCAAATTTTTCAAAGAGTGAACTCATTTCTCATTTTTTCCATGCTTCTCCTGGAGTGACTAACATACAGTAGACATCAGTATTTGTGGAACTAATGTGTTGATTGAACTATTGGTACAATTGCTGAGCTTCTTTGGACCTCAGAGGCTACATAAGGGCTGTGCTGCCCCATTCTATCTACCAATGAGACTGAGTTTTAAGTGGGGTCCAGAGCAAGGCGGGTTCTGTAGTGGGTCCAGATTATGGTACAGGTCACCCTGCCCATGGCTCAGTCCTATATGCCCCAAGAGATGCAATGGCATTCAGAGCTATTTAGAACAGGGAAGCCCCCAAAAGAGAACCACGGCATAGTCCCACAGGGTCTTGAAGCAAAGCTGCGTGTTCCTGAGCTGACTATTCTTCCTTTGCAAACTAGTGCCTGGCTTGCCGTAAGGACTTTGTAGAGTCTCAACTCTTGATTATTTGGTTGGTTCCCCAAGAAAGCTGACTCTGAGATGGGGTTCAGTATACTGAGGACTGGATGTGGGAGCAACAATTTGTAAGAGAGTAAGAGAGTCAGGACTGGTCGAGAGGACGGTTGCACCATGATGCTGTTTCACTGAGGCCTCTGCTGCTGGCTCGAGGAGCTCTGCAGTTGGGATGTCCCTACAGAGTCGTCCTGCCTTAAGAAGGAAAAGGCACCAGTATTGGCACAGTAGGCAGGTATGGGGTATGAGTTTCTCCCAAAGACAAGGGGAAACCTTGGCAAAGCTGTCTACATGGGTTTTGAGAAATTTCCAGAGGAGGCTCAGCTGTGATGGTGCTCCTGCCAAAGGGGGTAATGAGAGGCTTAGTCCTGGATTGGTGGCCATGAGCAGAGTGCCACAGTGTCCACTATACCATAGGACTCCAAGTGATGACGTAGCTGCAGTTTCCCACCACGAGGAGAGGGTCCTCTGGTCCCTGAGCCATACGGATTGGTGTATGCAGAAACAGTCTCTTACTGCATGGAGGAGGGATCCCTGCAGTAACTGTGGAAGCAGATGCAAGTTAATCTGCCACTTCCTGCTGCAGGGCTTAGTCTCCCTTCTTTCAGCCCTTAGGAGCACCTCCCATTGCCTAGTTGATAGAAGAAGACAGAATCTGGGTCTGGTCTACAAATGTTCTGTGTGACATGCTGGCTCCCCACCCCCTTTAGTACCAGGGATTAAACTCAGGGCCTCATCCATGCTAGGCAAGTCCTCTGCCAATAAGCTACATCCTCTGCCCTTTTAAAATTTGAGACAGAGTCTCTTGACTCAGTCCCCTGAGTAACTTGGATTATAGGCATTGCCACCATGCCTGGATGACATGCTGGCTTTTGCCAGAAGCAGATGCTGCCACATGATAGCCCCACTCAGGCATTGTCCTGAAGGACAGTGGTGAAGGAATTCCAACCAGCATTATAGAACTGGTTGTAGAAATCCATCAGGTTGTCCATTGTTGATGAAAGAACCCGAGAAATGATTCTATACTGAAGTGTGTGGCAGTGACTAATAATTTGGCCACCTAGTTGGGGACTTAGAACAAGATTGTGAGATTGGTGATAAGAAAGTCTAGGTGAGAGGAGAATGGACATCTGAAATAGGCACGGAGTGTGGGAATATTTGTGTCCCATACAAACACATTATAAGCATCCATTGTATAGTGGAGGCTCTTAAAATATGGTGGACATACCAAGCAAACACAAGCACGAATCAAGATTGGATCACCCAACAGCAGAAATTATGACTCAACACTAGTTTAAGGTGGACCTGTCAACTACCTACTTGTAGCTTTTTTACCTTGGACTCATCAATTTGTCCTAATTCAAACAGATACCTACTGGGAGTGGGGGAGTATTGGTTTATCTTCCTTGTGGAATTAGAGAAAACCATATTTACCATTATTAGATCTCATATAAAATTTAGTTTTTCTGTTACTGCAAGAAAACATCTGAGATTATCAATTTTTTATTAATAAAAGAAGAAAGGTTCAGGATGTGAAGGCTATCTGACTGTCAGCCTATTGATTACCAGTGTTGATTTGGCTGATCTGGGTGGCTAGACAGGTGTCCCTTTCCTCTCTCTCTGTTCTACATGCATCCCCCCTGAAGCTGCACTCTTCAGTCAGAGAAGACAACCTTTCCCTATACAGAGGGACTGTTCTTCAATCAAGGGTTTACAGGTAGCTGTGCTCCCTGTTGGAACCTCCAGACAAACTCCCCAGAGGAAAGGGTTATTTTGAGGTTATCCCTGGTTGGTGGGCCCCATTGCTTTAGGGCCTGCGTGGTGAGGAGGGCTCTGAAGCAAGGCTGTTCACTGGCTGCTCAGCAGGTCAGGACACAAAGAGAGGAAGGGACCAGGGTCCCACGATCCCCTTCAAAGGCACATTCCTGATGACTTAAAACCTCCCACTGGGCTCCACTTCTTAAAATTTCCACTTCCTCCAGATAGTGCCAAGCTGGGGACCAACCCTGTGACATGTGGGCCTTTGGAGGACATTCTAGATCCAAACTATACCACCAACCAAAGAATGACCCCCTGAAGTCTTTCTGTGCTATCTTCCAGAAGATAATATCTACAAAGCTAAAGTGGGCGGTGGAATAACAAAGTGATGAATGTCCATCATGGCCTTATGGCCAGTCGTGGAAAGGAGAACTGAAGGATCTTTGCATAGCTGTATGTACCATAACCATTGACATCTTCTTTCTTCTCCCCCTCCCCTGGCCTTTCCCATGAGGACTGCTGTTGGGGCTTCACTTTACAAGTTCACCAAGGAGTAAAATTAGGAGTGGTCTCTCATTACACCTAATAAAATCAATGGAAGAAGTCTTGCTTCCCATACCCCAAACATGGGCCCTGCTGGTTCTGAAATCTAGATCAAGAGAGGTGTATACCTCCAGGAGACACAAAAACGGTTCCATGAAACTTAGAGTTGAGCCCTCCACCTGACCATTTGGGATTCTCCTGTCACTGAATTGATAGGCTGAGGGAGGATAACTGTACTGTCTGGAAGTATGGGTACTTATTATCAAGAGAAAAGTTTTACTGTTACCTTTTGGTGCAGAAAGGATCACCACATATAGAACCAGAGGAGTCACTGGGGTGCCACTTTGATTAGGAAAATGTTAAAGGATAGTAATTGCTTGTCCAATATTAAAAGTCAATTAAAGTTGGATGCAGGGGCACACACCTATAATTGCAGCTACTCGGGAGGCTGAGGCAGAAGGATCACAAGTTGGAGGCAGGTTGGGCAATATAGTGAGATTTTTGTCTCGAAATAAAATTTTTAAAGGGATGGGGATGTAGCTCAGTAGTGAAGTGCTTGCTTAGCATGTGTGAAGCCCGAAGTTCAATCCCCAGTGATGCAAAAAGAAAATTTAAAAAAATAACAATAACAAAATGTTAAATCAATGCAATTAAAGACTAAAGGAACCCAATAGAGTCAAAAAACACCAAAGACAGATCATTCAGGAATGACAATATTTCTCACCAAGTAAATAACCCCAACTAGCCACGGTGCTGCCAAAAAGCCAGAGTAACAGAATGGGCGGTGGAATAACAAAGTGGTGAGTGTCCATCATGGCCTTATGGCCAGTCGTGGAAGCGAGAACTGAAGGATCTTTGCATAGCTGTATGTACCATTACCCATTGACATCTTCTTTCTCCTCCCCTTCCCCTGGCCTTTCCCATGAGGACTGCTGTTGGGGCTTCACTTTACAAGTTCACTAGACCATGAGAAGCAACATTCAGACTAGATGGGAGGGACTGACAATCACCTAGAAGTCTTAGACCTGAGATGGATGAGATGACTGCTGGGATTTGCTCTTGCTCTTATTGGAGGGAAGAAGAAAACATCTTCATCTGTGTTGTTAGGTATAGGTGGAAGGAGGAGAAGGAATCTGCATGGTAAAGGGTGGACTGTGCCATTCTGGTCTGTTTCTGTCAGATCCATCCCATTCAGCTCTAGTTCCCATGCTCTGCTCTCTATCTCAAGGAGGCTGCTCCTAAAGACCCCCTTCCAGGATCCTGGATGGGTTTGGCTAATGGGAGATTCTGGGGATAGATAACAAAGTGGGAGGAAGGGACAACCAGAGTATTCTCCCCAGCCCCCTTTACCTTAAGGTGGCATTTCCAGAAGTAGTGGGACTTCCTGCACGGTGTTATCTCCATCAGGAAAGGTCTGTGTGACTCTAGCTTCCCTCAGGTGACCCTTGCCCTGGGCTTGAGTTACACCAGTGCCCGCTCCCCACAAAAACCTAATGTGGTAGTGCTTTCTTGCTGTTGCTAATCTTTGGGCTGTTCATTTTTCTCTATTTAATTTCCCAGCTTTTCTATCAACTTTGTAACCAATTCTCTACAAAATTCCTTCCATTTAAGTAGTAACTCATGTGGTTCCTTTCTTTTCTTTTCTTTTTGATACTGGGAATTGACCTGAGGGACATTTTGCCACTGAGCTGAGTCTCCCTCTTTTTATTTTTTATTTTGAGATAGGGTCTCACTAAGTTGCTAAGGCTGCCTTGAACTTGGGATCCTCCTGCCTCAGCCTCCCAAGCCACAGGGATTATAGGTGTGAGCCTTGCCTCATTGACCTTGACATTAACTATTTAAGAATAGGGAAATTGATAAAGGATGTTAACAATCACAATAGTTTACATTCACTAAGTATGAACTGACTGTGATCCAGGCCCTATGCTAGAGATTTTATATGCAATAACTCATTTAATTCTCTCAAGGAGTCTAAAAGTTAAGTCCTTCATTTATCTCCATTTTATGAAGAATTGGACAACTTGCTTGAAGTCACCCAGCCAGTCAATGGCCCAAATGGGACTTGAATGTAGGTCTGTGTGACACCAAACTCATGCTCATCATAGTCTTTCATCACCATAAAGCACTTTACACAAACATCAAATCAATATTAAAAAAATATATAGTATAAAGTGCCCATGGTATAACGACAAGTTTTAAAAGTAAAATACAAAAGTTTTTTCTTAATCTCATATATATCTGTTTATCTCATTGATGTTACTGGATATGTCCAAACTAGTGACTTCTAGGTGATAGAAGTATGGGTCATTCTCATTTTCTTCCATATACACTTATATGCTTTACTGAATTGTCCAGTTTTTAAAAATGGATGTGTGTGATCCTGTGTCAAACAAGATTAAGTATGTGCTCTCCAGCTTCGTGGAAGACCCAGGCTTCCTTGCTAGTTGCTCAGTCAGTTATCAGTGGCTCTTCCACCTTCACATCGGCCAGCAGGAGACAGGAAGGGTAGGGGTGTGCCCACTCTTTTAGGACACCTCTTGGAGATGTCCTATACTTCCCTTTCCCTGGCAATGACCAGAGGCTAGGCACAGTGTCCCCCAGCTTCAAGGGAGGTAGGTACATGTAATCCTCTAGTGCCAACGTGGGTCCTGTTAGTGAGAAATGGTCAGGGGCAAGTAATTGGCATTCTTTGCACAGACTATACAATTAACATAAAATAAAAATAAATTACATTGCTTTTAACTACTCAGTTCTACTACTGCTCAGCTCTACTACATAGAATTTAGGTAATAAATTTTATTTGTATCCAGATAGAGATGTTTGATCTTTTGGCCTTTACAGAGGGTGTAGTATCAGGGAGACTGTTTTTGTTTTTGTTTTTTAAATAAACTTTTCATTTGGGGATAATTTTAGGCTTACAGAAAAGTTTTAAATAAATACAGAGCAGTCCTTCACCCAGTTCCAGTTTTCCCAAATATTATTTAAATTACCACAATGCGTTTGTCAAAGCTAAAAAGCCAACACTGTACATTGTTATTAACAAAACTCCAACTTTACTCAGGTTTCACCAGTTTTTCCATTACTGTCCTTTTGCTGTCCCAGGATCCAATCCAAGATCTCACATTACTTCAAGAGATCATGTCTCCATGGTCTTCTCAGTGTGTGGCAGTTTCTCAGTCTTTCTTTGGTTTATTTGTTTTATTTTGTTTGTATTGTTTTGTTTTGTTTTTCTTAATGACCTCGACTGAGTGCTGGCATGTATGTGTAGAATGTCCCTCCTTTGGGGCTGGTCAGATGTTTCCACATGGTTGTGGGTTTGGGGAAGAAGGCCACAGAGGCGAAGTTCCTTTCTCGGCCCATCATGCTGGGGCATGTGAAGTCTATGTGACATCACAGAAGACACTAACCCTCTTCACTGAAGGGAGTGTTGGCTGGGTTTTCATTGCATAAAGCTATCATTTTCTTTTTCTATACTCTGGTCTTTGGAAGTGAGTTCTCCTCCGTCCCATTTTTGAGATAGGGAGTGGCAGTATCTTCCTATGCTATTTGGTATCTTAGGGACAGATCTACCTCTGCTCGATGAAGGAGGAAAATCTTAAAACTCAAAATGCATTGTTTTTGCTTCAAGACAAACAACAAGTGATGAGAACATTTTATAAGCATTGTGGTCAGTGCTAGGGATACCCCGATATTGCCCTGGTTTTGAAGAACATACCACCTTGTCAGGGACACAAATATGTAAGCAAAGAGTCATGATCCCAAGTCAGAGGTGCTGTGTGTCCTCGGGGGCGGGGAGCCTCAACAGCCCTGGAAGACAGCTTTATTTGCTGGAAGAGAGAAAGGGGTTCAGGAGAGGCTTAGAGGAAGTGACATGTGAGTGCCGCTGTGTACACCTGTCTGAGTATATATCTGGAGATCATATTAACCATTACCAGAAAAAAAAAAAAAACGGGGGGAGGGGATTAAAAGCCAGTTTGTAGGCTGTGAAGCTCTCAGAGTTGGATGTGATGGGTTTGCTGGATTTGAGGGAACATCCAGTAGACATTTGGGTACTCTGGTCTGGGTCCTGGGAGACCAAGGAGTTTAAGAGACAAATTTGGAAATCTACTCTCTGGAGGGATAGGGGAGGCCTCAGAGGGATTGGTCTTCATGTGGGGAGTGAGAAAGGCAGAACATGAAAGCACAGAGTCCCCCCTCCTTACTGCCTCTCTCTAGACACTTGCTCCCCTAGGCTCACACCTCTGAGCGCAAAGCAAGAGCTCAAGACCTACTCCTGGGCAGGATTGAAGCATGTACCCAATCTCAGAGCAAGCATCAGGAGTTCCCTAAGTGAAGATGCCTTGACTGAACTCCTCTAAGAAAGGGGTTTTGTTTTGTTTTGTTTTGTTTTAATGGCTTGATGGTTGTGCTGATGGATAATTCTGAGAATGCCTTCTTTCTCTCTCCCTGAGCACTTTGGGTAAGTTCTCCATGGAGGATTTCTAAAAGGGAAAAACATCTTTTTCATGACTTTAAAATGCTCAGGTGTATGTTTGTTCTGTCTATGTAAGTTATCTCTGTTCAACAAAACAAATAGATAGAATTAAGAACAAATAGTAACAACTAGTTATAATCCCAACCCATGAAATAATTAACTACAATTAAAATTTATGTATGTGAATAGGTATTCGCATGAATAGACATCATAACATAACAGATGTACATAATGGAAAATTACGAATTATAGATAACTATACAGAAAAACTATAGTCACCTATATAGCCTCCTGGAGATTTTAAAAATATGTTTGCAACTTTCTTTCTTTCTCTGTCAACCAAAAAACAGAATTATACTGTGCACATTATTCTGTAACACTCCTTTAAAATAAGCTATTATTACCACTATCATTAGTGCTATTAATTATTGAAACATATACTTTTATGGAGGTATCATTATTTCTATTTTACAGATGAAAAAAATTGAGCATGACAGATGCTAAGTAAGTTGTGTTCTGAAGCAATTTTGGAGTCTTATACATGCCAAGCCCGTGCAGTTAATCTATATCAATAAATACTCATTTAGAATGTTGGTTTTAAATTAATTGTTCAATTTACTAAAGTTACAAATGCAAAACCTTGGCTCAATTTAAAATATTAATCGTTCTTTTATTCTCCTTATAAATCTAAAGAATTTTAATAATCATTGATAAGGAGCTTGGATTACTTTTGGTCCCATTTGCAAATTTAATTAAATGCTTTAATTATTTCAAATTGAATTTTGAAATTTAATATAGTCAGTTTCTTTTTTAAGTATTTCAATTATCTCATTAACAAAGAGACCCTTCCAGAGTATTTAAGTAATACTTGTAAATTTAATCAGCTAAATATAAATATGTCCCCAATGTCTTTAATTATTCCCCTGTTTATAAAATAAGGAAGATTCAGACATTAAATAACAAGTTTAAACCAATTACTTATTTATACAGTATAAGGTAGATGTGTAAACCTAACACACTAAATTCTATCAAACATCAGGAATATCTAAAGTACTAACCACAAACACATTTATTAATACTGGTTGCTTGATTTACCTCTTCATCATTTATACTTAATTCTAAGTATCTTGAATGAAAACATATTTTTCCAGTCCCGTTCATGTAATGAGGAGTAGCCTATATTAGACTAACTCTTCTACTAATAGCAGGGATGATGGACAAAATATTTAAAAATCAACTGTGTGAAGCACTAGAGGGCAACTGAAACCAGGAAGCAGTGGGAGTGGGTTCTGTTCCTGAAGCAGGGAAGCTCAGTGGGCGTGGGCCACACTCTTCAGCATGTCTCTCCAGCCGCCATGCCTGGGGACATTAGGCCAAAGTAGAGAGTGGCATCTTTACTAAGCTGAGAAGACAGAAGTCAGAGTTTTAAAACAACCCAGAGGCTATGGAAATTGAGGAGTGCGGGGTACCTAGAAAGGAGACAAGCCTCCGAAGAAAGAGATTCAATATATTCATATAAATTTCCCTTCAACCCTTGACTGGTTCAAAATTTGTACAGGCACTGGGCAAGACACCAAGGAAGCCAGCAAAAAGAAGGAGTCTAAAGACAGAGATGCACTCAGGAGATAACATTCAAGTCCAACCAAAATAGCAGAATTTGCTAAGTGTGCTGGGCTTTCCATTGATGGTGAAGAGCCCACACCTCGGGGTCAGAAGGCAAAGAACACATGTTAGAGCCCAGAGCAATACTCAAGGCACCCGCGGAACAAAGCCCAAAACCAAGCACAACGAGCTAGTCTGCCAGTACTTTATCTGCTGCTACAATAAAATGCTGTCTTTCAGAGGAATATAACATAACCTAGCGTTTCAACAAAAAACTCTTCAGAACAACCAGCACACGATTTTAAAAAATTACTGGACTTTCAAAGAAACAAAACACAAATATGGCCCGTGATCAAATGGTCAGCAGAAATAAACCCACAAATGACTCAGATGTTAGAATTAGCTGAAAAGGACTTTAAAGTGTAAATAAATAATTTAAATAATCTCTAGAAAAAGATGCACAAAATAAACAAACAAGTTTGGAACAAGTATGGGATAGTGAAATGGGAAAACATTTTTAAGAACTAAACAGAAATTCTAGAATACTAGAAATCATACATGAAAAACCTGAAGGAATCACAAGAAACTATTACATAAAACCAGTTGAGTAACAAAGTATCAGAGCCACGGAAGTCAAAGAAAACTAAGAGAGTGTTTTCTAATGTCCAGCATGCATGTTCCATACATTTTTTTCATTTTTCCAGAATCATTTATCACCACAATGCATTTGCACACACATTAAAACAATATTTTCAAAGAACAAATACATTGTAAAGTGCTCATGATATAATATTATGTAAATGTAAGATGAAAAGCTCAAAGAATATGATCCTAAGAGCTTTATTTTTTAACCTAATATATATTCTCTGTCTGCCTCATAAATAATACTAGGAAAGCCCTTCTTAACACAAAAAGGCATGTACTTTGCCACTAACAAATGTAAAAGTAATTACAGAGAATTACCATTTTACTATGACTGGAAAAACTATTGAAATGGAGTCAGCATTTGAAAAAAAAAAAAATTGGTGGGGAACTGGCTATTCATATGTGCTATGTTTTGGATGGGTATCCCTCAAATGTCCACCTGGTAAAGGCCTGGTCCCAGGTTGGTACTATTGGGAGCTGCATATTTCTAAGAGGTAGGACCAAGTAGGAAGTTCTTAAGTCTTTGGAAGTACGCTCTTGAAAGGGATTATGGGGATTATGGGACCCTAATCTCTTCCTCTCTGCCTCTCTGTTTTCTGATTCATGACATTAGCAGTCTCCTCCAACATGTGCTCGTCACCATTGCTAACTATTGCCCTCACCAGGGGTCTAAACTAAGAGGGCTATCCAATCCTGAACTATGATCTCTGGGGCTGTGAACTAAATAAATCTTTTCTCTTTATAAATTAATTGCCTCAGGTATTTCACTATAGTAACATGAAATAGACTAATACAACATAGTTCACAAGTCTCACATAACAGGTTACTTGATGATTACAAGAGGAAAAATAATCCCTTTAAATTGGAAGAATCAAGTTGTCAACACTTGAACTCAACAATCAATCTTATTATTCTTTATGGTAGATAAGAAATGTGCCTCCAAGTGTGCTGTAATTTAAACAATGCAGTATTTCCTGTTAATATTCTTGCCAAAAATGTTTAACCTGGTTTAAAATTGTTATTAATTTAAAATGCCAGTTGATAAGGATTATGGAAGAGGAGGAACAGATTAAATGACAATAACCAGAAAAACCCAGAAGGTGGGAGATGTTACAGCACAGTTAGCCTAGTCTCTTTAAAAAAGCTACAATGAAAAAATGAAGGCTCTTGACTATCTTCAACTCAAAAAGACTTTCAGACAGGTAGCCATATTACATTGTTCCTTGATTAAATCCTGGAATAAAATAGATTTTAAATAGTGCTGGGGTTGTGGCTCAGTGACAGAGTGCTTGCCTCACATGTGTGAGACACTGGGTTCAATTCTCAGCACCACATATAAATAAATGAATAAAATAAAGGTCTATCAACAACTTAAAAAATATTTTTAAAAATATATTTTAGATAAATTTGAGGATAATTGAAAAATTTGAATATAGATTAGGTATTAAATAATATTAAGGAATTACTAGTAAATATGTCAGAGATGACAATGAATTATGGAAGGATTATTTATTCTTGCCTCCCTTCATAATTTTGCCATAGGATTTACAGGATTTCCTACAGGAGTGTATTTCCACACCCCACTGACATCATGCTGGTTTCTGGTCAGTGAAATATGAGCAGAAGTGATAGTATACCAGTCCTGGTAGAAACATGAGGTTAACACTGAAAGTTTCTGTTTGCTTTCTTATTCTTTTCCTCTTCCATGAGAATGGAAGGGATAGGGAATGCTTTTTTAGCCTGGGTCTCAGTATGAAGAGACAGGTAGAGTAGTCCATGGCCTATTCATAGGAAAAATGTGAGCAGCAGCTTACATGAAGGTGAGGGGAAATAAAACTTTGTCTTGAAAGCTGCTAAGATTTGAGGATTACTTTTCAAAGAAGCATCACTTAGTGAAAGCTAATACAGAAGTATATTATAGTATTTGGTGATGAAATATTTTAAATGTTTAGCAAAAAATTAAAGAAATATGAGATGTAATAAAGAATTTGAAAGTGCAAAAAATTAGAAGAAGAAGAAGAAGAAGAAGAAGAAGAAGAAGAAGAAGAAGAAGAAGAAGAAGAAGAAGAAGAAGAAGAAAGAACCAGTGAACCTAAAGTTAGAAGGATAGAAACGAGCCAACCTAAGTAGCAGAAGAAAAATGGGCTGGAAAAAAAGAGAGAGAGAGAGGAACCTATAGTACAAAAACAAGATATTTAATGTGACATTATTAATGACCTAAATGAGAGGAACAAAAAAGGTAGAGTTGAAAAACGATTTAAAATATTTGGGCTGAAAAATGCCCAAATTTAACAAAAGATATAAATGTACAGATTTTAAAAGGTGACAAAAATCCAAACAGGATAAACCCATAGAATCCCACCCCAAGGCATATCATAGACATATTTCTGAAAGTAAAGATCAAAAACGTCTCAAAAGTAGCAAGAGAGAAATGATCCATTAATTATAGAGGGATAGTAATTTGACTGACGATCAATTTTTCATCAGAAATTGTGGAAGCCAGAGGAAAGTGGAACAACTTTTTTTTCAGGGCTGAAAGATAAGAACTGTCAACTAGAATTTTATACCTACCAACAATATCCTTTAGAAAAGAGGAGGAAATCAAGACATTCTTAAGTGGAAGGAAATTAACTGAATTTGATGCCTATGCTAAAGAAATGGACAGTCTGGACAACTTAGTGAGTTCCAGCCTCAAAACAGAACATAAGGGGCTGGGGACATGGCTAAGTGCAGAACAGTTGCCTAGACTTACAAGGCCCTGGGTCCAATCCCAGTACCAGTAATAAACTACCCTCCTGCTGAGTTTTCTAAATTATATGTGATACTTGAAGTAAAAGTTATAATAGTATACAACATGGCTCTCAATGTATATGTGTAAATATTTAACACAGTTAGGAGGGAGGAAACACATCTGTAGGTTTCTACACTTGATTCAAAAGTGGTAAAATAGTTGGTATTAGTGAGCACTGTTAAGTGATGCATGTATAATGTTGTGGGGGCCACCCCTGAGCTACAGTGCATCTTCTCTCAGCCTCGAGCCAAGGAGATTTTGGTCTGGCATTGCACGGCTGTGTTGTGACCCCTCCCACTTGATGGATTGCCCAATGCACATGGCCTCTACCTTCCACCTTCCACGGCCAAGAAGTCTGCTTTCTCATGGCTCTGGACCTGGGCGCTACCTATTGGGGCTTGGACAGCCCACCTCCTGCCTTATTTCGTGAAGAACATTCTATCGAAAATCTTTTGTTAATCCCCCTATAAATAAAGGAAACACAGGTTCTCTTTCTCTCTCCTTTCAGTGTGGAAGCAGGACCTTTAAGGTAGCCAAGGTGTCCCGCCCTCCATTTAAAAATTATTTCTGTGTTGTGTGATTATTCATCGTTATGTATCCTGCATTCTAACATATCAATAATCTCATTAAAGGATAAATTATCTAAGTATACAAACTAAGTATACAGAATGGATTTTAGAAAAAACACTATCCTGGTATATTCTGTCTATAGAAATAACGATAGGTTAAAAAATGGAAAAGAAGATATCATGCAAATATCAATCAAAAGAAACCAAGCGTGGCAATATTAATACCGGATAAAGTATTTTTTAGGTCAAAGAATTTTACCAGTGAAAAATGGTCATTACACAATGATAAAGGGGTCTAGCTACCAAGCAGGTATAGCAATCCTAAATGTTGATGCACAAAACAATGGAGCTTCAAACTTTTTACAAAGTGAAAATTTATCAAAATAAAAAGGAAAGACATAGAGAGAAGTCTACAATTACAGTTGAAGACATCAACACCCGTCTCTTAATAATTGGTAGAACAACTCATGGAAAAGCAGCAAGAGTAGAGAAGAGCTAAACACCATTGACCAACAGGATCTAGTCAACACTTATACAATATTCTAATCATGGAAACAGAATACACATCCTTTCAACAAGTCCATGAAACATTCACCAAAATAGACTATGTTCTGGGTCATAACACAGACCTCAACAAAATTTTTAAAAATTAAGATCATAATATGTTCATGAACCACAAGGGAATCAAATTAGAAATCAAAAATAGAAATGACAGGCAAAGATAGAGAATACATGAAATATAAAATTAAACCTAGAAAGTAAACACCACACTTTAATCCATAGATCAAGAAGATCTCAAGAGAAAATATAAAATAGAGCATATTAAAATGTGCAGGATGCAACATAAGTAGTAGATTTTAATTCTAATAAACTAGAAAAGGAAAAGAAAAATAAATCCCACATGAGCAGAAAGAAAGATAATAAAAAAAACCAGAAAAGCAATAGAAAAAAAGTGGTGAAACAAAGTCTAGTTCTTTGAAAAGATCAGTAGGTTGAGAGCATTTAGTAGATTAGCAAAGAAAAAATTAGTAAAGGCACAAAAGATTAATCTCAGGAATTAAACAGGGACTATCACTACAAACCCTGCAGATGTAGATAGGATAAAAGAGGGATACTGGGAACAACTCTATACACATACATAGATCTGACAGTTTAGAAGAAATGGACCAATTCATTGAAAAGGACCACTACTAAAACTCACCTAGTATCAGGTAATTTAAATAAGTCCATAACTAATAAGGAGATTGAATTTGTACCTTTGTTATTGTTATTGTTGTTGTTGTTGTTGTTGAAGTCTGAGAAGTCTCCAGGTCCAGATGGTGTCAAAGGATGATCCTACTAAAAGATGATTCTACTAAAGAATTAACACCAATTTCATAAATCTCTTATGGAAAACAGGAGAGGAAGGAACACTTTTCAGTTAAATTGTATCTGGCCAGCATAATCTGGATACCAAAACCAGACCCCCAAAAAAGTACGAAGGAGTGAAACAGCTGGATGCAGTGGTGCACCCCTGTATACCCACCATCTTGGGAGGCTAAGGAAGGAGGCTCACAAGTTGGAGGCCAGCCAAAATATGAAATAAAAAGGGTTAGGAATGTTGCTCAGTGATAGAGTGACCCTGGGTACAATCCCCAGTAAAGAAAAAAAAAAAAAGTAAAACAGATCAATATCTCTCATGAACACAGAAGCAAAAATTCTCAACAAAAATATTAGCAAAGTGAATCTAAATATAAACACAGTATATAAAAGGGTTTTGTTCCAAGAATGCAAGGCTGGTTTAATATATAAAACTAATCGGTATAACCTACCCCATTAACAAGATGAAGATGAAATGTCACTTCATTTTATCAATCAGTTCAGAAAAAAACTCATCTGCCAAAATCCAATATTCATTCATGAAAGAATCTGAGAAACAACAACAAAACACCTAAAAGCTTTCCCAGATTAAGAATAGAGGACTTTCTCAACTTGATAGCATCTGCTAAAACCCCACTGATCACACTGAGCTTATTTGCGAAAGTTTGAATGCTTTTTCCTTAAGATCTGGATCAAACAAGGGTGTCCCCTCTCACCACCATTACTCTTTCTTTCTTTCTTTTTTTTTTTTTATCACCACCCTTATTCAGTAGTACTGGAAATCCTCGCCAGACCTAGGAGGAAGAGAATGAAACAAAAAATGTACAGATGGGAACGGTAAAAATAAAACTGTCTTATGAAATCTCATGATTGTCTATGTAGAAAATACCAAGGAGTCATTTAAAAAGGAAGAAAATGTCCTGGAATTAATAAGCAAGTTCAGAAAGACTTCAAAATAAAATATCAACACACAAAAATCACTCATACTTCTATATACTAGCAATAGGCATGCGGCAATTTAAAACACAATACTATTTAAATCACTCCCAAAAAAATCCAGATATAAATCTAACAAAATATGTTTGCTGAAAAATTACAAAAGAATTCCTTGGCTTCTTGGCTTTGATACAAAATACCTGGCAGGTATTTTGTGGAATGTAGGTCAATTTGGGCTTGTCTGATGATTCCCCATGATTAGCTTCAGGGTATGCATCTTTGTCAGGAATGTCACTGTGATGGTTATCTTTGATTGTCAACTTGATTGGATTGAGAGATGCCTAGGAAATTAGTAAAGCACATTTCTGGGAGTGTCTGTGAGGACGTTTCCAGACACGATCTCCATGTGGGACAGCAAACCAAGTGGAGAAAACCCACCCTGACTGTGGGTAGCACCATCCAGTAGGGGCCTGGGTGGAACAGAAGCAGAAGGAAGGAGACAGTTACTCTGTGTGAGCTCAGTTCTTCTAGAGTTCCTGTCTTTTGCTGCTGCTGTCACCTATGGGCATGGGACTCCAGCTCCTTCAGGTTTTCAGTGTGGACTCATACCAGCATCTCTCCAGGGAGCATCCAGGCCTAGGACAGGGCTGTGACATTGCTACCTCTCGTTCTGAGACTGCTGCCTTCTTATACTGACCAACTGCTGGTTTCTCTGGCTCTCCAACTTGCAGATTGCCATTGTGGACCATCTGGCTTTAGATTGTGCAAGACAATCTAATAAATCTCCTTTATAATTATAAATACATTGTATTGGTTCTGTTCCTCTAGAGAACCCTGGCTGGTACAATCACAGAAGCCAGCACTTTGCATGCTCTCAGCACAGGTTACTAATGATGTCCACTTTGATCATTTGATTGAGCTATTGCTTAGTCTTTTCCACTATAAAGTTAAAAAAAATTTTTTTTTAAATTTACATATAGAGCTGGGGCTGTAGCTCAGTGGTAGAGCGTTTGCCTAGCACATGTGATGCACTGGGTTCAATCCTCAGCACCACATAAAAATAAATAAATAAATAAAGGTAATGTGTTCATGCACAACTAAAAAATTTTTTTTTAAATTTACATATAATAAAATTCACTCTTTTGGGAGTACAGTTCTATAAGTTTTGACAAATTATGGAGAACCATGTTACCACCACTGCAGTTCAGATAAGGAACAATTCCATCCCCCCAGGATATATTCCTTCATGCTGCCCCTCTGTAGCCAAACCCTCCCACTTCACGATCACCAAACCACCACTGATCTCCATCCCTATGGTTTTGCCTTTTCCAAAACATCTTTATGCTTTGGAGCAAAATGTCATATAAATAGAATCATTTAGCAGGAGCTAAAGTATGTATGTAGAATTGCTCTTTGCAATTAACAAATTGCAAATTTATAGGAAAATAATTTTAAATCATGTCTATATCCTTACTCATCAAACTTAGAATTTATTTACCTATTTAGATCAGTATGGACTCATGGCTTTCTATTTAGTTAAGTAGTCATAATCCATTACTATCATTAAATATTATTATGCTCAAATTATCCTGGATTTGGCTAGTGGGAGTCCTTCAAGTTTGATTCTGCGTCTTTTTGACATATTCCCATCGTTTTTTGTGGGTTTTTTTGTTTTGTTTTGTTTTGTTTTGTTTTTGAGCACTTCCTGGCATTCACATACAACAAGATGTCTCAGGCTTCCCTGCAGCTCTTCACTATTGGGTTGTTTCCTCTCCCAGGCCCTTCCAGTAGACAGAGCAAGGAAATAAGTTTGCATGCGTGTACATATACAGAGAGACATATATGTATATGTGCACACACATGTACACACATGTGTTTTTCTACCCTCCACCTCTGTGGTGAGAGCTGTGCAAATGCCCTGATGTGAAAAACTATCAAGAATCTGGAAAACAACTCAGTGCACTCCTCTTTCTCCAGGTTTTTGGTCCTTCAGGTCCCAGCAGTCTTGCTTACTCTTTCTCCACTGCTTTCAAACAACTTTTGTGAGACGAGAGCTCTTTAACCTAGTTTCATAATGGTTCTCACGAGGAGAGTAAATCTCATATCAACCACTCTGTCATAACTGAAAGCAGAAGTCATTTGAGGTTGGGTTTTTTTTTTCCTTTTCCCCTGTTGTTAAACATTTCTCTGAAAAGTTGGTAAGTCAACAGGGTCACTGTCGGGTTTGGGGAAGGGGGTATGATTGAAGTATGTGTGGACAACTCTCCTTCTAGAGTAATAGTCTATTTTGGTACAAGAAGAAATTAAGTATATTTGGTTCCTTTCTAGGAGCACGAAACCAAACATCCTTATAGGGTCCTCTGCACCTTGAGTAACTCAGGTGTGAATGGAAACTGTTTTCTCTCCATAGATAGCCCATTTCCTCCTTTTATCAAGCACATATTGCAAAATATAGGAATTTAAAGCAAGAGTTACAAAAGCTGGAATAGATTTAAATGTTTATATGCAATGAATGTGACCCATTTGAAAAATATAAAAGAAACACAACCTTAACATATTACTAGAGAATTATAAGGATATTAATTCATAGTGCACTGGTGTCCAATAAAGGGCCACAAGTTTAAAACTGTAGGAACATCTTTTTCCTCCCCTTGCCCGTGCACCTTATGAATAGAGGTAGAACCTTATTTTCACACAACACTAACATTCCAAATGTGAATATTCTCCTGTGAAATGTGAGTCCCTGACCATGAAACACTCTAACTGGGAGATCTCTCACAAGTAAATAGAGTTTGAAGAAAGCCCTGATGGTGGGCTCGCCTCCAAGCATAGATTCAGAAGGAATAAAACTAAAGTATAAGACATCACTAGTTTTTCAAGCATGTTGTAGGTTGTTTTCATGCCAGAATGCATGTAGGTGATTAGCCTCTGGGCCTCACTATGAGCCATCCCAGTGGTTTCAGGACAGTGTAATCTAATGGGAAGGACATGAACTCTGGACAGACCAGGGTCTAACACCCAGCCTCACTCACCATCCACTAACTGTGTGACCCAAGATGGTTCTTTAACCTGAATGGGTTTGTTTACCCCAAAGCGACTTTCTAGACATCTCCTTGTTAGACTGTGGGGAAGCTTTGGAAGGGTCTGTAGTATTTACCAAGTAGGTGCCTAGTGTGAGCTCAGCAGTACCGTGGGGCTGAGGAGAGAACACAGCAGGAATCTGCAGGAATCAGTGACCTGGCCCGGCAGACTCACAAGCAAGATAAGATACATATGGGCATAATCAACAAGGCAGTGAAT
The DNA here is from genome assembly GCF_001458135.2 of Marmota marmota marmota. Taxonomy (NCBI): domain Eukaryota; kingdom Metazoa; phylum Chordata; class Mammalia; order Rodentia; family Sciuridae; genus Marmota; species Marmota marmota. The sequence goes on from NW_026000229.1 coordinate 13,016,438, forward strand.
GGCACTGGAAGACAAGTGACCCAACCTGGGCAGAAGGAGGTGACAGCAGCCTGCCAAGTCAGGACAGCAAAGATTTCTTGAAGGAGATGCAATTGACACCAGTCAGGGAAAGGCAAATGGGACTTCAATAGCCAGGCAAAAGAGGGGAGAACGTTCTGAGAACGGCATGATGGGAAGTGCAAAGTAGGGGACTGAGGCGGGGTTGCTGCAGAAAGGTGGGAAAGTGAGGTTCAGCCTCGTAACAGAAAATACCCCCCATAAAGCCCCAGCTCTATCAGGGCCTGAGTGGCAGGGAGAGCAAAAGGGGACTAATCTGGTTGTGTCTCAGAGGAAGGGCTGGGACACTTCAGGAGCAGAGACGACAGAACAGCCTTCTCTTCAAGCCCAGGTGCTGTGGAAGTGGATGGCGTAGGTCTTTTCACGTTGCAAAGGCCAACGTGAAGGGAGGATCAGCAGGATCAGGGACATGCATGTCCCCTGCACACAAACACTTGAAGCAAATTGTATTATAAGCCAGTTCTGTGTTTAAGGATTTTTGACAAATATGAATAAAATTAGATTTTTTCCCCCCAGTCTTAGCTCCACTCTCTTAACCTAAAGGCAAAAGTATCAGTTGCTTGATAGGTAAACAGAATTTTTCAGCCCTGGAAAAATTCCAGAATAAATGCAAATCAAAAGTACATATTAGGACAGTTCACTTTTTTAAATGTCACATTTGATACTGCTTATCCGCGGCACCCTAACTTAATTTGATTTAGGTCCAGAATTTTTAGAGCCTCGCTGTTTAACATGACAGCCACAACCAAGCACTTGAAATGTGCCTGGTCCAGGTTGAGATCCACTGGAAGGGAAAATACATGATTTCAAAGACATAATGCAATAAAAGAATGTAAAATATTTCTATGGTCACTTTATATTGATTACTTATTCAAGTCATAATTTTTTGATATTTTGGCATAAGTGAAATATTCAAGTTAACTTTACCTGCTTCCTTTTCTAGGTTTTTGTTGTTGTTGTTTTAGAATTTAACCTTTATTTATTTGTTTTTATGTGGTGCTGAGGATCAAACCCAGTGCCTCACCCACACTAGGCAAGTGCTATACCACTGAGCTGCAACCTCAGCCCTTTTTCCACGTTTATGCAATGACTGCTTGACTAGTGTATGGGAAATTGTATGTGGATCTGTGTTTGTGGCTCCTGCACCTCTGTTGGACAGTGCAATTTTAAAAGTTCCATTTTCTTTAGAAATATGGTATTACAGAGTTGCCTATACTGCAGTAAATGCCATTAACAGGTGAAAAGATTTTGCATGCCCAATGAAATGAAAAATTGTTCCATACATTTCTATTTTCTTCCTAGGCTGAATCTGTGATTTAGTGATAAATCATCCGTATATCTTGAAGCATGTGCTATACTGTTGGCTTTCAAGGTCAGCCATTTATGTGATCATGGTCTCTTTTCCCACAGGGGAGGGAATATGAAAGAAAACAGCAATAAAAATATCCATTCATTAAAAAGTTTTAATAATCAATATTTCAGGCGATCACTAAAGCATGACAAATGAACGTGCCTCCATTGTTTCAGCATTAATTTATAACATCTAAGTGCAGCTGGCAGGAGCGCTCACTGGACACATGTGTTTGGTTGTTTCTGCTGTTTAATTAGGTCTCTCAAGTGTCTTCTTATCTACAGCAGCACCTCTGCTGCTCCTTCCTCTTTTCTTTCATGACATTGACTTTTCCAAGATTCCCGGTCAGTTGCCTAAACCTCCTGTGTGTGTGTTTAGGACATGTCCACTATTCCCCGAATTCCTGGAAAAATGGAGTTCAGTCCTAGAGAAGCTTGTTTACTTGCAGGGAACACATTTAGTCAGAGGTGTTGTTGTGTACTTGGTACACTGTCCTGGGAAGCATACACACCAAGGTTTTCTACAATTCACAATGCTGAGTTTGACCATTTATTTAAGGTGGTGATTACAAGATTACTTCATTGCAAAAATGTATGTTGCCATTTGCAATTGATAAATAACCTGTGGGATCACACCATGGAAATACTCGGTTTTCTAGTAATTGCTCATCTAATAGCTGTAACATCTATTGCCAATCCTTACTTGAATCAAGTATGATATTAGGAGTTAGTTGCAAAGTGGTGATTTTTAAAGTCTATAATTCCTTTTACATTTACTAGCTAGCATTCTTCCATAAAAAATTGCATTTTCCTCTCTGTCTCTCTCTTTTTATCACATCAGATCACAGATTGTAATTCATGCAAAGCTTCTAAGGCCATCATTCATTTGGATGTTCGAATCATCCCATATTTGGTGAGTGTTCTTTTAGTTATGCCTCACTGTTTGAGCACTTCCTTGGCTTTGTGGCACAGCGAAACATCCCAAGCTCTCCTTGAACTTTCTCTGCCCCAAATTGAAACCTCTTTCATAAAGAAAGATACTTAGAACCAAAATCTGGACACTAGGTGTGCTCAGTCTTTCAATGAATAGTGTTTTTAAAAAAAAAATCTATTTCACATATAAAATTTACCCTTATAAATGTTCAATTCAAAGCCTAATCAAAACCACGATGAAATACCACTTCAGACCCATTAGGATCGTCATTATAAAGAACAACAATAGCAACAAATAACAAGTGCTGATGAAGATGTAGAGAAATGGGAGCTCTGTGTCCTGCCAATGGGAATGTAAAATGATACAGCTGCTATGGAAAACTGTGGTGGTTCCTCAAACAACTTAGTGAGACCCTGTCTCAAATCAAAATTCTAAAAAGGTCTGGGGATGTAGCTCAGTGGTACACTGCTTGCCTAGCATGTGTGAGGTCCTAGGTTCAACCCCAAGTACTACAAAATTAAATAATATAAAGTAATTCCTCTTTTGGGTATATTCCCCAAAGAACTGAAACCAGACTTGAACGAATATCTGTGCATTCACATTCATAGCAACATTATTTACAATAACCAAAAGGTGGAAGCAACCCAGATGTCCATTGAGAGATGAATGGACAAACAAGACATGATTATATATATATGATCATGTCTTGTTTATCCATTATATATATATGCAATATAATGCTATTCAGCCTTAAGAAAGAAGGAAATCTGTCACCTGTCACAACACGGATGAACCTTGAAGACATTATGCTAAGTGAAAGAAGCCAGTTGTAAAAGCCTAAGTATTACAGGATTCAATTTCATGAGGTTCTGGAATAGTCCAACTCATTCTGCTCTGAAAGAGGAATGGTGGCTGCCAGGGAGACGGGGAGGCAGTTACTACTCAATGGTGTGGAATTTTAGTTTGGGAAGATGAAATAGTTCTGGAGGTGGGTAGTGACAATGGCACTATAACAAGTGAATATACTTCATGCCACTGACCTGTCAACAAAATGGATGTTTTATGCAGTGTACACTTTACCACAATAAAAAATTTTCAATGGTTTTTATATATTCGGAGTTGTGTAACCACTATCACTATCTAATTTGAGGGCAGTTTCATTCCCCACCCCAAGAGGCTGACTAGCAACCACTCTCTGTTTTCCCTCATCCAACCCTTGACAACCATTAGTCCACTTGCTTTCTATGTATTTGCCTATTCTGGAGATTTCTTATAAATGAAATCATAAAATATGTAGCCCTGTGTCTTTCACTTAGCATAATGTTCTCAAGGGTCACCCACGTTACATCATACATCATTACTTCATTTTTCCTAGCCAAATAATATTTCATTAGACTATTTTGCTTGTTCATTAGTTGGTGGAAATTTGTGTTGTATCACATTTCAACTCTTATGAATAATGCTGCTATAAACATTACCGTACAAGTTTTTGTGTGAACAAGTGTTTACCATCTTCCTGGATACATACTTAGGAGTAGAATTGCTAGGTTATATGATAACTCTACATTTAATCTTTTGAGGCCTGGCCAAACTGTTTTCCATGGTTGTTACACCATATTACATTCCCACCAATTTGTGAGTTTCATGTAAACAGTTTTTGAATGCTATCATCTTCTAAACTTCTAAAAAGTTATATAACCTATATAGTTCTGTCTTGCTTTGCATATTTATAATAAGGTAAGCTGAGAATGTCACACATGAAAAATGAATGATTTCAGTAATAAAACGTAGAGTACAACTTCTGTTATCTATAATCCAGATTATTTTTCTGCTCAACCTGTGGCCTCCTGACAATTTGGCTGCCTCTGACAGGTAGGGATGGGGTCGGTTTCCAGATAGACCTGCTATGACCCGTTGGATGGACTGCTGTGACTCTCACCACCATTCCCACCCCTCCGCGTCCATGCCCACAATGCCCTCTTCCAGGTTGGAATTCGCCTTCAGAGGAACCTGGGGAAATTTGGAAGGCAAAAGGGAAGGGGAGCCTGTTACTCTGCAGAGGCAGAGACATCCAGATGCTGAACAGATGTGAGATGAACCAGGCTTCCCAGCAAGTTCTCGGGCGCCACCTGCTTCAGGCTGACACCTTCAGTGTCCACTTCTGTCTTCACAGTAGCTGTCCTGAGCTCCACTCTCCCCACTCTTCCAACAATCCCATAAGCCCCTTGTGCTAGTTTAAACCCTCAATTCCCAAAATACGTAAAACAGTCTGTTTTCCTGATCACACCTGGAAGGATACATACGCATATATGCCTATGGGGGCAGGTGTTGAAACCCAACAAAGGAGGGGGAATGTAGTGTGCCTAAAGGTAGAGTTTTTCACCATCAGGAAATTTCTGTTTGGGAGCTAAACTGAAGTTCAGCCTTGCTATCCTTTATTTATCTTGAACATTTAAAAAATAAAGTAAAAGGATTTAAAAAAACATGTCATTAAAGTCTCATTGTAAACACTGTTTAATAGTATAATCCACCAGAGAGACATAACTTAATGAATTAATTCCACAATGATGACATTTAGGTTATTTTTATTATTTTGACTATCATGAATAATTCTGAGAATAGTGATTTTTCTTAATATTTCCTTCAGACAGATTCCTAAAAGTAACATTTCTCATTAAAAAATAAAAACCACAGTTTAGCTATTGTGAATTGTGCCGCTATAAACATTGCTGTGGCTGTGTCCCTGTAGTATGCTGTTTTAAGTCCTTTGGGTACTAACCAAGGAGTGGATAGCTGTGTTGAATGGTAGTTCCATTCCCAGTTTCCCCAGGATTCATCATACCGCTTTCCATACTGGCTGCAGTAATTTGCAGTCCCACCAGCTTTGTGTGTGTTTTCCCCCACATTCTCGCCAACACTTACTGTTATTTGTATTCTTAATAGCTGCCATTCTGACTGGAGTGAGATGAAATCTTAGGGTTGGTTTGCATTTCTGTAATTGCTATAGATGTTGAACATTTTTTCATATTTTGTTCACTGATTATATATCATCTTCTGTAAACTGTCTGTTAATTTCCTTGGCCCATTTATTGATTGGATTATTGGTTTTTACAGTGTTAAGATTTTTCTGTGGAAACAACCTAGATCCCCTTCAGTAGATGAATAGATATAGAAAATGTGGCATATACACACAATTGAGTATTCCTCAGCATTAAAAGAGAATAAAATCATGGCATTTGCAGGTAAATGATGGAGTTGGAGAATATCATGCTAAGTGAAGTTAGCCAATCCCAAAAAACCAAAGGCCAAAGGTTTTCTCTGATTTAAGTATGCTGATTCATAATGTGGCTGGGGGGAGCATGGGAGGATTAGATGAACTCTAGATAAGGCAAAGGGGAAGGCGGGGAAGGTGGGGAAGGGGGGTAGGAAAGGTGGTGGAATGAGATGGACATCATTATCCTAAGTACATGTATGAAGACACAAATGGTGTGACTCTACTTTGTGTACAACCAGAGATATGAAAAATTGTGCTCTGTATGTGTAATATGAGTTGTAATGCCTTCTGCTGTCATGTATAACAAATTAAAATAAAAAATAGAAACCGTATTAAAGAATATCAATACACATACCAGTTTCCAGAAACATAGCCATTTGCTCTCCTGCCCCTAGTGAACAAAAAATCGTCTTGCAGCCCTGTGAACACTAGCATTTAACAATAATGCTGTCTAATCTGCTAGGAATCGTTTTTGTTTAAAAACCCAGGCTCCATCATTTGTCACCTGTTGGTTAGTCCTTCAGGTTTTCCCCCTTCCTTCCTTTCCTGCCTAACTCCTTTGCCTTTCCTTCCTTTCTTTCCCTTTTTTCTCTCCCTCCCTCCTTTCCCTTCTTTCTTTCTAGAATTCATATCCTTTACCTAAAAGTCTGTCATATGCTGTTGGTTTTGTAAATTCTAACTTCCTGTTGTATTTAATTTGTGTATTTTATTATGTACTTTAACATTCTTATGTAGCAAAAGTCTATTCCTTTATGTTTCCTAACATTGCTTTAAACTTTGAAAGTTTCTTTGTCATTTAGAAAACTGAGACATTTAACCTCTATTTTCCACTATTTATGACTTGATTTAAACTTTATGGTTTGATTTTTATACATGAACTCTGACTTATTTGAACACTTTGGGTGTATGTTAAAAGAGAATCTAACATAATCTCCGCTCCTTGAACTAACTAGTTGTTTGAGCACCTTTTGGACAAATCCTATCTTCGTGTAATTATATTTTTAAGTCCTCAGTGTGTTGAGGACTTGTGAAGAAAGCTCAATGTCTCAGAACTATAATATGGAAAGTGAAAAAAATTTCACCCTGTACAGATAGCCACTGCTGGTGATTTGGTGAATCTAAAATTTTGCTTTATATATTGAGGTATGTTTTAGAAAAATAATATACATAGATTTTAAGTGTTCAGCTTGATGAATTTTGACACATGATATAATCAAGATATAAAACATTTCTGCATTCAGAAACTTCCCTTCTATCCATCTACTCATTACCCATTTCCCTCTCAGTAACAGTTAATCAATTTAAATAATTATCATTTAGTGTTGACTCCTCTTGAACTTCATATCAATGGGATCATAAGCATGTACTCATTTGGGTCTGGCTTCTTTCCCTCAACATGCTTTTGAGATTCATCCAGGTTGTTCTGTGTATATGCAGTTTACTCCTCTTTGTTGCTGAATAGCATTGCATTGGGTGGAATAACCACAACTTCTTTATCCATTTGAGCTCATGTTGAGGCCATGTTGTCTAAGCCTGCTAAGAACATATAAGTCCTTTTGTGAGTCCTTCTAGGAGTAGAATTTCTGGGTCCTAGGGTGAGTGAGAATACAGTTTCCCAAAGTGGCTGTTCCATTTAACTACCTACCTGTGGGATAGCACAGCTGCTCTGTGTCCTCATCAACACTTGGTATTATCTTTTTAGCATATGAATATAATTTTAATAGGTTTTTAAAAGCTCAGCATAAGCACAAATCAAGAGCAAGTTGCAAGCACAATACAAAGAACATTTTTCCTGGACCATGTGATAATATTTGCCAACCTGATGTCTCATTTCCCCCTAATTCATTAGTGTGCATTTCATACAATCAAGGACATTCTCACACATAAACACCCCACCACCATCAAAATTAGGAAACTAACACAACCATCTAATATTTAGACCTTGATCAAACTTTAAAATTATCCCAAGTCTCTTTTCTCCCTATAATGATCTCTCTCATCAAAGGATACAGTTCAAAAGATACATGTTGTTAGGCTGGGGATGTGGCTCAAGCGGTAGCACGCCCGCCTGGCATGCATGGGGCACTGGGTTCAATCCTCAACACCACATAAAAAATAAAATAAAGATATTGTGTCCACCTAAAAAAACTAAAAAATAAGTATTAAAAAATACATGTTGTATTTAGCTGTCAAATCTCTTCAGTCTTGGGGTTGGGGCTGTGGCTCAGCGTACTTGCCTGGCATGTGTGAGGCACTGGGTTTGATTCTCAGCACCACATATAAAAATAAACAAATAAAAGTCTATCAACAACTAAATATATATATATGAAGATCAGTTCTTCAAAATACATTTTTTAAAAAATCTCTTCAGTCTCCATCAACCTGGAACCATCCTCAGGTTTCCTTGACTTTCATGATCTTGACACTTTTGAAGTTTACAGGCCAAACATTTTGCAGAACAGCCCCAAATTTGGGTTTGTCTAATCTTTATATTCAGATTGTACAGCTTTGGCAAGATTATCATAGAAAGCACATGACTTTAGTTTGATCCTTTACTGGTCTATGTTGCAAATGCATTGGGTTATTTCTGGGAACTCTATTTTGTTTTATTGGTCTGTGTGTCTATTTTCATGCCAATACCATACCCTTTTGGTTATTATACCTTTGCGGTCTATTTTGAAGTCAAAAATTATGATTCCTCCAGCATCATTCTTTTTGCTCAAGATTGCTTTGGTTATTTGTGGTCTTTTGTTCTTTCATATGAATTTTAGGATTTTTTTTTCTGACTCTGCAAAGAATGTCATTGTTACCCATCACTTTGGGTAGTAAAGACATTTTAACAATATTAAATCTTCTAATCCATAAACTTGGGAGGTCTTCCATTTTTTTTATGTCCTCTTTAATTTGTATCAACTTTGTAGTTTTTATTGTAGAGCGTTTCCACTTCCTTGGTTAAATTTATTCCTAGGTTTTTAAAATTTACTTATTTATTTATTTTTATATTTTATTAAATTTCAATAAATTAATAAAAACAGTATAATCATATTTTATTTAATTTTTTATATTTAATTTGCTTATTTTTAAATATTTTTATTTGTTTTATAGCTATTGTGGATGGGATTCCTTTCATGATTTTTTTTCTCAGCAATCTTGTCATTGGTGTATAAAATGCTACTGACTTTTGTATGTTTATCTTTTTTTCCATAGCTTTATTGAGGTAAAATTGAAGTACAATCAAGTGCACATATTTGAAGTATGCAATTTGATCAGTTTTGTAATGTATGTAACTAATACAATCAATATAAAATGCATTTCTATTAGTTTTTTTTTTAATTTGAAATCATGCAGACTGTTTCCTGCACAATTCATTACATTAGAAATCAATCACCTTAAGATATATAGAACCCCACCCCCACATGTCAACTATTTCAAAATCAAATGGCACACTTATAAATATCTCCAAGATCAAGGAAGAAAGCACAAAAAAAGTAAATAAAAAGTACTTTGAACTAAGTGACAATAAAAGCTTAAAATATCAGGATCTCTGGGATGAAACAGCACTCAGATAAACATTTATAACTTAAAGTACTTGTATCAGAAAGAAGCTAGAATAACAATCAAATTAGTTTCAAATTATGTAGTAAAAAGGAAAAAATAAGAGTAGGGACAGAAATATATGAAATAGAGAAATAATACCGCTAAAATTTGATAAAAATCAAACAAGTTTAATCAAAAAAAAAGGAAGAATACAAAAATTAGTATCAATGGAAAGGAAACTGTCAAAATAACCCTATAGATGCTAAAAATATATTAAGATAATATTACAACTGTTTGCCAACATATGTGATAGCTTACATCACATGGTCTATATTAGAGAAGGATCCATGTGCTGTTGCGAAGAAAGCCTATTCAGTCATTGATGGATGAAATAGTCTATATATGTCTGTTAAGTGTGAATCATCAATTGTATTTTTTACTTCTATAGCTTCTTTATTTAGTTTTTGTTTGGAGGATTTATCCAGTGTTGACAAATGCATGTTAAAGTCACCCAGTATTATTGTGTTGTGGTCTATTTGATTCTTGAAATTGAGAAGGGTTTCTTTGATGTACTTAGATGCTCCATTATTGGGGGCATTAACATTTATGATCATTATGTCTTGTTGATGTGTGATTCCCTTAAGCAGTATGAAATGGCCTTCTTGGTCCCTTCTGATTAACTTTGGCTTGAAGTCCACTTTATCTGATATGAGAATAGAAACTTCTGCTTGTGGATTCAAGATGACAGGCTAGAAGGAGGCTGCATTCTGTGTCACTCCATGACTTGGGATTCTAGCAGTGGAATGCTGTTTCTCTGCTAGTTATTAGAGGACCCCTGACAGCTGCTCCCATGCAGAAATCCTGATTGCAGTGCCCAAACAGGTCTCCAGGCCTCGGTGTCAGCGTGGAACTCCTGGCTGCTGGCCCATGCACGACCACTGGCCGCCATGCCAAGCAGGACCACTGGCATCAGCACCCACATGGAACCCCCAGCCACTGCTGCCCACGTGCTGCCACTCCCTTGCAGACCCTATCTACCAGCGTGGGGCTCCCCCGGTTGCCTCCTTCTTGGGACACTGTAACTACTGCCATAGTTCCCTACATGTGGAGGCCTGCACCTGGGGAATACTGCACTGGGTCTGGAGACAGCCACCAGCAACAACACAGCATGCTACAGAGCTGTAGCTCTGAACACTCCACCCAACACCACCACCTGGCCCAACCTGACCCGACACGCAATCTCTGAGAGAAGCTGCCTCCATCTTGGGACACCTTTGTCACCATCTTTAGTTGGGGCAACTCCCAGCTTGGGGCACCTGCTGGGACCTAGAAGCAATATCAAGGTACCTATAGTCCCCAACTCCCCGCCTTTCCCCTGCAGCCACTAACCCTGCAAGGTGCTTGTGGCTATGCAGCTGGTCCATAGTTCGCAAAGCCTGGCCCTGAACTTCTCAATACAAAACAGCACTACGTGACAGGCGCACAGCCCACAAGAGAGAGAGAGAGAGAGAGAGAGAGAGAGAGAGAGATATTACTGATTGGGAAATAGAAAGGGAGGGGGTGAGTGAGATACAATTTATAGACTAAATTAGAGGCCAGGAATTGTAAGGGCTACAGGCAATATAAGGAGATAAGACCAGGTGCCCACATCACACAAGCGGGCACCAAAGTAGATCCTTGGAATACAGTCTCCCACTGGGGACTGGCAAGTGCTATACCCCACCTCCAGAAGCTCTGCCCCCAAGACCAACCCTCCCATTCTAATAACCTTCACTATCCTGAGGGTGGAGATACCAGCAAACAACAGACAACCCCACCTATTGGATGAGAAGGAAAGCAGGAAAGATGCTGAACTCCAACAAAAGCAATTCTTGTATTTTCCTTTGAGATTTTTATTTTATTTTATTCTTCTTTTCTCTCTCTCTTTTCTCCTGCCCTCACATTCCCAACATTTGTGAAACCAAGTACTTTTCCTGGATTAGGCTACTGAGGACTGGGATATCTGAATAGTACATTACAGTTGTGTTGAATATTCTTTTATCTCCTATTTTTATACTTTTATTTTTCTTAATTTTTATATTTGTTTGTTGTTGTACTCTCTCTAATTTCTTCCCATTTACTTGTCTCCCCCAAATCTCTCTTTTCTCCTGCTACTAACTTCTTTAGGTCCCTCTTTCACACTTCCTAAGCTCTAATAACTTTATATGGTCACCTCCTACCTCCTTAAAATCTCATCCTACACCCCACCCCCAGTTCTCTTTTGTCCACCATCAGAAACTGTAGACCCTTTTGCAAACCTACTGATTATATTGTAGATAATAATTGACCTCACCATTTCTGTATATTGTGATAAAATCATCAATGTCTTAATAGGAGCTATTTGGTTTAAGGCTGCATATTGTTTGATTTGGGATCTGTTAATAGTATTCTCCACCTTAAAGGAGAGGTATTGGAACCCTACAGGGACACTATATGCCAATAGGATAAAAACTGAAAGACACACAAACAACATGAAAAAAACTAGGGAAAAAAGTACCCCAAACAAATCAACATGCTACATTATTAGAGTCCAGAGCCATCACAGCAGAAGAAATGATAGAGAAGGAGTTCAGGATGTATGTAATTAAAATGTTCTGTGAATTAAAGGATGATATAAGAAAGCAAATACAGAAAACAAACGATCATTTTGATAAAGAACTACATAAGCAAGTACAGGAAGCAAAAGATTACTTCAATAAGGAGATAGAGGTTCTAAAAAAAAAAACAACAACCAGAAATCTTTGAAATGAAGGGAACAATAAACCAAATTAAAAACTCAATAGAAAGCATCACCAACAGATTAGATCACTTGGAAGACAGAGCCTCAGATAATGAAGAAAAAATATATTATCTTTAAAATAAAGTTGACCACACAGTGAAAATGATAAGAAACTGTGAGCAGAACATTCAAGAATTATGGGATAACATGAAAAGACCAAATTTAAGAATTATTGGGATAGAGGAAGGCATAGAGTTACAAACCAAAGGAATGAACATTTTATTCAATGAAGTAATGGCAGAAAACTTTCCAAATATGAAGAATGAATTGGAAAATCAAATACAAGAGGCTTACAGGACACCAAATGTACAAAATCACAACATCTCTACACCAAGTCACATTATAATGAAAAGGCCCCCAGCATACAGAATAAGGAGAGAATTTTAAAAGCTATAAGAGAAAGGAATCAGTTTATATATAGGGGGAAAACAATTAGGATCTCTGCAGATTTTTGAACCCAGACCCTGAAAGCTAGAAGATTCTGGAACAACATAAAAGCTCTAAGAGAAAATGAATGCCAACCAAGAATCTTATATCCAGGAAAATTAAGCTTTAGATTTGATGAAAGATAAAAACCTTCCATGATAAACAAAAGTTAAATGAATTCTGCAACCAAAAAGCCTGCACTACAGAACATCCTTAGCAAAATATTCCATGAGGAGAAAATGAAAAACAACAATGAAAATCAGCAAAGGGAGGTATTACACTAAAGGAAAAACCAATCAAAGGAGAAACTAAGTCAAGTTAAATTACGAAAATTAAACAAAAATTACCCAGAATACAAATCATGTCTCAATAATAACCCTGAATATTAATAGTCTAAACTTATCAAACAAAAGACATAGACTTGAAAGTTGGATTTAAAAACAAACAAAAGACCCAATAATATGCTGCGTTAAAGAGACTCATCTCATAGGAAAAGACGTCCAGAGACTGAAAGTGAAAAGTTGTGGAAAAAACATACCATTCACAAGGACTGTGGAAACACGCAGGAGTTTCCATTCTCATTTCAAATAAAGTAGACTTTAAACCAAAGTTAATCAAAAGGGATAAAGACGGATATTTAATACTGCTTTAAGGAATCATACACCAACAAGATATAACAGTTATAAATATATATGCCCCAAACAATGGAGCATCTATATACATCAAGCAAACTTTACTCAGGTTCAAGAGTCAAATAGATCACAACACAATAATTCTGAGAGATTTTAACACATTTCTTTCACCACTGGACAGATTTTCCAAACCAAAGCTAAACAGAGAAATTATAGAAATCAATAATATAATCAATAACTTACACTTAACAGACATATATAGAATATTTCACCCATCAATGAGTGAATATACTTTCTTCTCAGCAGCACATGGATCCTTCTCTAAAATAGACCATATATTATGCCAAAAAGGACCTCTTAGCAAATTAAATAAGTAGAAATACTACCCTACATTCTATCAGATAATAATGGAATGAAATTAGAATCAATGATAAAATAAAAAATAGAAGCTACTTCAACACCTGGAGACTAAATAATATGCTATTAAGTGAACAATGGATTAAAGAGGAGATTAAAAAGTTCTTAGAGGTAAATGAGAACACTGATACAACATGTCAAAATCTCTGGGACACTATGAAAGCAGTACTAAGAGGAAAGTTCATTGCATGGAGTTCATTCTTTAAAAGAAGAAAAATCAACAAATAAACGACCTAACATTACATCTCAAAGCCCTAGAAAAAGAAGAACAAATCAACACCAAAAACAGAAGACAGGAAATAATTAAAATCATGGCTGAAATCAATGAAATTGACACACATTAAAAAAAAAACTGGAAAAAATTGACAAAACAAAAAACTGGTTCTTTGAAAAAATTAATAAAATTGATAAACACTTAGCCATGCTAACGAAGAGAAGGGGAGAGAAAACTCAAATTACTAACACCTGTGACAGATATACAGATAATTAGAAATTATTTTGAAAATTTGTACTCCATTAAAATAGAAAATATCAAAGGCATCAACAAATTTCTCGAGTCATATGATTTTCCCAAACTGAATCAGGATGATATAAACAACATAAACAGGTCAATTTTAAGCAATGAAATAGAAGACACCACCAGAATCATTACCAACCACAAAAAACCCAGGACCAGATGGATACACAGCTGAGTTCTATAAGACCTTCAAAGAAAAACTAATACCAATACTCCTAAAATTATTCCATGAAATAGAAAAAGAGGGAACACTTCAAAACTCATTCTATGAGGCCAATATTGTTCTGATTCCAAAACCAAAGACACATCAAAGAAAGAAAACTTCAGATAAATACCTCTAATGAACATAGATGCAAAAATTCCCAATACAATTCTGGCAAATTGAATACAAAAACATATTAAAAAGATAATGTACCCCAATCAAGTGGGGTTCATCCCAGGGATGCAAGGTTGGTTCAACATACAGAAATCAATAAATGGAATTCATCACACTAATAGATTTAAAGGTAAGAATCATATGATCATCTCAATAGATGCATAAAAAGCATTCAATGCAATAGAGCACCTCTTCATGTTCAAAACACTAGAAAAACTATGGATTACAGAAACATATCTCATCATTGTAAAAGCTATCTATGCTAAGACCCAGGCCACATCACTCTAAATGGAGGAAAAAATGAAACATTCCCTCTAAAAACTGGAAGAAGACAGGATACCCTCTTTTTGTCACTTCTATTTAACATAGTTCTTGAAACTCTAACCAGAACAATCAAACAGATGAAAGAAATTAAAGGGATATGGAAAAAATAGAACTCAAACTATCACTATTTCCTGACAACATGAATCTGGAAAACAGTATGGAGATTCCTTGGAAAACTTGGAATGGAACCACCATCTGACCCAGTTGTCCCACTCCTTGGTTTATACCCAAGGACTTAAAAACAACGTACTACAGTGACACAGCCACATCAATGTTTATAGCAGCGAAATTCACAATAGCTAAATTGTGGAACCAACCTAGATGCCCTTCAATAGTTAAGTGGATAAAGAAACTGTGGTATATATACACAATTGAATATCAACATTAAAAGAGAATAAAATCATGGAATTTGAGGTAAATGGATGGAGTTGTGGAGTATATCATGCTAAGTGAAGTAAACCAATCCCATAAAACCAAAGGCCAAATGTTTTCTCTGATATGTGGATGTTGATCCATAATGGAGTTTGGGGGGAGCATGGGAGGAATGAAGGAACTTTAGATGGGGCAAAGGGGAGGGAGGGAAAGGGAGGAAGCATGGGAGTTAGGAAAGATGGAGGAATTAAATGGACATCATTATCCTAAGTACATGTATGAAGACCCTAATGATGTGACTATTTTGTGTACAACCAGAGACAGAAAAAATATGTGTACTATAAATTGAAATGTATTTTGCTGTCATGTATAACAAATTAGAATAAATAAATAATTTTTTTAAAAAAAGAAAAGAAACTGCTTCTTGTTTATGTGATCCATATAATATGTTTTTTCCCATCCTTTCACCTTCAGTTTGTGGATGTCTCTGTCCATGAGGTGAGTCTCTTGGATTCAGCATATTGTTAGATCTTGTTTTTTAATCCAATACGCTTGTTTGTGTCTTTTGATCAGTGAGTTTAGGCCATTAATGTTCAAGGTTATTATTGAGATATGATTTGTATTCCCAATCATTTGGGTTTATTTCTAGATTTTAATTTGAATTAATTTCTCCTTTGATGGACTATTCCTTTAGTGTAGTTCCTCCCTTTGCTGGTTTTTACTTTTTTTTTCATTTCATCTTCATGAAATATTTTGTTGAGAATGTTCTGTAGTGTAGGATTTCTAGTTGCAGATTCTTTTAACTTTTATTTATCATGGAAGGTTTTTATTTCATCTTCAAATCTGAAGCTTAATTTTGCTGGACATAGAATTCTTGGTTGGCATCCATTTTCTTTCAGAGTTTGGTATATGTTATTCCAAGACCTCCTAGCTTTGAGGGTCTGGATTGAGAAATCAGTTGAGATCTGAATTGGTTTTCTCCCATACATAGTCTGATATTTTTCTCTCAGCCTTTAAAATTCTATCCTTATTCTGTATGTTACGCATTTTCATTATAATATTCCTTGGTGTACATCAGTTTTAATTTTGTACATTTGGGGTCCTGTAATTCTCTTGTATTTGATTTTCCATTTCATTCTTTAGGATTGGGAAATTTTCTGATATAATTTCATTGAAAATATTGGGCATTCCTTTGGTTTTTATCTCTGTGTCTTCATTTATCCCAATAAATCTTAAATTTTTTTTTTCATGTTATCCCATAGTTCTTGGAAGTTCTGTTCATGGATTTTTTTTTTTTAATTTTTTTTAGTTGTAGTTGGACACAATACCTTTTTATTTTATTTATTTATTTATTTTTATGTGGTGTTGTGGATTGAACCCAGGGCCTTGTGTGTACTAGGCAAGTGCTCTACCACTGAGCCACAATCCCAGCCCTGTTCATGGATTCTTAACATCTTCTCTCCATGGTCGATCATTTTCAAGGTTTATATATTTTGTTTTCATTGCCTGAGATTCTGTCTTCCAAGTGGTCTAGTCTGTTGGTGATGATTTCTATGGAATTCTATTGATTTATTTCATTTTGAGGATTTCTGCTTGTTTTTGTTTTTTTTTTTTTTTTTCAGAATCTCTGCCTCTTTTTTAATATTTATTTTTTAGTTGTTGGACACAAAGTCTTTATTTTATTTATTTATTTTTATGTGGTGCTGAGGATCAAACCCAGGGCCTCACACATGCTAGGCAAGCACTCTACCACTGAGCCACAGCCCCAACCCTTTGCCTCTTTATCGAAGTGATCTTTCACTTCCCATATTTTCTCTCTGATTTCATTTCTTATACCATCCTTTACTTCACAGATCAGTTTAACTGTGTACATTCTGAAGTCCTTCTCTTACATTTCTTCCACTGTGGTATCAGTGGATTCTGTTATTGGAGTATCTTGGTTGGTTTGGGATGATTTTTTTCCCTTGATTTTTCATGTTGTTTGTGTGTCTATCATCTAACAGTATGGATGTGAGGTCACAGAGTTTCTACCTTGTGGACTTATAGTGTCCCTAAAGGTTTTCAGTACCTCACTGTTTAGGGGGAGACAAATAATAACAACAACCAATACAAACAATATACAACATTAATCCAAATAGTTCCTCCTATGATGTCTACAATGTTATATATCACAATAAATGGAAATTATATGATTAGTTATTGCCTATAATAAAAATAGCAAGTTTGCAAAAGTGTTTATAATATCAAATGGTAGACAAGGAGAGAACAGAAGTGATACAGGATGTGATGATTATGTGATGATTATTAAGGAGGAGAAGAAAAGAAAAAGTAAAAAAAATAAAGGAAGAGTGAAAGAGAGAACAATAGAGATTGGCTATAAGCATAAGAAAAGAGAGAATCAAGGGAAACAGGTAGGAGAAAAATATATACAAAGCAAATTTTTTTTAGAATTTTTTTTAGTTGTCAATGGACCTTTATTTTATTTATTTATATGCAGTGCTGAGAATCAAACCCAGTGCCTCACACATGCTAGACATGTGCTCTACCACTGAGCCACAACTCCAGTCCCTAAAGTAAAACATTTTAAAAAATTAAAAATAGTGGCTGGGGTTGTGGCTCAGTGGTAGAGCACGTGTCCAGCATGTGTGAGGCACTGGCTTCAATCCTCAGCACCACATATAATAAATAAATTAAATTAAAGTCCTTTGACAACTACAATAATATTTAAAAAGGGCTGGGAATGTGGCTCAAGTGATTGAGTGCCCCTGAGTTCAATTCCTGGTACCAAAAAAAAAAAAAATTAAATTAAAAACAAAAACAAAAGTATATAAAACACAACTAAAGTATACTAATCAAACATCCTAATTCACAAATAATCCATGAAAAATAACTGGCTTCAAAAGTGCTAGAAATGAGAAAAAACAAATATGAATATGTATAAATGTCCATGTACCATTAAAGTCAAAATTAAATAGAGAAGAAGAATTTTAAAAAAAGGTCTTGATGAAAAGTTAAAGAATTCTTTCTGTTGGAGTTCAAAAGATTCTCAGTTTCTCTCCTCAGCAGTTTTAGGTGGGATCATCTGGAGCACGATGCTCCACCCTCCAGATTGCTGGAGTGAGAGAGGTGATCCTGTCCTAGGCAGAGTTCCTGGAGGCAGGATTCAGACTTGGGTGAGCTCCAGGTTCTCTGTTGAATGCCAGTTGGTCTGGAGATTTTAAATCAGCCTACCTTTTAGTGCCCATTACTTGCTGGTCCATGCTGAAAGTCTTTACCCCAGGAATCTCCACTGGATTCTACTCATGTGGTGGGGAACCTAATACTTAGTTCCCTGTGTCACATTTGGACCCCACGTTTCCTGGTCTCAGGTTCAGTCTCCAAACAGTCTCTCCCACCTGCCCGTCCTAGTCTCCAGCTGGTCCTGCAAGCAGTCAGATTGGAGGGGGAGGGGTAGAGCTGGGTGGGTTTCCATGACCAGTTGTCCCCTGTGTAAACCTCTCTCCACGTTTGATTTTCTCCTGGTCACTTAAGCACAATCTGTGGTGTGGTGTGTGTTTACTGGGCCTATATTTCAGCCAAACACAGGTTTGCCAAGATTTGGCCCCCTCAGCTGCCAGACCCTTCACAGCGGCTGCAAAATTGTTCCTTCTTTTGTCCTCTGCAGGCCACCTGGATAGATGGCAACTTCTTTCCCTGTACACGAATATTGTGCAGGGAGTCTTTCAGGTTTGCTAGGCAATGACCTTGATCTCTAAACACTCTGTACCCAGACATGCCTGGTGCTTTCCAAAAATGTAGGTTCCCTTAATTCCCTTATCCTCTACTGTGCTCAGGGGAGGATCACTCTGGCTGGTGCTTCCGACCCCTCTGTGGCAATGGCTGTGCCACTGGGGATTTCTTCCATATTTTATTATATCCAACCTACTGAGTCCCCAGTCTGTTTTGAATGTAGATTTAAATTCCAGTAAAGTCCCCTAGCTTTTTTTTTTTTTTTTTAACCCACCTTGCTGAGAAGCTGCCTGTTTTCTATCTTGGTTTCACTCCATGGATAAGCCAAGAAAGCAGCCTCCTCTATTCTGCCATCTTGAAAACTCTATTGTCTTTCATTTTAATATTCAGATTATACCAGATTTGGCCCTGCATACTAGATTCTGTGTCATTTTGCATGTGTGTGTGTGATTGAACCCAGAGGTACTTTACCACTTCTCCAACCCTTTTTATTTTATTTTTTTGTTTTGAGACAGGTCTCACTAAGTTTCTGACACTGGCCTTAAACTTGTGATCCTCTTGCCTCAGCCTCCCAAGTCTCTGGGACTACAGATGTGGGTCACCACACCTGGCCTTTCCCTATTATTCCCGAATATCCAGAATCATCTTTGGTTTTCCTGTCCAGTTCTTGAGTCAGTCAATTCTCTGAAGAGCCTTCCTTTCTCTTTGTACAGAATGATATTTAGAAACCAAAGTTTAGGCACTTGGTGTGCTCATTGTTTTTGACATATCATTGCTTCTAGAGTCTCTCTCAGGACAGAGCTATGGAATGTACAGATAGATACACTCGTGTACATGTGCTCACACACACCATACATTTACACCTATATTTATTTCTATACATACCTATCTGTATTTTTAAAAGCCATGAGTCTACACTAGTATGTTCATTTCCAATCTAACTATATGATTCACTTTAGTTTCCCTCCTTTCCATATTTTTGTCTCCTGTCTCTGATATGTTATCCTTATGTTTACTTATTTGTGTCAACATACTCAATGTCTGTTTTTCTTTCTTCCTTCCTTCCTTTCTTCTCTTGTGGCACTTGGGATTGAACCCTGGGCACTCTATCACTGAGCTGCATCTTCAGTTGGTTTTTTGTTTGTAGTTTTGTCTTTTTTCTTTGAGACTTGCCAAGTTGTCAAGGCTGGTCTCAAACATGTGATGCTCCAGCTTTAGCCTCTTGAGTAGCTGGGTTTACAGGTGTGTAAAACCATACCTGGCAATTCATTCAGTGTGTCTAACGTCCCATGTTCATGGTCATTCACTCCCTGATGTGGTCACCCTTTACTATACTTACCTTCTGAGCCTCCACTCTAGGTCATTCCTCCACCAGGACACCCGCCTTAGCTTGCTCGGGCTCTGAACTCTTCTTTGGGTTTCCTGTACAGTGGATGCCCTCCTTACTCCACTTAGGCTCTGACTCCCCACATGGGGCCACCCTCACATGGACACCCTTTCCACCCAGTTCAGGCCCTAACTCTACACTGAGCTGCCTCCGGCATGGCCTCTGCTCTCGCAGCTCAGGCACTGACATCTATTGCTGGGCTTCCCCTATTTGGACACCTATCTCACCCTTGGAAACATCTTTCTTTTCTGGAACAAAAATTTCCAGAATCACCTGTGTTTTTCCTGCTTAGCCCTGGAATAAGCCATTTCTCCCAGGAATCCTAGTTTATTTTAGCATAGTTTTTAGAAATCAAGATTGAGGCACTTAGTGTACACATTGGAATATACCATGAGTCATAGAATATACCATGTTGGACTATCCCTGGTCATGTCTGCTTCCTTCCCTCTGCTCTAACCCACCATGTGCTCCTTCCACATAGGTGGCCTCTCACCATGCTTGGGTTATGACACCCCATGTGGGGCTGCCTCCACAATGTCCCTCACCCTCCTCAGGCTCTGATACCCATGCAGGACCTCCCACCATGGATACGCTTTCCTTGCCCAGTTCAAATTCTGATTCATTGTTCTAACCCATGTGGCTGCCTCCCAAATCCCAGATCTCCCTGTGTGGCATGTTTTTATTGGCCATTTATACATCTTTTATCAAGTGTCTATGTGAGGTTTTTTTTTCCCCCCATTTATAACACTGTTTTTCTTGGCTCGTTGATTTGTAGAGGGCTTTTTTTTTTTTTTAATATATTCTGGATGGAATTCCTTGCATTATTTTTTAATATATTTATTTTTTATTTAAGATAGAAGCTTTTAGAACTTTATAGTCATGTATAATAGTGGAATTCATCTCAACAAAAGTACTTTTTCATTGGTTCTTTTTAGTTGTAAATAATAGTAGAATCCATTTTGATATAATTATACAAGCATGGACTATGTCTTATTTCTAGTTAGGATCTCACTCTTGTAGATACACATGATGGTGAGATTCACTGTAGTGTATTCATGTATGTATATAGGAAAGTTATGTGACATTTATTCTATTGTCTTTCCATTTGCTATCCCCCACACCTTCCTTTCATTCCCTAATGTCTAATCTACTGAATTTCTACTCTTCGTCTGTCCCTCATTGTGGGTTAGCCTCCACATGTCAGAAAACATTCAACCTTTGGCTTTTGGGATTGACTTATTTCACTTAGCATGATAGTCTCCAAATCTATCCCCTTACTGGCAAATATCATAAAGTCATTCTCATTCTCCTTTATGTCTGAGTAATACTCCATTGTGTGTATGAATGAACAAATGAATATATATATCACATTTTCCTTAACCATTCATTTGTTCAAGGGCATCTAGGTTGTTTTCATAGCTTAGCTATTGTGAATTGAGCTCCTATAAACATTGATGTGGCTGCATCACTGTAGTATGCTGATTTTAAATCCTTTAAATATATACTGAGGAGTGGGATAACTGGGTCAAATGGTGGTTCCATTCCTAGTTTTTTGAGTAATATCCATACTGCTTTCCAGAGTGGTTGCACCAATTTGCAGTGCTATCATCAATGGATGAGTGTACTTTTTACCCACATCCTCACCCCCATTTATTGTTACTTATATCCTTGATAATTGCCATTCTGACTGGAGAAAGATGGAATCTCTGCCACAGTCCGGCTGCAGCAAAATAACCGGGGGGTGACTAACAACTTGTGTACGTTGATACAGCAGGAGTGGAAGCTGTTTATTGCAGGACAGGAGCAGTATTTATACATTCCACACAGCTTATCTAATTAGCATAAACTAGATACATCAGTCAACCAATAAGGAATCTCCACACTTAATGGCTTGCTTTTGTTACTTCTCAAACCACTCCCTCTGGCATTTTGCCAGGCACCATCCAGACTTGTTTACGAACTCTAACATTCCCCTGGCAAAATGCCAGGCGTTATTTTGACTTGTTTACAGACTCTAACAATCTCAGTGTAGTTTTAATCTGTATTTCTCACATTGCTAGAGATGTTGAACATTTTTTTTCTTATATTTGTTGACAGATTGTATTTCTTCTGTGAAGTGTCTATTCAGTTCCTTTGCCCATTTATTAATGGGATTATTTGGGGGTTTTTTGTTTGTTTTTGGTGTTAAGTTTTTTGAGTTCTTTATATATCCTGGATATTAATGCTCTATCTAGGTGCAGGTAGCACAGATTTTCTCCCATTCTGTTGGCTCTCTTTTCATGCTCTTGATTATTTTCTTTGCTATGAAGAAGTTTTTTAGTTTGATGCCATTCATCTACTGATCATTGGTTTTACTTCTTGTGGTTTAAGAGTCTTGTTAAGGAACTCAGTTCCCAAGCTGATATGTTAGGGTACTGGGCCTACATTTTCTTTTACTAGGTGCAGGGTTTCTGGTCTAATGCCTAGGTCCTTGATCTACATTGAGTTGAGTTTCGTGCAGGGTGAGAGATAGGGGTTAAACCTCATTCTACTACATATGGATTTCCAGTTTTCCCAGCACCATTTGTTGGAGAGGCTATCTTTTATCCAATGTATGTTTTTGGCACCTTTGTCTAGTATGAGGTAACTATTTTGGAGGGATTTTTCTCTGTGTCTTCTATTCTGTTCCATTGGTCTTCCTTGCCTGTTTTGGTGCCAATACTGTGCTATTTTTTTTTCTTTTTCTTTTTTTTTTTTTTTAGAGAGAGAGAGAGAGAATTTTTTTAATATATATATATATATATATATTTTAGTATTCGGTGGACACAACATCTTTGTTTGTATGTGGTGCTGAGGATCGAACCCCGGCCGCGCGCATGCCAGGCGAGCGCGCTATCCTTGAGCCACATCTCCAGCCCAACTGTGCTATTTTTGTTACTATAGCTCTACACTATAATTTAAGAGCTGGTATTGTGATGCCTCCTGCTTTGCTTTTCCAAGGATTATTTTGGTTATTCTGGGTTTTTGTTTTTCCAATGAATTTCATCACTGCTTTTTCTTTGTCCATGAAGAAAGTCATTGAAATTTTGATGGGAATTGCATTGAATTTGTATAGTATTTTGGTAGTATGGCCATTTTGACAATACTAATTCTGCCTATCCAAAAACAAGGGAGATAGTTCCATCTTCTAAAGTCTTCCTCAGTTTATCTCTTTAGCGTCTGTAGTTTTCATTGTAGAGGTCTTTCATCTCTTTTGTTAGATTGATTCTCAGGTTTTATTTATTTATTTATTTTTGAGACTATTGTGAATGGGATGGTTTTTCTAATTTCTCTTTTGGCATATTTTCATTGAAGTAAGGAATGCAATTGATTTATGAATGTTAATTTTGTATTCTTCTACTTTGCTGAATTCATCTATGAGTTCTATAAGTTTTCTGGTGGAGTTTTTTGGTTCTCCTAAATATAGAATCTTGTGGTTAGCAAACAGTTTAAGCTCTTCTTTTCTTATTTATATCCCATTCTTTCTTTTTCCCTAAAGTGCTCTGGCTAGAGAGTCAAGGACTATGTTGAATAGAAGTTTTGTGAAATAGAGTATTCCTGTCTTGTTCTTGTCTTTAGAGGGAATATGTTCAGTTTTTGTTTAGAATGATGTTGGCCTTGGGTTTACTGTATAAAGCTTTCACAGTGTTGAGATATGTTCCTTTATCCCTATTTTTTCCTAAATGTATGCTGTATTTTGTCAGATGCTTTTCTTTATCTATTGAGATAATCATGTGATTCTTTAAGTCTATTTATGTGAATTACATTTATTGATTTCCACATGTTGAACCATCTTTGCATTCCTGGGATGAACCCCTCTTGATTATGGTGAACTCTCTTTTTAATGTGCTTTTGGATGTGATTTGCCAGTATTTTATTGAGAATAGAAGTTGTGAAATAGGGAATATGTTCAGTTTTTCTGAACTATCTATGTTTGTTAAGGATATTGGTCTGAAGTTTTCTTTCTTTGATGTGTCTTATCTGTTTTGGGTATCAGGGTGATATTAGCTTCATAGAATGTGTTTAGAAGAGTTCTTTCCTACAAAAGTTCTTTTAAAATACATGCGTTGAGAATGTTTTAGTCACATGGGGTCTTGCCTTTTATTATCTTAATGGTACTGAGAAACAAACATTTTTACTTATTTTTTTTTTTTTGAGACAGGGTCTAAGTTGCTTAGCAGCTTACTAAGTTGCTGAGGCTGGCCTCAAACTTGCAATTTTGTTGGAATTATAGGCATGTGCCACCACACCTGGCATTTTTGCCCTTTATGAAGTCTAATTTTTGAATTTTTAATTTTATGGATAGTGTTTTTTGTATCCCATTAGAAATGTTTGCCTACCCCAAATTTGGGAAGATATTTTCCTATTTTTTAAAAAGAGCTTTAAAAGTTTAGATTTTTAAGTGTGGGTGCATGATTCATCTCAACTTAATTTTTGTGTATGCTGTGAAACAGAAGTCTAGGTTTTCCTCCATATAGTTTTCTAATGCCATTTTTTGAAAAAGTTATACATTTCTTAATAAATGACCTTGGATCTTTTATTAACCATCAACTGTCATATGTTGGGGAATTATTTCTAGATTTTTTGCTGTTCCACTGATCTATGATCTGTCAATAGGCCAACACTCCACTGTACTTGATTACGATAGCATAAGTCCAGTTGAATAAGTCCTCCAACTTTGTCCTTTTTTAAGATGGCTTTTTATTAGCCCTTCAAATTTCCCATATGAATTTTAGTATAAGTTTGTTGATTCACTTCAATAAATTCTCTTGGTTCTTTGAGATAATATCGAATCTATAGATCAAATTGGGGATATTCCCTTTCTCCTCAGCTGCAGATATTTTCATTATGAACTGATATTTACTTTTACCAAATATTTTTAAAGAATCTACAGAGAGAATGATGTGGGGGTTAATTCTTCATTATTGTGACAAATTTTTTAAATTTATTTTCTAATATCAACCTGCTCTTGCTATTGGATAAATCCCATTTGCTAAATTTTGTTTAAGATTGTACACCATATATTTTTAAAACGTTTGAAATTTGTTGAGATTGGCTTTATGAACTGAAGTAAATGTTATCTGATAAATGTTACATGTATACTTAGGAAGAATGTTTATTCTATGTTTGGGAGTGTGATATTCTATAATTAACAATTAGATAAGTTGGTGGATAGTATTTACTTACGCAATATCTTGTTTTTATCCCATTACTGAAAAAACTGAGCTGAATTTTCCAAATATGATTGTGAATTTGTCTATGCTTTTATTCTGTTAACTTCTGATTTATGGACTTGGAACTAGGTTCTTAGCTGCATATAAATTTAGATACCTTTATGGTGAATTATTAATATGAAAATTTGTTGTTAATATGAAATTTCCCTTTTTAAGTAATACTTCTTGCCTTAAAGTCTACCTTCTCTGATATTAATATAATCTATGTGCTTTGTTTGGTTAGTTGTTTGCATGACACAGTTAATCAAACTTCTCATACTATACTTATTTTTGCTCTCATATCTTTGTGTGTATCTTATAAGCAGTATATAATTGGATCATTTTTTTAAAAAAAAATCTGACAGTCTATGTTTTTTAATAAGTGGTTTCATTTACCCAAATATGAAATAATTAAGTTGGGTTTAAGTCTATCACATTGCTATCTGTTTTCTATTTTTCCTTTTTTTTCTTCTTCCCTTCATGCCTTCTTTTTTTTTTTTAATTAGTGACAGGTTTTAATATTCCATTTACCTTTTTTTCATTTTCTTTTTACTATCAGACCTTTCAGTTAATAATAGAATTTACAAAATGTATAAATATCACTTTCAGGGGCTGGGGATGTGGCTCAAGCGGTAGCGCGCTCGCCTGGCATGTGTGCGGCCCGGGTTCGATCCTCAGCACCACATACAAACAAAGATGTTGTGTCTGCCCAAAACTAAAAAAAAAAATAAATAAATATTAAAATTCAAAAAATAAATAAATAAATAAATATCACTTTCACAAATAATACAAGAATCTTATAACAGCTAATATCCACTTAGCTCCACAAACATATTTCATTACTTTTACATATTTTATTTCCTACCTTTGTTACAAACCCCATAAACATCTGTCATGATAGAAAAGACTAGTAAAAAGTAGTTTTTTGTATTTACTCAGTACAATAACATGGGATTATATTCTTTCACCCTGAATAAATCACTTTAGGATTTCTTACCATGTTGGTTTGCTAAGGATGAACTTCACAGTTCTTGTTTATCTGAAGACTTTTATATTTTCTCACTTTAATATTTTGAGGTGCTTTTTGTTGTTATTTTGTTTTTGTGCAGAATGCTAGGTGGATGGGATTTTTGTCAGCTTTTTAAAAATTTTCCTTTCGGCAATTTAAAGATGTTAGTTATCCCATTGTCTTTCACTGTCCATAGAATTTTCAGAAATCAACTATCAACTTTATTGTTGTTCACCAAGAGATATTAAATTCTTTTTTCCTGGCTGTTTTTAAGATTTTTTTAATATCTTGGGTTTTTAGATGTTTGCTTATGATACATTTAGATATGGTTTTATTGTCCTGCTTGTGATTTGTGGAGCTTTTTGAATCTTTAACTTTATTATTCATTAAATTAAGAGAATTCTCAGTTATAATTCTGGGGATTTTGCTTATCTCTTTTCTCTTTCTCTTCTCCTTCAAAAATACCAATTACATATATGTTAGACCTTTTGCCTGTGCCCCATATCTCTGTGTTTTTTGACTTTCCATTATTTTCCCCTTTTGAGTTCAGTTTAAATATTTTCTATGACTATCTTTGAATCTAGATTGAATCCAATAGTTCTTAATTTCAGATATTTCAACTTGCAGCTATAGAATGTCCATATGATTCATATTTGTATATTCAAATTCTCTGCTGAAGTACTTTATCTTTTCATGTATTTTGTCTATCTTTTCCTCTAATTTAAAAACCATAATCATTAGAGTTATCTTGAAGTCCTTTCTCCAATATCTGATAATCTCTGGGTCTGCTTCATTTGTTGTTTTTTCTCATGGTTACTGGTAGTTTTTTCTTTTTCTTTTTCTTTTCCTTATTATATGCATGTCCAGTGGGTTTTTGTTGTTATTTGTTTTGCTTTTGTCTACCAGATATGGTGGATAACATAGTGAAAGGGCTCCATATGATATTTCTCTGAGTGTTGAATCTTGTTCTGGTAATGTCTATTTAAATTTGTCCCTCTTCATATTGTGTAATGCTTGGAGTTCATGGTCCTTAATCCTACTATTTGACCTTTTTGGAGTCTCCATTAAGTTCCTAGGCAGTCCTAAAGGTTTGTAATTCTACATTTGGCTAAGCCTAACTCTGTATCCCTATTCCTGGGCAAACTCTGTGATCTCTGACCAGTTCTCAGCCTTTCAGAAACTCGTCTCAGCCTTATCTTTGCTGGAGTCTTCCCCGTATTTATATCAGGCTGCAGCACTGTGGGCTTTGGGCGCCCTGCAGGTTGGTCACACCTGCGTGGTGGCTGCTTGTCATGCCCAGCACCACCTGGGGGAGAGGCTGTCTGGTTTGTGCATGGCTGCAGCCTAATCTTTGCTGGAGTCTTCCCTGTATTTACAGATCTTAACAGTAGATCAAGTACCAGAAGATATTTTATGCACTTTTGAGGGCTTCTTCTATGTGAGTTTCTCTAAATGAGTTTTCCTTCCAATTCCAGCTGTGTCAGAAGACTTGAACTCTGATCTTTTTTCCTCAGCCCAGAGACACTGCTGCTTTCTGCTTGGATGATACCTCTTTGTTTGGGGAAAAATATGAAGCTTCTTTTCCCTGAAGGATAATAATTCCAATTTGGTTGCTGTCGGTGTTCCTGTAAATTGTTGTTCTGCATAATTTTCCTTTTATTGGTGTCTATGTCATAAAGGTGAGTCCAATGCCAGCTCCTCAACCATAACTAGAACTGGAAGTGTGTGTGTGTGTGTGTGTGTGTGTATTTTTATTTATTTATTTATTTTTAAGAAATGAATTTAAGAACTCGTATGTTTTTCTAGCTGTAGTGTGAGGCTAAACATAAAGAGCCTCTCACCATATACTTTCACTAAAATTCAGACTCCAAATGGGAAGGTCCTATATTTTTGTAGACTTGTCTTTATTTCATGCTTCCCATAAAACAGTTAAGGGTTTACTAAAACATTCAGCCTAATCTTTGCTAAATTTCCTATCAATCATATAATTACATTAAAACTAACATTCACAAATTGGATATCAGGCTGCAGCACTGTGGGCTTTGGGCGCCCTGCAGGTTGGTCACACCTGCCTGGTGGCTGCTTGTCATGTCCAGCACCACCTGGGGAAGAGGCTGGCTGGTTTGTGCATGGCTGGGCTGGGCTGGGCTGGGCGGTCTGGGCACCAGCTGCTGGGAATCCCTCCTGAGGGAGGGGAAACAGCTTTGAGGCTGAGACTAAGGATGAGCTGCAGGTGCGGCACAAGGAGGAAGACAACAGAGAGTTGGGGAAAACTAAAAGGGTTGTGAAGAGTGAAATAGCATATTGTTCACATCATTTAATTTTGACACATGCTTATGGAGCACCTATAATATGTTCACCATAAGTGAAAATGAGAATCGAAGTGCTCGGAATAAGTAGAGCTTATAGCAAAAACTCATTTAGTAAAAATCTTATTAAAATGTTATCAAAAGCTGGGGATGCTTTAAAATCTGATTAAGAAAGTTTGAACAATAATAATTAGGAGTGAAGTCCCAGAGATATTCTGTGTTGGTGCCCCTTCCCTTAAGGAAAGGGCCAAAATGAATTCCAGTGAAGTTGGTCCTTTTGTCTCCAAAATAAGAGCAGAAATTAATGACTTTGCCAGTCTGCCATTGCCAACCACTGCAGCAATAGATGGACTTGCACAAGGTGGTGGTCTTAAATTGGCTCAAGACTGTGATACAGTAGTAGCAGCTTCCTCTGCAAAAATGGGCCTTGTTAAAACAAAGTTGGCAATTATTCCTGGTGGAGGGGGAACTCAGTAATAATCACATGCCATCAGAATGTCCCTGGCCAAGGAGCTCACCTTCTTTGCGGGAGTCTTTGATGGCCAGGGACAGAACCAGGAGGTGGATGCTGTCTACAGAAAGACTCTGGACCTAGCAAGAGAGTTTCTACCTCAGGAAACTGTTGCAATGAGAGAGGCAAAATTAGCAATTAATCAAGGAATGGAAGTTTATGTAGTAACAGGATTAGCCATAGAATAAGCATGTTATGCTCAAACTATTCCAACAAAAGACAAACTTGAAGGTCTTCTTTCTTCTAAAGAGGAAAGGCCCCCTCACTATAAAGGAAAATAGGAAAAAAAAAAAAAAACATTAGTTTTTACAGTGTCACTGTGATAAAAGTACTTCTGAAAGTATCTTTCAAATCCACTCTGATGCCTCAGCACATGGAATCTCAATGACCAAAGTGAAGAGCAAGTAACTCATATAGTGTGTTAAGCATCTGGAATGGACCCATATGTGTACTTCATGCCAATGTGTATCATGTTATATTCACTCAGATTTATAAAACTAGCAGTATATATTGTCAAAAACAAATTTAAAATTTAGATATATGGGGCCGGGGCTATAGATCAGTTGGTAGAGTGCTTGCCCAGCATGCACAAGGCCCTGGGTTCAATCCCCAGCACCACCAAAAAAATAAAAAATTAGGTGAATGTTTTAAAATAGTTCCTGCATATGAGGTTTTCCATTCTTAATTTTTTAATGTGAATAATGTATATATTGCAAATTCTAGGGAATAATATTGATTATTGATTGTATGTCTATCTACTATACTGCATTAAGAAAATAAAATAACTTCCACATATCAAAAAATAATAAATTCACAAATTGATTTTCAGATTAATAGACTATTTTGGGGGGTCAAAGACAGCATGAAAGTACAAATGCTCAGATTTTTTTCAAATGTTAATTAAGAGTGGAATAGATAAGCCTTGTCATCTCATTCCTCCTTGCGTTTGTTTTTTGTTTTGTTTTGTTTTCGGTACTGGAGATTGAACCCAGGGGTGCTTACCACTCAGCTATATCCCAGATCTTTTAATTTTTTATTTTGACCCATGCTGTTTACAGAAAGACCCTGGACCTGGCAAGAGAGTTTCCACCTCAGTTGTCCAGGCTGCTTTTGAACTAATGATCCTCCTGCCTGAGCCTTCCATACAGGAATGTGCCCTGTGCCCAGCTCCTTCTTGTTTTTTGATGAATGTGAAAAACTAAAGGAATAAAAATTAGGTACCTTCACGAAAATGGGCATACACATAAAATTAGATTAAAGTTAAGGAGTCCTATAATTCCTGTTTCTCCTACAAATTACCTTAAAAGAATTCAAATATGAAGTAGGAAACTAAAATAAAATAAGACAATTCCTGGGTAGGAGCCTAAATTGAAATTTTCATGGTAGAAAAGCTGTTTTATAGTCTTAGAACCAGAATTTATTTTTGTTTCCCTCATGTTAGAAGGAACAAAGAAGTTTTTAGCAAACCCTGATTCCCTAATACTTTATTGCTATTCACTTGACATTGAAGATAAAGTTATTAAAAAGTTTCTAAAGTACATGCATGTGTGTGTGTGTGTGGGGGGGAGTGCTGAGAATCTGTGAGGTACTTTTAAAATTGGGCTTATTATGGCCAAAACATATATTATATCATTAAACATATATTGAATATTTAATGTTCAAATAATGGAGGGGTGATAAAAATCATTGTTCTTATATTCAAGGATTTATTTTAATTTTGTGGGAGGGGTAAATAAACATAATCATGAAAGTAAGCAGCCACTTGCTCCACTACAGTGTTAGGAAAGTTCAAGGAGAGGGATGATTTTATTTGTGTGAGTAGAATGAATCAAAGTTTTCAAGAAGGCAGTGGCATCAAATTTGGTCTTAAATTTTAGGTAGAATTTTGACTATTGGGAGAAACAAAAGGATAGAGTGTACAAGATAGAAGAATCACATAGTCAAAGAAAAGGAAATAGAATAATAGAAGCCCAGTTTGCCTGGAAATTAGAAATAATATTGGGAAGGTAGTGTCAGTCTGTTTTTTGTGTCTGTAATAAAATACCCAAGACTTGGTGATTTTCAAAGAATGAAAGTTTATTTACCTCATGGTTCTGGAGGCCAGGAAGTCCAAAACATAATTCTGGCAACTACACAGGGTCTGTGGGGACTTCTCACTGCATCATAAGATGGCAGAGGACACTACAAGATAAGAAAGAGCTAGCATGGTAGCTAGGGCCTCTCTCCCTCTTTTATAAAGCCACTAATCCAATCAAGGGGCCCTACCCTGATGACCTCATCTAATCCTAATAACAACCCAAAGATCCCATCTTCCCATGGGTCCCCATAAACACATTAATTTGGGGATTGTTTCCAACACATGAACTTTGGGGAGACACATTCAAAGCAGAGCAGTTATTGTGTGGGGTCTCCCTTTTGGGAACTTAATGCCAGATGGAGAATAAGCCAGAGGGGACCTATTGTTAATCAGAAAAGCACTGTAACTGGAGCTCAGGAGTATCCATCTGGCTGTGAGAGAAAATATTGAGACCTGAGGGTCAATGCCACATGAGAGCTTCCAATCACCTGATCTTGGACAATGTAATAAGTTCTTGTAAAATTGTTTATTTAATCTAAAAGATTGTCCTGTATTCTGAAGTTGAGTAACTTACACATTATTACCATTGTTTAAATAGTCCACAGAAAAAAAAAATATAAGGGGCTGGGGGTGTGGCTCAAGCGGTAGCGCGCTCGCTTGACATGCGCAAGGCGCTGGGTTCTATCCTCAGCACCACATACAAATAAAATAAAGATGTTGTGTCCACCGAAAACTAAAAAATAAATAAGTATTTTTAAAAAAAAAAAGAAAAAAATATAAGGTTAGGGTGTGACTCAGCTGTCGAGTGCCTGCCCAGCACACACACAGTGTTAGGTTTGATTCCTAACACTGAAAAATAAACAAATAAAAACCTTAAAATGTCTATAGAAAAATGAGTGATACTTGTGATCCTCCTGCCTTCAACCTCCTAAGTAGCTGGGATTTACAGGCATGTGCCACTGTGTCCAATCTGTCATAGATTTTTTTTTTTTAAGAATGTTTTTGTCTGGCAAAATTTAAAGTTGGCAATCCCATATTGGTCCTCAAACCCTTTTCTGAAATACCACAGGTGAGAAAACCAGAAACCTAGGAACTACTAGCACAGGGTAGGGATTTGGACATGGGGGAGATTGGAAATAATGTGAATAGTCTTAGATACAGTGGTAAAAAGGGGGCTGAAAGGAGGGAAGATACTGGGAGGGAAATTAGAAGAAGAATAGAAGTTCATTAGATTAGACAAAGGGGAAGGAAGGAAGGGGACAATGGGAATAGGAAATACAGTAGATTGAATTGGACATCACTTTCCTCTGTTCATATATGAATACATCACCAGTGAAACTCCACATCCTGTATAATCACAAGAATGGGATCTTAATTAGAATAATTTATGCACCATGTATGTGTACTATGTCAAAATATGCTCTACTGTCATGTATGTCTAAAAAAGAACAAGTTTTAAAAAATAGGAACAACCATTTGGCTATGGGAGTCAATGAAGGACAATTTTAAGGGTGCCACTGATAAAAAGAGGGAAATTGGGAGGATCATAGTCTGGTGGAGGCAGAGTGGGCAGAGGCTGGTAAGGAAGATTAGTTTTGGAAATATCATGTGGATGTCCCTGCATTAGAAATGTCCAACAAGCAACCAAGCTACTAAATTGTTAGTCTAGAACTCATTAGGAGGAATCATTTATTAATAAGATAATAGACATTTATTTTATACTTCTATGAGCCAAGCACTAATTTTATGGTAGCTATATTTACATGTCATTTCTATAGACTCCCTTAGAACTGTCTTCATTAAGTATGTGTTATTTAATATTTTCATTAGATTATATTTTGTTTTGTGATGCTTTAAGCCTGTAATTCAAAGCAATACATTGCAGATTCAACAGTATTCAAATTTACAATTTATCCATAAGATTGCAAATGGAAGGAAAACAAAGGTTAAATAAATAAGTTTATTAGTGTATTAGTTAGCAGAAGCTACAGTAACAAATAGACCAAGTGTGTAATGGCACAGCACCATGAAAGTTTCTGTCTTGGTCACAGTTGCTCTCTTGATGGATATGTTAATAAGCTGGTGAGATGGCTCTCCTAAGGGACACAGGCTGAGAGAGTTTCCACCTCATGATTTCTAAGGTCATTCTGTCATATCCATCTCAACTGGCAAGCATGGGTGATTTGGGGCCTTGAAGTGCAACACATTTTTACTCACACTTTACTTGCTAGGACTCAGTCACATGAACACATATAACTGCATTGGCAACTGGGAAGCACTGCCAAACTTTGTGTTCAGGAAGAAGAGGAAATGGATTTTGTTGAACAATTAGCAGTCTGACATAATTTGCATTAAATAATCTGAGAAAACAGTTAAATTCTACTCCATAAGACACTTGGTGATGAAGAACATTTTGTATATCAATGAATAGAATCTTTAGCACTGCTCCTCTGGAAAGTAGTTATGGGCACTTAAAAAGAACTTCTATTCATGTAACAGTTATGCCATGCTTTAATAGAAACATAAAACTGTTGAACTCCTATAACATTGTTTAGAGTCCTTGAAAGGATATGATTTTTTTTTTTCTAGCTGAAAAGCAATCTCAGCTAACTGACCTGAAATGGTGGGAGAGAGGAAACTATTCCAGTGTTGATATGTTTTCTATAAGCATATCCTTGATGACCTTCATCTTTGTTTCTAGGAATATGTTCCTCTTTTATGTGTTTGTTGTCCTGAATTTCTTTTACTATCAGTATTTTTTCTTCAAAATGGTTCTAAAGTGACTGCATCCTTCCTGTAACTCTTACTTAGCCTAGGACTACTCATCTACTTCCAAAGACTTTGACTGTAAATCTCATACACTTTAGCCGAGTTCTGAATTTGAGCCTGAATTGTGTACTTACAGTAGCACATAGGAACTCATTTTCAGTAATACATCACTTGATATTTATATTTTATGCATGAAATATAACAATTTGGTTATTCCTATCTTTTGATTACCCCTTAAGACTAAATTATTTTCAATTTAAGATCAAATATCTTTACTGGGGATATTTTCCTCAAAGTCTTATGGTTATCAACAGCTCTGCTTTGATAAGTATTTCATTCACACCAATATATTGTTTATTCTGACATAGGACTGGGAAAGGGATACCTTCAAAAAAACATTAGGATTCCATATATTAGCTCTGCTTTAGGTTGTTCCTAGGTAAGTGGTGTAGTCTCTCTAGTAAGTAGTAGCAATCAGGAGAGAAGCTGAGGTGGGGGTAATAGGGATCATTAGAAAACTTTCACAGTGATACTGAATTAGATCACTTTTGTGGAATTTTTTGCTTTGGTCTCCTAGCATCAGAACACTCTTTGGGCAGAATCCTAGAATAGCTAGGAGGCAGGGTTACACATCCCACTGTGGAAACTAAAGGGGGCACATAATCTTTTTCTCTGACAGCTGGACCATCTGCAAATATTCTTGCTAAGGGCTTCAAACCTTAAGGGAGTGACACAAAAATGCAGGATGCATTTGCAGCAGTAGGGTTGGTGTGGCGGGCTGTCCACCGCTTAGAGATGACTTCTCTGGTGGGGGTCTCTGCAGAGTATCCTATAGTGTCCTCTTGGCTGTGCTCCAGGGTGCCCAGCATTCCATTTACTGCTCATTTTTTGGACCTTGTTCTTTGGTTCTGTGGTAGCCTTATTTAAAAACTGCTTTCTGCTTATCGGTCGGGGTAAATTTCTGTTGTTTTCATCCAAGAATTATGACTAACACAGACATCAGCTACACCTAGGTTTTTCCATTAAAAACGACTGTTTTTCTTTTGAAAAAAAAATTATTTATCAACCAGAACACTTTAAAAATTAAGAAAAGCAACCCCCCAAAAAAATTATAACTTCATCACCCATAATAAAACCACTGTAAAAACAATTTAAAAAAACATTTTGTTTGGGTACATACCCTCTCTGGCCTTTTTTGTGGGCATATGAATATATTCTTCCTTTCTTTAGCTATTATAAAAAGTAACATGATACTATGGTCAACATGCTTGTCACACATGTTCACACACTTGCATCCTGAACTTGCCTGCTCTTCGGCTTTACCCTCAGCAGTACTTTCTCACATCAGCTCAGACATAGTGAGTTGGCCAGCTGAGGGAAAAGTATTTGTCACACTTTCTTTTCCTTTGGACTCTTTTCCTTTTTTTTTTTTTTTTTTTTTTTGTGATACTGGGGATTGAACCCAGGGCTTTGTGCATATGAGGCAAGTGTTCCTCCACTGAGCTACATCCCAGCCTATTTATCACATTTATTAAAATTGCCTTTGAGTAAGTAAATATATGTGAAAGTCATATAATTCTCAAACACAAGAATTTATGTAGAATGAGTTCAGGTAAATTATTGGGCCAGAACACCAATCTAGCAGAGTAAAACATGTTCCTCTGCTGGGTAAGAGTCCTCAAATACCTACCAAGGCTATCTCATTTGGTCATATGCAAATAAATTAAAAATATTTACGTTAAAAGTGCTAGAATCCAGAATTTCCAGAGAAAGTTTAAGGTGGGGCATACTCTTCCAAAGGAACTCAACATTTGACTAGAAATACAATAAAAATTTACTAACTTCTCAGAATGCAACAAACTGATCTCTAATTCATGAAGAATTGTAGAATATATGTTTGAAAATAGATCAATATATGTAAGAACAAATAACAACTGCCATTACAAAGCAAAGAATCTGAGAGGACAATTTTGCATGTATGCTAAAGATTATGAATATCATTTGCAAATAGCAAATACATTGGAAATTCTTATAAAGTCTGATCTCTACCCTTCTATCCTAATATATTTAGTACCCTTTCTTTATAGAGGTGCAATACAACCCCAGATGAATTAAAACAAATTCGTACACTCTAAATTAATTGCTTTTTTTTCAATCTAAATTGTCTTTAGTCACATTCTTATTCTATGGCTCCTCATTCCATTATTTATCTTTAAGGCATTTTTTTTTATACAGCTATATCTTAATACTAAAAATAAGACCTATACCTCTGGTTTTATTCCTGGTAAACAGTAAACAAATTTTCCTCTTATTGCTACCTCCAAATTATTTTTAATAAATATATTTAAGGAGCTGACTCACAGAATTTTTAGTGATTCAAAACAAGTATACAGGTGATAGGTTTTTTTTTTTTTTTTCTCTTTCAAAATAAACCACCTTTATTCTGCTTTTAAGATTTCTATGATTAGCTTAATTTTTAAAGTCACATATTATGGACATCTTCATCTAACTGTCTTTTCTCTAAGACCAATCTATTGATATGGTAACTATTCAATCAATATGTTTTTTTAAAAAACGTTAAATATTTTATTAAGGAAAAGAAAATTAGGAATAACTTTTTAGATCCTGGGTCTCAACATTCCTTTGCTCTTCAAATCAAAATTCATAGTATTCACATTTGTTACCATGGATTTCAAAAGAATAATCTACATTTCTAAAAGCTATTTATATAGGAGACAAAAGAGAGTATAATTAAGCTGGAGTCTTTCCATATCATTGTCTTTGGGGTCCAAGCAGCAGATCCATAGTGTAGGTGAAAGAGTACTATGGCTAGGCTCCAGTATATGTGCTTCAATTGAAGAATAAAAAGCTGAACTGTGAATACATTA
Organism: Marmota marmota marmota; assembly: GCF_001458135.2. Taxonomy (NCBI): domain Eukaryota; kingdom Metazoa; phylum Chordata; class Mammalia; order Rodentia; family Sciuridae; genus Marmota; species Marmota marmota. The sequence continues at coordinate 13,053,382 of NW_026000229.1, forward strand.
GCTTGACTTATGAGAAAGTTGCTAACCAAAGGGTCTCCATCTTTAGAGACCAAACAAGAAAAAACCATCTAAAATGGCAGTAGCAATAATGTCCATATTTATAAAAGAGTACTTTTCAACACATATCAAAAGAGACTAAGAACACACATTGCTTGTGTCTTTGAGAACAAAATGAGCTGCTCATTTGTCTGGAATGATTCTTGATGGAAAACATTTTGGAACATTTCCTTACTTGAAAGCCATCTTTTTCTCTAGGGATTAAAAATTTTGAATTGTATCTCATTTATTCTCCTCAGTGGAAATCAAGCCATTTCAGAAGTTAGAGACTATATCTTTTATAATCTAACCTTCTATAATCTATATAGGATCACTCATTGAGGAACTCCACCTGTTCCTATTACATATCAAAATTCGACCAAGATTCCTTGATATAGGGCTTCTTTTCTTACTATATTTTTTAAAATGTAGACTCACTCAGGACATTTGTTGACTACCATAGTATGCAATAAAATTTAATTTAAAAACTGTAAATTTAAGAGCACTTTTTTTTGTTTAGTCAAGTCTTGTTAGGACAATCAGTTAACTTTAGCTAAGCTATATTACTATTTCCTTTTGATAATAAAAAATAGACAAAAAATCATATTAAAACTTTCTTAGGAATAAACAAGAAAATTTCTTCTTTCAAAATATGTTAGAAAATGGTCAGTACTCAAAAAATAATTTTGTGGCAGGGGGTGGGTAGGTGGGAACTTGATCAGAAGCACTTGACCACTGAGCCACAACCCCATCCTTATTTTGTATTTTATTTAGACCCAGGGTCTCAGTTGCTTAGTGCTTTGCTTTTGCTGAGGCTGACTTTGAACTCGCAATCCTCCTGCCTCAGCCTCTTGAGGCAAAAAATACTTTTGATGGTTCAGCTTCTGTAATGATTGACATTTAAGGAAGCCTTCTTTCAAATTTTCTAACACTAATACAAAAGCTGTTATCAAAATGTATAAAGATGCTTCTAAAACAAGTTAAATTTAATATTTTGATTTGGTGATCAGTTTATGATTTTTTTTTTTTTACAATTTTGTTTCCATACAATGTTCTTAATGAGGGTTTGGGCTTCCAAGTCATTCTCTTCACTCCTGGTACACCAATGTGAGCTCTTTGCTTCTGTTTAGCAATGCTGGAAGCCTGCACATCTGTGTACTTGATTGGTTGGCTTTAAAGGGATTACTCCTCTGGAAAGGCACTGTCTCACATCATGTTGCCAGCAGTGTGGTCTCAACTGTGATTAAAAGTTTAGGTTGAAGATGAGCATTTATCCTGAAAAACTTTAGGATTCTTGTATTGTAGGGATTTCACACACCATATTGACTTAAAGTGTTTCTGATGAAGAGCTCTGTCATTAAAACCATCTTAAACATCATATCCAGAAATAACAACTGACTCAATGGCAAAGAGGTAATTCCCTCTTGTTTTAAAAGAAGGGAATACAATTAAAAATTTTCAACTACACAAACAGTCTTTATCAAAATTAACAATATCTGAGGATGAGATGTCAGCTAATCCAAGAAATCATCCTATTTATACTTAGATGAAATAAAACAACGACTTTTAATTTTTATTTTGCATTTCCCAGCTACTCAAACATTTGTCAATTTTCAAATTCATTATTTTACCTGAATTTACTGAATAAAATGCTTAGTTGCAGTTTCAACAGCTTGCAATTATTAGTTACTACAGATTCTTCCCCAGTGTAAGGATTCTGTTTTATTTATGTTCTGTAGCTCTTTATTTCCTCCGAAACTTTTTGTTTGAGATCGACACTGTATCAGTGTTATGTAACCATATTTTAAATTTGTAACATGCATACATACATACAAGTTTATCTCTCCCTTGAACCCATGACCCTGAAAATTAAACACAATGTGTCTAAAAAGAAAAAAGTACCTCGGTGTGTAGGGAAAGTGTAGACCTGTAGAAAGACACTAAAATAACAGGTGTATGGCATACGAAGGTAAAGATGTTATCTGTCCTTGTTGATAACAATCCCCTTGATTTATTAACAGCACAGGCAGCCAATTTAGCACACAAACCAGGTCCTAGGGTTGGCCATTAAGAAGCGGCAACCCAAAGGAAATTAGGACTTTAAAAAACAAAGCAACACCCCCCCCCCCAAAAAAAAATGGTAAACCGAAAAACCTGGAGAAAATACTCCAATTAGAGTCTCCTTGGCAACTCAGATGGAACCAAATGACTCAGGTGGACTATTAGAATAAACTGTGCGCCGTTCCCTTTCACTAGACCTATGAAGCCCATAAATTATGTTTGGCCCATAAAACTAAGAGTTACTAGCACCTTCCTTTTCTCCTTTTTAGTATTCCATACATTCAGCAACAGTTCTTAATCCGTGGTCTTCATTCATTTATTGCCTAAACGAGATCCTGAGTGACTTTGGCGATCACTCCTTTTAAGCGGGCCTTATCTGACAACGAAATTAAATGCCCTCGGCGGAGAGAGGGTCAAGACCGAGCGGTAAGTCATCCAAAGGTGGAAGCATCTTGCTCTTATTTACTTATTTATTCAAGAGGCGGCGATGGCGGCGACCAGGACGAGGACGGAGGGCGGGGGGAAGGGGTGCGCGGGCTGTAAGCTGCACCCGTGGGGTAGGTCTCCGCGGAGTGGGGTCAGCCACACTCCCCCAGCTAGACCCGCCGGACCCCGAAGACGACCAGCCCCTCCCCCACTGCACCCTTGACCCCTCCCCCTCTTTCCTGGGCCTTTCATCAGCCCGCCAGCTGCCCCCAGACCTCACTCCGCCCGCCTCCTTCCGCAGCTCCCGCCTACAGCGCGGGCAGGCCCAGGGCAGCCCACCAAGCCCTCAGCCGGGCGGGGACCCTAACCCGACCCCTCCGGCCGCGCCTCCCCCTTGTATAATGCACCTGCGGCCCCGCCCCCGGCCAAACACTGAGGTGGCGGCGGGTAGGCGAGGCCGGGCAGCGGAGCCCTCGAGGTGCAATCACCTTCCCTTCCCCCGCCATTCCGCCCAGCCCCCGCTGGCTCAGCCACCGAGCAGCCGCCGCTCTCCTCAGCCGCCCCGAAGCCTAAAGGGGTCCGTCTCCGGCACCACAACCAAATGGCTGAGCCTCCCTGGCCGGCTGCGCAGCCCGCCCATTGGACCCTTCCCCCCCCCAATGCCGCCACAATTGGCTGTTGCCCGGAGACTCTCAGCAGCGATTGGCTCAAGCTGCTGCCCCTCATCCGCGAAGCCGCAGATCCCGCCTCCATGGTGATCAGGTTAGTGTGCGCCGCGGGTGCTGGGGGCTCGAGAACCGAGCGGAGCTGGTTGAGCCTTCAAAGTCCTAAAACGCGCGGCCGTGGGTTCGGGGTTTATTGATTGAATTCCGCCGGCGCGGGATCCTCTGCAGAGAGAGAGCGCGAGAGATGGACATGGACAAACGGATCCATTTAGAGCTGCGGAACAGGACGCCTTCTGATGTGAGCATTTGCCAAAAATATCTCCGTCGGTCCATTCTCCTACTTTGTGTGTGTGTATGTGTGTGTGTGTGTGTGTGTGTGTGTGTACGCGCGCGCGCGCGTATTGGGGGGGAGGCACTTTTTTTTGAGGAGGGCGACCCGGAGGTGTAGGCTTGGGGGTCGGACTGCAAATGAATTGCAAGATTGGGGGTTGCAATGCCATCCGAGCATGTTCCGGCTGCCGCCGCTGCTGCCCTTGGTGTGTGACTACCTGTGCGTGTGCTCCCGCGTGTGCGAGTGTGGGTTCGAGTGTGTGCGTGCGAGTGTGCACCCATCGGAGGCCAGCAGGCGCACGCGTTTGGGTCGGAGAGAATGGGGCGAAATAGCCCTTGGGGCTCCCTGCTCCCATGACTTCGTCTGGGGGAAAGATTAACGAGGGAGGAGGGAGGAGGAGGAGGAGAGGGGCTGCCTCCTGGATTTAACAACAAAAAGGGGGGGTGTTATATTTTATACATGTATCCCCCTCCTTCCGCCCCCTCCCGCGCCTGCCCCCTCCCTTTCTCCCTCGCTCGCGCACACAATAAGTTTTGGGTTTCGCGAGTCCAGTTTAGTTTCTGATAAATGTGGGCCGAGGCCCCCAGGGAAAGCGCGTGGGGAGGGGGCTTCAGTGGAGTTGGGAATGGCTCGAGTTTAAAGTGCGTCTTCGTTTCTTTGCAGTGATGAGGCGAGAGACGGGGGAGCCATATTTGTAACTTTGTAGTGTTCGTGAACGCGCCCTTTCTCTCCCTCCCTCCCTTTCTCTGCCTTCCTTCCTCTCCTCCTCTTTCTCTCTCACTCTTTCCACCCCACCTTTGGGCCAGATGCTGATGTTTCTTCCTTTCCTAACGAAGGGAGGATAAATTGGAGGGAGGGGGAGGGAATTTCGAACGTGCAAAGGCACAGATAATCCCCGCGCCTCCCCACCCCGAGCGATCGTTAGTGCAAGTTACCCAAAGGCTACGTCCCGGTCCCCCTCGCCCAGCTCCCTCCTAAGATGCCAGCCTTTGGGCCCTGGTGCCCCTCAGCACTAGCCCCTGGCCCGTCCTTCTCCCGGGTGGGCTCCCTGGCAGCCATTCGGCACTTGGTTAATAAATGGGCACGAGAAACTTTGTCAGGACGCGAGCTGCCCAGAGCCGGTGCCCGGGGTGGATATTGGCTGGGTCCACATTTATGCGGGCATGGCAGACGCGCAGCTTCTGGATGGGAGTTTGCCCTCCCGTCGCCGTTATTGATTGGGCAGCGGCGGGAGTCCGGCCCGAGGAAACTTACACGGGTGGGAACTAGAAGGCTCGGGCGAAAGCCCACCTCCGAGGAGGAAGGTGAGGCTGGGTGACTTGAACACTCGTTTTTATTTGTTTCCCTCTTCCCCTTAAAACACCAGTGTTTTCTGCGAGTTGGCGCTCAGCGGAGGAAACCCCTGGGCCTGGGGCGGAGACGCTAGCTGACTCCCCTCTGGGCCCTCGGGGGCACCAGGGGCGCGCAGGCAGGAAGACCCCGCGTCCAGCCTCGCCTCGGTGCCCGGGGTTGCGCGGAGTTGGGAGTCGGGGCAGCACCGACTTGTCGCCCCTCAGCGTGTTAGACCCGAGTCCTTGGCGAAGGCAGGCCTGGCTTCCTCTTTTCCCTAGTTCCTCCCCCAAACCTGAGTGAGACTTTTGAAAACAAGATCCTTTTTGTCCCCCCACCCCCACCATAACGCAGCTGTGGACTGTAGACGTGCGAGTGCCTTATGGCGCGCAGGGTGGGGAGGAAGGGGTGCCGCCACAGAAGGCAGGAGTTTCCGCGAACAATTTGCCGGCAGCCCGCTTCTTCCCGGCTGGGACCCCGGGCCCGAGCTTTTGGGGGCTGGGTGTGGTGATGGGGGAGGGGGCTCGAGCCGCGGTCTTCCCGCGTACTTTCCGGAAGCCCCCTGTGCGGAGGGGGAAGGGCGCCAAGTAGGGGGCCGGGGTCGTGGCCGGTG
>NW_026000229.1:13060200-13074954 GCF_001458135.2 Marmota marmota marmota
GGGGGGAGAGCGGAGTCTTGCGCCATTGCCCCGACGGCCTCTGGCTTGGGGAGCTGGCTCCAGGGACCCCCGTTGTGCTCTGCTCGCCTCTGGGGGTTTCTACCCCCCGCCCACGGCCTGAGGTCTGCTGGAGCGACGATCCTCTTCCGAGCCCCCCACCACCACACACACCCAGTCGGGCTCCCTGCCCCCCGCCCTCTTCTCTGGTATTTCGCTGTTCCTCCTGCAGGCAGGCGTTCTAGACGTAGTTAAATGTGGCCTTGAGGACGAACCGATCGTCCTGGCGTTAGCTCCTTCAGCGGAAGTGATAGGGTGAGGGGAAATTAAACATGAGGTTTCTTTTGGCGGGCGGGAGGGTTTTGAGCGCGCGACTCTAGTGGCCCTGACTGAAGCCAAGGACAGCAAGCAGCCTCTTACCCGGGAGGGACGAGGTGTCGAGGTGTCGGGGATGCGCTGGGGAAACGCCCTCCGGGGCTGGGCTCTCCGGGAAGGTAGGTCGAGCTGCGTGTTTCAGGTGGGTGTCGCAGCACCCTACCGGTTGGCAGAGCCCCCTCGCTCTTTTTCCTCCCCTCATTTTTGCCGGGATAATGAAGTTAGCTACCATACCAAACATAACCCTAAACCGAAAGAAGAGTAAGGTTTGTTTTGCAAAAAGTAAACTGCCTTTCTCGGGCTGTTAAAGCCCAGGCAGTTTATATCTTCCAATGCTGTTGTCTCTGAGACTTTTAAAAAAGCAACGTAGACTCTGATGTCTGCCTAGATACTAACTTTCATGGCAGTGTCTGGCAAGAGCTGCCCTGGAAGCCAGCTTTGACCTTTGGAGTACATCGCATGATGTTTTCCAAGCTGACTATATACTGCCTAATTGGGTCTAAGTAGCTCGATATTAACTCCAGTGTATGCAGGCTAATCTCGGATTCATAGGCAGAAAATTGAGATCTCCTTATAGTTGTGATCAGTTGAATTTTGTTACTGGTGCTGTTGATGATGGCAGTTTGATTCTGGAGGATCCATGATGAAATTAAGCTGGGCTTTGGAACCGCAGAGACCTGGGTTTGAATCCCCTGACATTGAGGTTGGAGGAGCAGTTACCCACCTTTCTGAAGTTTGATTTCTTGTAAAATGGAATTGTAATCCTGTTTAATCAGTAAGTGGCAAAATTGGTTTGATCTAGCCCTCAGTAGGTGCTCAGTATATGATAATGTTATTCTCAGAAAGATATTGGGGTGCAGTGAGGCATAACTTGGGTTTCTTCTTAGTTTAGAATAAGAACAATAACAATAGCTTATGTTTATATACCCCCCATGCTGGGTCTGACACATTGCTAAGTGGATTAGAGGTAGCAATTAATCTATCCCCACAACAGCACTATGAGATAGATACTTTGTTATCTTTACATTATGCTTAAGGAAATTGAAGCAGAGAGCAGTTATCATGTGACTAATAAGTGTCAGAATCAGGACTCAAAGTCAGCTAGTCAGTACTCAACCTCAACCTTCTATAGCCTCCCTTGAAGCACAGTATTTTACTGTGTGTGTGTGTGTGTTGGGGTAAGGCACTATGGGGAAGAGCTTTTTCTTCTCCACCTTTGGAATGGTGCCACCTTATGAAGAGTGAGTTTCTTGTTACTGAGGTATTGAAATGAAGACCATGTAGTCTCCTGGTTCTAGATACTGGGTATGAGGGGGTGTTCAACCATAGGCCCTATGCATTGACATTTTAAGCGAAGCCATACAGAATTTGGTTTAGCACGTCACATCTACTTAGGCTCAAATGAATCTGGCATTTTAGGTGTCAGGGGACACATTTTAGGTAACAAGGTAAGCAGGAGCCACTCTTAGGCAGTGGCTTATATGGGATCTTGCATGTAATGCATGAACAGAATTGGTATGTCCTTAGTATCTGGGACAGTATACTAATAACACCTCATGGATCATCTCACTTAATCCTCCCAACAACCCCTTAAGGGTAGGCCAAGCAGTGCAGCATCATCTGGCTGTCAGGATGAATCATCTAGGGTTTGGAAAGGTTAAATTGTGGCAGACAGCAGAGCTTGGTGCTCCACTATAAAACCAGAGGTTAGGTGGACAACAACTTTGAGCGTTGTGTAGTCCTTTGGGACCCAAACATTGTCTATTACCAGAATCATTTGGAGAGCAAATGCAGATTTCCCAAACTCTACCCCTGGATATAGGTTTACCATGGGGTCACCAAACCACAGCTGAGCTGCCTGGTTTAATAACTGCCATGAGCTAAGAATAATTTGTACATGTAAACATTGAAATCAGTTTTATGATAAGGAGCACTGACTTTGAATCCCAGTTAAGCAAAATGTTATCTACCCTCCCAATTGTACCTGTCTCATTAGCAGAACTGTGTCCCCCCCCAAAAAAAAAAAATTGAATCTAATATATTTTGAATTTTATCAATAAAGGAATTGTGGAAATTTGTTTTCACGCTTGTTATAAAAGTGCCTGTGTATAGTCTTTTTTAATTTTGCTTCCTGATTAAGTTTGTTATCTAGCCCTTTGCAGAAATCTGGCTTAATAGATTGAGGGGGTGACCCCAGGGATCTGGTGCTTATTTCTTTAAACATATGGAGAGTCATATATGTGGATCTTTCCAAGACCTTTTGTATGTGCCCTGAGCTAGTTTGAGCATGAGAAGTTGTCCAAGTACCACTCTTTGTCAAGATTCCCAGAGACAGGTGGAAGGAACTTTGCACTGCAAAGATTCGAGGTTTGAGTCCCAGTGACTGGCATCAGGCTCAGGACAGATTGCTGAAAACCACAAGTCATCTTGGGATCCTAGCTTGGGTTTCAGAGCCCTTATTTTTCCCACCAGCCTCTTGTGCCTGAGGTACTGAGAAGGAATGGATAGAAGATGCCAGGCTGATGGGAGGAGGAAGTAAATTCAAGGGGACAAATCCTCATTCCAGTAAGGGCATCCTGTACTTTAAAGATGGCAAAACACAGACCCAGTTTCCTCTCTGTGCTGCTGCTGCACCACCAGCCTCTCAAGGTAATTTTCTTCTAGTCTTGGGGCTGTTGATTTTTTTTCTGGAAATTGTGCACAACACTCATGAGATGTCTGCTTGCTATTCTGTCCTCTCTGTCTTGGTGTAGTCATTTCAGAAAAGAACCAAAAGCTATTGCTCAGTGGAGACTGGGCCTTGGTTGAATGAACTTGGTACAACTTTGGCCTGACTTCGTTTAAGAGGCAGCTCCTCACTTTGGTGTGCAGAAGGGGCACTATTAGAGACATTTGCTACTACATCTCCATTGTGGCCTGCTCACCCCTGCAGGACTAGCTAGCATTCTGGTCTTTGGGACCTATGTTCCACCAGTACCTAGCGCACAGCAACACTGCCTCCCTTTCACAGGCAGGTGGAGAAATGTGGAGCTGACTCAGAATCTTATGTTACATTGGAATGTAACTATTTGGCAAATACTAAATGCCCAACAATGATGTTTTCATTAAAGAGTCTGGCAGGGATGGAGATTTGTGAAGGCGTCTGTTATTCAATTTAATGAAATTGGTTGAAACTAGATGAGCAAAGCACCCATGGCCCTGAGCTACCTTCCAAGACATGATAGTAGCCTTCTTGTATAGAAGCAGTTGTCCTGATGGTATTGGTAATTCAAAGTCCTAAATAAGGTAAAATGTCTTTTTTCCTGCACTCTAATCCCTGCTCTGTATCGTGCCCTGCAATCCATGTGTTTTTCCCCAAATTGATTTTATTTTAGCTTCATGACTGCCCTCTGCTTTTTCCTATCATTTCCTTTACCAAAACTTGCTCCAGGGAGCAGATCTAAAAGATCAGCTTACTCTACTATTACTCTGATGTGGATTAAAGTCCAGGCTGTGTTTCCCAGAGGTATTTACTTTTGGAGATTCCGGTTTGGTGAGGAAATTACCAGAGAACTATTAAAGACTTGAGTGCTGTTTTCAGCTTTGCTATTAACTAAGTTGGACAAGTTCTTCAACCTCTTGTTTTCTCCACATCTAAAGTGGGGGTGTTGAATTAGATCAGTAGCATCCAAATATCTTGATCCTAATAATATATGTTTAGCACTAACATGCATATACAGCATTAAAAAGAAAATGTGCTGGTTTGGGTGCATAAATTGATTTCATACCCTGTTGCTGTTGAAAGACATTTAAAAGATGGATATTAAGGTATTCTCAGATATTGTTGATTTAGTTTGGGGAAGAGAGTGCTTTTTTATAGCAGTCTTGTGAAATCTCCCTTACTTTAAACCAGCCCATCTTTTGGTCCCCTCTTCTCCTTACTTCTAGCTCTTTTCCACCCCAAATAGTCACAGAATAAGGAATCATTGTAGCTTCCTACACCAGACAGATGCCTTCCAATATTCTTGGTTGTGCTAGTGGCCCTCAGCCAACCATATCCCCCCACCCCCTCCTGTATGTTCATCCCCTCTTGTCCCCCATTCTTAAGTGTGCCCTTCACTATGGAGGTTTCTTGAGGGCCCCCCACACTTTGTAGCACCAAGTCAGAGGATTGTAGAGGGGATATTGCCTAGGTGTCTGTCTCCCCCACTTCCACCTGGGATGTTTGGGCAAGTCCCTTCACCTATTAGCACCTTCCCTTTTTGTCTCTATAAGATGAGGATGTTATAATACTGATCAACAGTCTGGTACACTGTAAGCACTCAGGAAATGCTGGCTGTTATTGTTACAGTCTGTTCTGCTAGAAACCTTAGTTGGCATTCATTTAAAATTTTTTACATTATCAACAGGCACATTATATTAAAAGGTAACATTTGTTCCCCTGGGAAAAGAGGTTGTAAGCTGGAGATTCAAATTTGCAGGAAGTTATATTTCCCTGGGAGCAGTTTAATGGTCGGTGTGCTGTTGTTCCTAGATCTGGGGATAGCTGGAGCATCCAGACATATGGAGCAGCCCCAGTACTGTATCCAGGGTAGTTGCCACTTGAGATTCAGCTGCAGCTCCTTTTCTCCCTGCTGCTGCAGCTATTTCAAAGATATCCTTCCACTCCGCAGACTTCCCACTGGCCTTACACCTTCCCCTCCTAGCCTGGGACATCCTTCTCATGGAAAATTGAAACCTGCTTTCCTAAGAAATGCCTCATTCAAATATGCCCAAATCCCTTTCCAGCTCAGAGCTGAGAGAGTACATGGGTAGCTTTTTTCTACTTGAGTCTGGGCATAAGTAGGACGCAGCAGGATCTGCTGGGCTAGGAGAGTTGGGAGAGGGGCATAGTGAAGCTCAGGAGGGGAGAGACCTGCCAGCCCTGCTGTGCTCAGGTCTGGATTTCTGGATTCTGCTACCTTCTGCAGACATTATGAGAAGGGTTGGAGGGGATGAGAGTTTGTGTAGGAGGGATAGCAGGAGGGTGGAGGCAAGGACCTATGATAGTAAATTTAGAGGGCTCTTGCCTCTAGGGGAGGGACTCATCCCCACCTTATGTAACTAGCTCTCACCTTACCATTTATGATTGGCTTTCCTGGCAGGCAAAGCAGTATGATTGTGAGGGGAAGAATAAGAGAGAGTGAGGGAACCACTTCCACTGACCTGTTTATCAGCCATAGCCTGTGCACAGCCTGGGCACCAGCATCCAGAATGAGGCAGGGATTCTACTTAAATGGACTACTCTACTGAAGTATTTGTGTAGCAAATTTAATTGTTTGAGTTCAGTACAAGTGAGAGAAGGACATGACAGGAATGGATTGCACAGGCTTGATATTATCTGGTTCCCATGTAGGAGTTGGAGTGATAAACAGGAGGAAGGAAGGGTGTGTGGTTAGTAAAGCAGATTTCAACCCCAGCTCTACGTTAGAGCCACCAGGGAAGCATTTGAAGAGATTCCCAGGCTCTGCCCCAACTACTGAATCTGTTTCCAGGTGGTACCCCAGTGTGTGTATTTTTAGAAAGCTCAAAAGAGGACTCTAAAGCACAGTTGGAAACCTCCACATGGAGGGAGGGTGCAGAACTTCACAGCAGGTAGGAAGAATTATACTAAATTGATGTAAAAGAAGAGGAAGTGGAGCAAGGAAATAGAGAAAGGTCCAAGGTTTAACCTGCTAGGATGCAGGAGTCCACTCCTTGGCCTGTCCCCCCATGCCACACAGGGCACACAGAATCTCCCCCTCATACGTCTACTCAACTGCACTTATAATCTCTCATGTACCCCTATTTCCTCAAGCTGTGGCTGGAAGTGTAATCAATTGGACTTGGCCCGTCCTCAGTCTGAAGGGTTTGAGAGGCAGTGGGCCTTTTATGGAGCAGGAAGGCCATCAGGTGTAATGGGTAGTGCCCTAGGACTGCTGAGTTTGAGGTTACTGGCAGATCTGAGCCTTGGTTGTTACCTTCATAAAGTTGTAAATAACAGTAATGCTTTTTCTCCAGCAGTTGTTGTAAGGAGTTGTGGCTTTTAAAGCAAGTGGGAAGCCTGGGCAGAGGACAGAGCCCTCAGCTTTTTGTTGAAGTGGGGCTGGAGGAACATTAGGCAAGCTGCTGGTGTCCTCTTCCCCAGGGCTTCCCTCGAGGTGGCACGTCCTCTGCCTGACTTGCCTTTCTGTGCTCTTGTCCTATGGCATCGGCCCTCCTGCCTCTCCACTCCTGGTCTGGCTGCCAAACTCTGGGTCTGCGACTTCCAGTCTTTCAAAGGGCTCTAAGAGGTTCCTTTTCCATGAAGACCTCCTGGACCCACCAGGAGAAAGGGACTCGGCCAACCTATCAGGTGGTGTCCAGGTCATGCAGCAGCAATCTCCTTAGCTAATTCCAGTAGCACCTCATTTGGGTGTGTGTTTGTGGTACCTTTCTCTTGACCTGTCAATCAATGTCTCTTTGTATTCTAGCCAGAGGGCACATTGAGGGTATGTGGAGCCCTGGGCTACTCTTCCACAGCTGGGGACAAAGAAGTGCTCTGGTGACTACAAAGTTGTTTCTCAGGCATCCCACCTGCTTACATGTGGGAAGGGCCTGTTTGTTCTGGCTCAGGGGCCTGTTGTATGTGGATGGAAAGGAACTGGCCAGGATGGCCTCTTAGGCATTCCTTCCACTTTTGCATGTTTCCCCTTTGCTGTAGAGTTTGGGTGTACTCTATAAGAGTGGGCTGTATGTACTCTGACGCCTCCTAGCTGTCTCCGGTAGGCCTGATGAAGCCTGTCTGCAGAGGTTGGCCTGAAGCCATAATGAGCGCTTCTGCTCCTCTGAGCCCCCATCTAGTTTGCAGCTCTGCAGACGTGCCTTTATGTGTCTTGGTTGAGAACTGGTCTGTGAATCTAGAGAGGTTTCCTCTAGAGGAGAGCCCTCTGGGTCTGCTGTTGTGGGTAGGGGTAGCAGCAGCTGAAATGGAATGCTGATTGTCCTCTTAAAGCTACAGGGTACTTAATTCATTGCAAGTGTTTGGCCTATGTGGGTACTCAGGAACCTTGTGCCAATTCTAGTGGCAAGTGTGATCATTGTCAGGACACAGTCACATGTGGAAATGAGGATGTGCCTCTAAGTTTGATCAGTAGCCATAGGCTCCAGTGAAGTGTGGCTCTTGGTCTGAGAGGTGCCCACCATACCAGAAAGCAGACTTGGATTGGATTTAGTGTCATGTTAGCACAGGAGGCTTATTATGGACCTGGATGTCCTGATGAGGAACAGGGAGTAACTGATAAACTAGGGTTATAGGGAAGTTTTTTTCAAATAGAAAATACTGCAGAGGGCTGCATTGCTTGATCAGAGTTATCTAGATAGTAAATTCAGGTAAGAATTAAAATCCTACCTTTCTGGCTGACCCCCAGCCTTGGCTAACTCTTTTCATTCATTGTTTACAAACATTGATTGAATGCTTGCTGTGTAGTGGGTTCTGTTCTAGATATAGCAGTGAACTAGATAAGCACATCACCTGTGCTGCCCACTTGGGCCCTCCCTTCTTTGGAGGAAACATCCAATTAATCACCAAACAAGGTGGTGCGGTAAGTACTATGAAGATTACAGAATATGACTATCCAGGAAAGCTTCTGGGGGCCTGAGATTTGAGCTGTATTGGTAACCTAAGCTGGGCTTGCATTGCTGTTAGCCAGAACCTTAAAATACCTATCTAGAAATACCGTCTTCCCATTGAGCAAGCTGAGGTCCAGCAAGATTAAGATGTGAACTCATGAGACCATTAATAGGATGCAAAACAGGGAGAAGTTGTAACAGTTGGCCAGAACTCTGCTCATCAACCTTAGGCACTGACCTCTGCCTCGTCATCCCAGAATGTCTTTTATTATCCTCTTGGGACTCATGCTTTAAACAATTTGGACTTCTAAATTGCATTTATTAACAATAGTAGATTTATTTTCTCATTTATGGCTGGGTGTGTTGGAGTGGGTAGACATTTTAAACACATGTATCTACCAACCAGCTTTCTGGGCAAGAACTGACCTAGAGTTCGTCCTTTACCTGCCTGGGAAGAGATACTACCCTATTTTGGTAACCACCAGCTCTGATATCAGAATGGGATGCCCCTTGGCCTTTCTGAAGTAACAGTGATATTTGGAGGATCCCTACTGCCTTTTTTTGGGGGGGGGGGGGATTGAATTTGGAGGCACTTGACCACTGAGCCACATCCCCAGCCTTATTTTGTATTTTATTTGAGACAGGGTCTCATTGACTTGCTTAGCATCTGATTTTACTGAGGCTGGCTTTAAACTCGTGATCCTACTGCCTCAGCCTCCCGAGCTGTTGGGATTATAGACATGTGCCACTGCACCCACTGCGTTTTTGATTCACTTGGACCTTTTCTGTCCTCCAGCCCTGGTTTGGAGGTCCAGGTGCTTTGGTGGGCTGGGTAAGAACTTACCAATGCCTCTGATCCTAGAGTTTGTGAGGCAGAACTCAGGCCCAGGGCTTATTTGGGGGGGGGGGGGAGACAAGCTGCTCATCGTTAGGTAGAGATCACACGTATGGCTGTTGACCCACCTCTTCCAAGGAGCTGGATGAGCCATGGTTGGCTGATGGGTTCACATTTAGTAGCAGCCCACCTTGAGACTGTGAAAAGGGGGCTCTGGTTGAAGTTCATGAGGGCACTGCTTCCCAGTATGTGTTTTGTTTGTTTTTGACTGTTCTGTTCCTTTGTGCCAGGTAACATATTCTTATTTAATTTATATAGAAATGATGCAGGATGAGTGAGATTGTTCCCATTGAGCAAATGAGAGAGAGCTGAGGCTCAGAAAGGTTGAGTAACTACCCCAGAGTCATGTACTGAGGAACTATGCTGGAGTGCCAAACCAGGTTTCCAGCCTCCAGAGATAACGCATGGAATCTGGAACCTTTTAGCTCTGATCGCCAAATCTCCTCCCAGCTACTGGGTGATATATGCAAATACTCTAGATTCTTGACTTCTATTTCTTTCTCGTCTACATCCAAATCTGCTACCTTTGTTTTCCTAGGAAAGTGAAGCAGGTTGAGCCAAAATTTCTGGTTTTTAAAGAAAAATGTTTTATTGTGGAATGGAACCTATAAAAGTAAACAAAATGTAAGGTTTAATGATTTTTTTTTTCATTTAAATGATTATTTTACACTTTCAGAGATATCCCTGTAAAATCAACTTTCCATATGCTTGCCCAGGTCTTTCTATGTAAGAGTCTTAAAAAAATGCCTGGGTTCCCCTAATGGCTCTGACATACTTCAGATACTAGGGCTTGTGCCTGCAGATGAAAAACGTACCCTAGGGTCCTTAGAGATACTGAACTGGTCTGGAAAGTGGGAGAAGGGTCAATCACTTTCCAATAAAAGTAGGCTGACACAATTAGGGGCTTAGGTATTACCTCAAAAAGGAAGTAGCTGTGTGTTCTAGCCTTCTGTAAGGAAAGAATGTGTGGTAGAATGAATGGGCATGGTGATGCTGCTTGATTTACTCAGGGCTCCTCCCTACCCTTGCCACAAGGAAGACCCCTCTGAGACTTGAGAGGGTTTGGAACCTCTTATTGAGCACCTAAAATGAGTTTTGCCTGGTACCTGCATGCTAGTACTTGGCAATCATTACTTTTTTGATCCATTAGAAAACCCCTAAGTGTAGGTACCCCATTTTGAGACAAGGAGACAGGCCCAGAGGTCAAATAGCTTTCAACGCCCAGCAGACTGCCTTTGTGTATTATAAAGGTCCCTTTGATTATCCCTCCCAGATGGGACAGGCACTCTGGGGGCAGAAGACAAGGACACCTTCATCATTGTATCCCCAGAACCTGGAGTCGTACCTGGTATTTAGTAAGTTCTGAGTAGCATTTAATGAATGAAGGGAGGTTGACTTATTTATCTACACAGGTGGCAGTGGTAAGCCCATTAGGACTTCACCCTATAATCAGAAGTGCGATCTGATTTCAGCACTTCTTTCAGTAATCTGGGTGAGTGCAAAATGACATGCTCCAGTTTACCTACATTGCAAATTATTTATTATAATAAAAAATAGAAGTAACCCAAATACCCATCATAAGGGACTGGATGAAGGAAGAACAGTGGCACATCCACACAATGGAATACAACCAGTAGTTGCAAGTAAGAAACATGGGAGGTTTTTATGTGTCCTATTACATGAACTTCATGAAAAAACAAAGACAAGTAAAGATCAGTATGATATATTGGTTGGGTAAAAGGAGAAAAAAGATTCTGTATTGCTTGTGCATGTCATGTATGAACAAACTTTGGCTCAGTAAGTAGTTAACTGGGCCAATAAAGAAGGGGATAGCAGAGGAATAACTGTATGTAGTCATCATCATCTCTGCTGATGCTGCTTCCTCTTCTCCCTCCTCTCTTTCTACCTCTTCCTCTTTATCTTCCTCCTCATCCCCTCCCCACTTCAGTACTGGAGAATGGGTTCAGGCGCACTTTGCCACTGAGCTATATCCCCAGCCCTTTTTATTTTAAGTCAGAGTATTGCTAAATTGCCTAGTCTGGCCTGGAACTTATGATCCTCCTCCCTCAGCCTCCCAAACAGATCACTTGCAGACATGTGTTAATATAAGATTACAGTCACTGCCCTTACTGGGCTCAACCATTAACTCCATATCCGCTTGTACTTTCTGATTTAAAAACCTCAATTAAAAAAAAGAAAGGGGAAACAACAAAACACAAAAGTGACTTTGAACTAGCTATTCTACTTAATTTTCTGGACTTTGGACCAGATCAAGTCATCTTAATCTGGAAAGGAATGTTGTGTACCCTGTGTATTTCCCTGGCTCTCATGGGCTTTCCCAGAATACTCCTGGCCATGTCCTAGGCAGATCTGTGGTCCCTTCTATTGATCTGGTCTGGCACTCTTGGGATGTTTGAGCTAGGAGCTGACCCAGAGGTGTCAGACCTTGTCCCCATTCCCATTTCTGGGGGTTTGTCCCCTGAACATACTGCCTTGATATGGCTCAGTTGATTCTTCTCTGAAAGTGAAGGATACAGTGAAGAGGGACTTCTGGAGCAGTGTGGCTGCATGTAACAGGAAGGAAAAATGGCGGAACATTGTCCCAGGTTATTTTTAATGCTTTTCAGTTCTGCAAACATTCACTGAAAGCTAAGTGCAAGGCAATATGGGGGAATTGGTGTTGTATAATACCTGGTCTCTGCTCTCTGGGTTGCAAAGTCCTAAAATCTATTTATTATTGCAAAGTCATAAAATTATAATAATAAATAATAATATTATTATAATAAATAATAATATTATTATTGCAAAGTCATAAAATTTATTACGGTAACCTCCAGGACAGCAAGCTTACCAGGTGGCTTCATACCCATCTGGTCCCATGGAGATGTGGGGTTGGTGTGGGTTCTTCCCATTTTATAGATGAAGAAACTGGTTTCAGTGAAGTCTTGGCCAAAGACACCTGGTTCCTAAGTGGTAAAGCCTGGAACCAAACCATATTTTCTAATCTCTTCACAGGTGCCTACACAAAATTAAAACATTCTTCCATAGGATTTTCCCAAGTGTGTAGCTTAGGCCCATTTCTACCTAGAAGCATGGGATGGAAACAGTTCTTTCATCCCCACCCCACCCCCACTTTAGGGCAAGGCAAAGGAAATCTTGGGTAATCTTTGTGGTGGTCCAAACAATTCTGTCTTCTGTTGCCTATGGATTCCCTGCTCTACCATGTGCTTGTGGAATGTGTTGTGGGTGTGTAAGAGTATGTTGCAGACAGCACCCTTTTCCATACCTCAGTCTCTTGCTACTGTCTCCTTTCCTTCCGTCCCCAAGTTTTGTTATAGCTACCTGGCTTCCTAGCTCTTCCCAAATAGGGTCAAGTGCGCTTCCTGCTCAGAGTCTGTGTGGTGGCTCTTCCTTTCCCCTTCCCAGATATTATCTGGTTCTCCCACTAGAATATAAACCTATGAGGGCAGAAGCCTAGTTTGTTTTTATCTCTAATGCCTAGCTCAGTGCCTGGCACATAATGGCTACTCCACACAGCTTGTTGAATGGGTAAATTGAGCCTTTGGGCCAAGCAAGTAAGGTTGCTTTAAGAGGAGAGAATCAAATCCTAGCAGTTTAAGAGGTGAAAAGAGGGGCTGGGGTTGTAGCTCAATGGTGGAGCTCTTGCCTAGCACAAGTGAAGCACTGGGTTCGATTCTCAGCACCACTGTAAAAAAAAAATTATTAAAATAAAGCTATTGTGTCCAGCCGCAACTAAGAGAAATATTTTTTTTTTAAAGGGAAAAGACCCAGGACTCGTCTCTTTGCAGAGCTTCATTATATAATATCATTTCATGTGATAATTGTCCAGCACTGTTTATGCATAATGCTTTGCAGACAGTCATTTAGCAGCCTCTGGTTCATGTTTACAGGACCAGGGAGTTCACCAGTTTTCAGAACAGCCCATTCTTCATGAGACAGCCACTGTGATCAAAAGACCCTCTTAGGTTTTACATTAGGCAGAAACCTACCTCTTTATAAATCCTGCACATTGATTAATGGAACTGTTGGAGTAATGCAGAAAACTTAAATATACCTCTGTTTGCACATGACACTCCTTCAAATAGTTGGGGAAAGATAACTGTCATGGTCTCCCCCACCCTCTGACCTAAACATCACTAGTTCCTTCAATTGTTCTTTAATTGAAATTGCCTTTCCACCCTGGTTACCTTCTTCAAGTTTGCTCTTCAAGTTTCAGAATTTAAAGTTTGGGCTCATCAGTGCACAGTGTTTTGGGACCTTGGACCAAGGAACCTGTCCATCCCACTTGTTTCTGTCAACACAGTCTAGGATGACCTTCCTGGCTGCCATGGCAGAGGCCTCCTCAGGAGCTGTTAATGAGGACAATTTAGGGCCATTTCTACAGTCATCTAGCCCTTCCCAGACTCTTAAAATTCAAGAGTCAAAAATTGTAAGTTTTTTTTTTTTCTCCTCCTGTTTTGTTTTTTAGCACTTTGAGATTAAAGCAGTGGTAGACCTGTGAACAATTAACTCAATCTGTATTCTATTAAAAAGAGAGAATAAATCTAGTTGTATCACCAAAACCCAGGGGAATAGGTGGAACTCTAGAATTTAGGCAAAACCTGTAACTTTTTCCTTTCCTTCCTTTTTTTTTTTTCCTGCCTGTCTTAGTGTCAGTCTCTCCCTCTCCGCCACCTCCACATTGCTTTCTTGCTCTCCCTCAATCTATTGCTTAACTTATTCCCCTTCCAGTTAATAGAAATATGGAACTAATATTTACTTCCAGAATTTTTTGCACTTCTATCACCAATATTTTACCATAAGCCCTGACTTTACAGACTTAGGCAAGTTGTGCATTTTATATTTGTCTGAGGGAGAAAAAACTAAGATTAAATTGCTTCTTATTTGAAACCCTGGGCTACTTTGTTTTGTCGTCTTGGAGGAAAGAACTTTCAGCCCCAGTCTTAGGTTCTGCGAGATTGGTTCCCATTTCTGCCCAAATCAGCGGTTTCCCATTCGTGATTGGACACTAGGGCTTCAATGTCAAGAGATTTGCTCTGCTTCTGTCATTGCTGAGGTTAGTGTCATTTGGGGTAGAGGTGGCGAGGAAGGAAGAGCCAAGTTCAAGGAGGTTTTGATTCTGAGGTCATTTGGGCTTCCCTGCCTCTTTGTACTCTTAACCCCCTGGGGGCTGAGGCTGGATGGAGGGCTGCACTCAAGCCTAGGGTCCTTCCCTGGTAGCCCTTTGTATTTGCCTCCTGTGTTGACTCTTTTTCGCAGCTGCGACTTTGGGATGTGGGCCTTAGGCTAGGAGTTTGACTTCAGTGGCCACTCTAACCTTGGGTGAACCACTGCATGTTTTCACCCACCTTCATCAACTGCTCAGGGCTGGATTAAGCACAGCAGTCCCTAGAGGTAGCACTGACGGGGTTCTTTAGTTATTTGAAGCTTGCTTTTTTTTTTTGGTATCAGGAATCGAACCCAGGAGCCCTTAATCACTGAGCCATATCCCCAGCCCCTTTTTATTTTATTTTTAATTTTGAGACAGTCTCACTAAGTTGCTGAGGCTGGCTTTGAATTTGTGATCCTCTTGCCTCAGTCTCCCAAGTATCTGGGATTACAGGACTGGCAATGAGCCCAGTTTGAAGCATTTTTTAAAAGCCAGTTGGGGCTGGGCATGGTCCCATGCCTGTAATCCCAGCAATTCCAGAGGCTGAGACAGGAGAATTGCAAGTTGAAGGCCAGCCTCTGTATTTTAAGAGACCCTGTCTCAAAGTAAAAAATGAAAAGTGCTGAGAATGTGACTCAGTGGTAAAAGTGTTCAATTCCCAGTAGGGGTGGAGGGGGGGCGGTGGAGCAGCTGGAGGGCCTGGGGGGGT
>NW_026000229.1:13074979-13103804 GCF_001458135.2 Marmota marmota marmota
CCCAAAAAAAGAAGCCAAATAGAAATGGGGCAAATGCCCACAGCAAGGCTGTGAGAAGTGTTCTGAGTCTGAATGCTTGGTGCCTTCATAGCCACTTTGGGCTGGGCTGAACAATAACGGAATTGCCAGCTGAGTACTAAAACTGGGGAAATGAGTTCACTTCTGTTTTGCAGTCACGATCTAAACAAGGCAGAGACCCTAGGCCCTGGGCCCCAAGGTCTGTAGTGGGATTTCCTCAGCAGTTAGTTTCTATAGTCCACAAGTGGGCCCAGCCCAGCTCTGCTTAAATGTCCTCACCTGGTTTCTGGAGCTAGTGTCAACCTGATCAGTCACTGGAGCAGTTGACTTACTTAAGAGTTGTTTTAGTGGGCTGCTTTGCCTCAGAAAGTGGAAAAAAGTGTTGGTTTTCTAGAAGCTGGATGGTTCTGCAGGGCCCCTGCCCACCTGCACCTTGACCCTTCCTCCATCCTGACTGGCTTGTTCCGTGTGACCACTCAGTAAGCCATTACCGAGAGCCAGCTCCTCTGGGCAGGGGACCTGCAGGGACTCTGAGACCTGAAACCTTAGCAAGGCTGTGTTTGGAGAGAAGGAAGAAAGAATGGCCTTGTAGCATTTATCAGGGTACTTGGTGGGCAACGGCAATTTGCCTGGGAGGGTGGAAGGAGTGTTATTCCTGTTGACTGTGCTAACAGAGAGCTGAGAAGAGACTGACTGCCTGGGGAGGGGGTGCCAGGTTTTTATGAGGGGGCATTAATGGATGGGGGGGCATGGAAATCCTACTTTTTTTTTTTTTTTTTTTTTTTTTAACTTATCACCCAGGATACCAGCTCTGGGTTGGTTGGCCCTTGAAATCACCTCCTTTGGGGACTGAGTTTGATGTGAAGTGGACACTCATAGATTCAAAGTATTTGGACCCACAGAATTTTGGAACTAGAAGTGGCCTCATCTCTACTCAAGCTCCATTGTCCAGTATATGGGCTAGAGAACAGACAGAAGCCAGAGTGTAGTGACTTCACACAGGGCACAGAGAGGAGACTAGAGGCAGGTCATCAGACTGCTTGAGAAGCATCCTTTGCAGTGTACCTGAGTGCTGCTTGTCCCCTTTCCTTCTCTGCTTGCTGGCCTATTCACTTACACACACATCCCTGCTCAGACTAGTTGGGTGGATTCTTGCCTCATCTGGTATTCTGGCACCACCCCCCTAAGATAGGAAGGGAGGAGAGGCCACTTGACTGTTCCTGAACCCTGTCTCCTCATTACATCCCCCTCCCCCAGCAAATTCAGAACCCAGGCCCCCTCCTCTTCTTCAAAGCCCCCAAATTGCCCTCTGGGCCCTTTTCCTGTAACTCTAGAAAGGTTTTCCTGTACAGGCTCTTAAATTAGGCAGGAAATGCAGAGGCTGGGCAGTTGGGGAAGGCTTCCCACAGGAGGTGGTACCCATCAGGTCAGTGAAGTAGCATCATCTAGATTGGCTGAAATGAGGTTTAAGGGGAGGAAAGCAACAAAAGTACCACGTAGGGGTGGGGCCCAGCAAGGGTGCCTTAACTAGACAGGCACAAAGTGAGGTCCAACAACTACCGGGATCAAAATACTGCCCCAGCCTATCTGTAACTGGAGGGAGCTTTCGCAGTGGAACCAGCTCCCTTTGCTCAGGCAAAGCCGAAGCCAAATCCTCCCCACGCCCTGGGGAGGAGAGAGGAGCGGGTTCCAGTTCCCGGTGGCGGTGGTGGCTGCGGTGGCTGCGCGCGAGCGAGTCACAGGGTTTATGTTAATGTGGGCCCTCCCCCCGCCGCGGCTCAGCCTATGAGCCGGCCTGGCCGACAGCTTAATTACCGCTGCGGCGCCCTGGGCTCGCGATCCTGGGCTCCCGAAAATAATAAGGATGGCGTCACCACTTTCTGCGCCATGTGCTCCTCGCTGCCTTCCTAGCTCTATTGTAGGAACAACAACAAAAAAATCAGGGACACAGATGCTTTTTTCTTGGAGAGATTTTTGTTTGTTTTTAAAGTAGCGTGGGGCCCTGCCCCTAGTTAAGATTTTGAAAAGATCTTTGAGAAGTGTGGAGACCTAAAGCTTGGCTACCATGGAGGCTGCAGAATAGCCTCCTCCTGTTAGCAGAAGCTGGGAAGCTTCATGGGTGATCCGTTAATTCCACGGCTTTCCACTAGGGACTGCAGTTTCTAATCCAGGGTGGCCATGTGTGTTGTAGTGAAAAAAGAAAGAAAAGAAAGGAAAAAAATCACCCGGCTATGGGTTCTGGGGCACTGGGTTCAACTCTGGACCTCACTGCTGCTTCTGGGAAAAAGTGATCTGAGCAGAACCAACGTTTTGCAAACCGGGTCGTGTTTTTGTCTTGTTTTGCAATGCTGGGAATCAAGTCCAAGGCTTCATACATGCCAGGCAAGTGCTGTACCACTGAGCCACATTCCCAAACCTTCCCCACCCCAAGTTCCTTTTTTTTTTTTTTTTTTTTAAAGTTTTAGGTGGACACAATATCTTTATTTTATATTTATGTGGTGCTGAGGATTGAACCCAGTGCCTTATGCTCTACCACTGAGCCACAACCCCAGTCCCCAAAGTTCTTTTAATAGAAAAAAGTAATGTTTCAGGTGTATATGTCTATATTCCCAAAATGTGTGCACTGAGTACATAGTGTATTTCTTGCTGTGGGGTGTGGTTAGAAAGCCACTGGCCTAGATGATCCTAAGGCCCTTGTAGCTTCAAAATGTCTAACTTTTCTCCAAGAGCCTTAATACCCCCACCCCAACAGGCCTGACTTATTCTCTTCAGGTTTTGCCATTCTTGCTCTGAAACAAAACTATAGATTTTATGGTTAAAACAACAAAATCACATCTGTTATAGCTGTGTTAAATAATTTGGCCTTCTAGCTAGAAATGGGATCTGCAACAGGGGATGGCCCATTTAGAAGCTGACCTATTTAAAACCCATGAGCACCAAAAACACAGGGTCAATTTGATTTGAGTCTTCTCTGCTGTGCAAAGACTGGAACCTGGAAACTAAATTGCTCAGGGACTGACAAGGTTGAAACCAAACAAAACCATATGTAGGTGTAAAAATCAAGAGGAGTATGTTTCTGAGCATGCTGCCTTGGTTCCCCAACAGGTTAGGAGGCCCTGTGTTTTCCAGAGGAATTTCTGCAGGCAGGTGGGTGATATGCATCTATAGCCTGCCCTTATTGTCATGCCTTGACTACATACAGTAGAGAAGGCAGTGGATAAAGGGGAAGGCAAGTAGCTTTTTTCAAGCTGGAATGTTCTAAGTACCTCATTTCATTTAATCCAGTCCAAGGTGATGGGCATTGTAGTCATTAGAGGAAAATTGGAAGCTCGAGGAGGTGAGATGGGCTAGTAAGTAGAAAATCTGGGCTTGAGCCAGGTCTTTCTGACTCTAGAGCCTGCCTGCCTTCTCTCCACATCTCCGTGTTGCCTCGGGAAGTACTGGAAGCATACCGAACAGTTCTTACTCTGAGCTTCCTTTTCTCTGGTTCTGCTCTTTAGAGAGCTCTGTTTTTAGGCCCAAGCTGTCCATTTTAATCAGGGCCAGCTTCACAGCTGTGTGACCTGTGCTGCAAGAGCTGCTGTCACTACCTTAGAATTCTTCATGATTTTCTAAGCAAGGGACCTACATTTTCATTTTGCACTGGGCCTCTGATTTATGGAGCCTGTCCTGGCTGTGAGCATACATCCACTTTCTTGGGTTTTCTGGGTGCCTCTTGGTCGCCTCTGGCTTTCTGTCTTCTCTCGTGGAGACATTTGGAGCATGCACTCTGTCTCAGCCTCAGTCCTGCTACCTGGCACCCTGGGCTGGAGTTGTTTACTGGCTGACTGTCTCTTCCTTGCCAGTCACCAAACCTTGCTGGCAAGGACCCCGACCTTGGCTCACCATCGTCTCTGTGTCCCCTCAGCCAACAATGTTGCAGGAACACCCTGTGTGGAGAGGCCTATAGAGGCCCATATACAGAGCACTGGGTCAAGTTGGGAGCAAACACAGCTGCCCTGCCTCTCAGGGGCACAAAGTACGCACCCCAAAGCTGCTGCTGTTTATCAGAGGTAGGGCTTATCCAGGGCTTATTCCGCTGGCTACGCTGCAGGTCCCGTGGCAGTTTGCCTCTCTTGGTCCTCCTGGTACCTAGTACTGTGCCTGGCACAATAAAGAGGACATTTGTGAGGCAGTTGCTCTGGTGTCCGCTCCCTGCTAGGCTGATTATGGAGAAGGACAGTCCCTGACCTCTAGGAGGATCAGATGCTTAATACACGATTAAATGATTCATGTAGCAGCTGCCCTCAGAGCCCCAGGACGCCCAGAGCTGGATACAAGGAAGGCTTCCTGGGGAGGGGACTTGAACTAGATATGTAGTGCAGGGTGAGAGGTGGGGAGTGTGGGGATTGGAGTGGGGGGGCTTGTAGGTCATGTTTAGGAACGTGAATGTTTCTGAGGCATTGAAAAACAAGGTATATTTTCTAGGTTAGAGTTTGTGTTTTATAATTTAACAGATGTCATCCCCTTTCTGACAGGCAAAAGCTTAAGGTTTTGGGGACAGAGATAGGGTCAGTCAGCCCATGGAGTCCTTGGCCTCCAGCCTCCTAACTATAGCTGTTCCCGAGGTCACAGAGACCTCAGTTGGAGGCAAAAGCAGTGTTGAAGTAACTTGAGGTGACAGTGACCATGGCTGCAATGTTGGAAGTGGAGAGGAAAGGTCAAAAGGACTTCAGAGTTTTGAAACAAACAAGATGTTCCTTTAGAGTAATAATGTTTGTGTTTATCATGGAAGTTTCAGCTCCCACTGGTGGGGAATGACTGAGGCCAGTGCTTTGGAGACAGTTTTTCAAGAAATGCGAGAACCAGGATAGTCTATCTGACCTCTGGGAATCTTCAGTGCCCCTTCATGGACATCTCTTGAGGGCAGAATGTGAATGTGAGGCTCTTTCTGGGTATCACCACTTGAGCAGTGAAGTGGCGGGTCTTGTGGGGTTGAAAATTCTCATACCAGCAGAGTAGTTCCAGTTGTTGGGCTACAAAGAGTAACCACGTTTGGATATTTTTAAATCACCGGTGGAACTGGGAGAGTCTAAACCCAAAGTACAAATTTTCAGTTTAATTTTAACTTTGCACTTTGCTCACACCCAGGACTTGGCAGGAAAGTGGGCTTTTTTTTCCCTCCCCTCTCCTTTTTAAAGCAAAACACACCATGGATGCAAAAGGGATATTCTAGTGTGGAAGGGTTAGGGCCAAGGCCGCCAAGTTCCAGAGGAAGCTGATTGGAATTAGAGCAGTTCAGGGAGAGGCCCGAGGCCTGGAAATACTTCAGTCTGCCCTGGGGTACTACAACACTGGCCTGTGGAGACAGGTAGGAGGGTGACCAGTGTGACTTCCACAGGCCAGCAGCCAGGCTGGAGTTGTTTTGTTCTCTTTGGTCCATTTGAGATACTTCATAGGCAGCTCACTTGTTCCCTCACCCCCACCCCACCCCACCCCTGCCACCCATGTGATATAACATGGTTTGGGCTTTTTGGTGATATCAGCAACTACAAGATCTAGGCCCTGACCCCTCCCTCTTCTCTTTGGTCTCACCCTAAACAGTGTCGAACACCTTTACTTCCCACCCCTGCCAGGAGGGAGACACAGGAACAGTGGGGATTCTGAGTCCCCACCTGTCCCTTCAGAAGTTCCCAGGGAGCAGCCTCCTCTGTGATTTGGGAGAGAGACAAATAGTGGGATCCTAGGGCCCTCTGGATCTATGCTCCCTCTTGCAGCCCTCTGAGTCAGGGCTGGGTTAGGTTCTATGCTTTGGTGACCAAGGAAGTGTAGCCAGGGTGGGGAGCTCTGGAAGTGGCGCCCACGCAGCTGTTGGAGCAGTTAGAAGAGGGGGGCTGAGAGAAAGCAGTTACAGAGCCAGGAGAGCCTGCAGAATTAAGGTGGGGTCTAGAGAGTGTGTACCCTACATTTAAGAATGTCAAAGAAGCTTCCAGGGGCCCCTCTGCATGTTGTGGACTACACAGACCACTGGGGTCCAGTGGACACTCTTCATGACTGTGTCCTGGGTTTTCAGGACAGGCAGTACTACTGTGGCTACAAATAGAGGAGGATGCCTAGTGAGGGAAGAGTGATGTTAATAAAAAAACATTAGGTGTCATGGCTTGTATTGTGTCCCTGAGAGAAGTGGCTGCAGTTTGGGTATGGTACAGGGAGCTGGAGACTGGCCTGGTCAACACTTTGAAACCCAGGTATCTGTGGAATCTCTAGGTGGCGTGTGCCCTGGTCTCTGCACTGCCCCTGTCCCCCCCACACACACACACCCAGTACTGAGGCCCTTTACTCCTTGGCTAATGGCAGTGAGGGGAGAGGCCATTGACCAGGCCAGGAAAACCACGCCTGCAGTCTCCAGGGTAGACCAGAGTCTCTTCTCACATTTGTCTTTCCTTAGTGGAGCTTCAGGAATTCCCAGGCCTTCTAAGGAAACCAGACAGGGGCCTCCTGACTCCTGGAGAGGAGATGGGGGTTACTCTTTCTCCATTTACTTGTCCCCTAAGGCCTGGCTTCCTGGCCCCACCCTGATTTTCTGCCCGAGGGTAGAGGGCCTCCCGGGATTTACTCCCAGGCACTCTTGCCACTGACCTGGAGAAAGTAGCTTGACCTGGACATCCGGCCTCTACTGGGGACTGAACTTGCCCACTCCCACACCAGTGGGCAGGTGGGCCTTTATGACTAGCACCTAGGCTGAGAGCTCATTAGCTCTGGGAGAGAGCTGCTGCTTCCAGGCTTTCCCTTCTATAAGAACCCATAAATTGCTGCTGTCATGGGCAGGGCAGTTGTCCTCCACCAGGAGGACAGCAGAACCCTGCTGGGCTCTGGCATCCAGCTGTTTCCCATTGTCCCCTGCTCTGCTCCCTGGCTTAATGTGGGCTGCATTCCTACTTTCCTGCAAACTTCCACCTGGCCCACAGATGGCTGAATAAAAGGGTTACCTGGAAGACTGAAACAAGTTGGCCAGCCGAGGAGATGGGGAATCCCTGGACAGGGTCCATTCTGTTTATCCAGGAGAGGCAAAGGCTCTGAGGGGCAGCAGTGATCCTGCAACAAATGCAGGAGTGCTGTGGAGAAGAGACAAGCCTATGCCATGTGACCCAGTGGTGAAAATTCAGGGCCATTAGGTGGGAGTCCCAGAGAGGGAGGTGGCATCTCAGTGGACATCATGTCCTGGTAGGCCTTAGGGAGCCAGCAGGTTGGGATGTTATGTCTGGGTCTGAAGGGACCCTCTCAAGTACCAGGTGCAGCCAGGAGATTCCTTCCAACCCTGAAAGGCCAGGTTCCCCAAGCAAGTGGCATTCACTGGGCAGGAGTAACTCAAGGGTAACCTCTTAGAGGCACCCTGGTGTCCCTGCTGGCTCTCTGGTCATTTCAGACCTGACATCTGCTTGCTCTTCCTCACCTTGTTGTCTGACCATGTCTACTGGTCATCTTGTTATCTGACCAGGTCACCCTCAGCCAGGTCTACCTTTTAACCACTCCTGAGGTGAATTTTGATCAGTTATTTCTACCTCATTAGAAATAAAGAATTTAGTACCGATATTTGGGTAAAGGGTGGGTGGGAAGCAGGGTCTCAGAGATGCTTCCAGAGACATCCTTGGGGATTTTGCCAGCCTCAGCCTTTCATTGTAGATGGATCCTCCGTGTGAGGCATTCCGTTCCCTCCTTCCCCATCTGTGTGCAGGACCCTGGAGAGCAGAGCCAGGGCTAGTTGCAAATGCTCAGGGCTCACGTGTGGTGAGCAGTTCAGAATGTTTGCAGCCTCATGGAACTTTTATTGGACAGCACTGGTCTAGGGATGGGGTCTTAGGAGTCCCTGGTCTGCCCCCTACCATGGGGCAGCAATAAGGCCAGGGGCCAGATAAGCAAGCTCTGTGACAGCCGGAGAGAGTGAACGAGCATATGTGTGCCTCTTGGGCACCATGAACAGAGGGTCACAGAAATACGGAGAGGTAAAGGTGGGAGGTGGCCTCTGTACTGCTGAGGCAGAAAGGTGGGGGCAGGGAGGAGATCTGTCCTGTGCAACACAGTGATCAGGAAGTGACTTTTTTGTGTAATGATGGACTGCTTCCAGGGAGCGTCTCCTCCTCCTCTAAGGAGGCTTCCCTAACACTCTTCCCCACTTATCCCCCCCACCCCCTTCCATTCATGTGGTCCTTCCCTTTCCAGGTGAAAGAACTTGTCCTGGACAATTGTCGGTCGAATGAAGGCAAAATTGAAGGCCTCACAGACAAATTTGAAGAACTGGAATTCCTAAGTACAATCAACGTAGGCCTCACCTCAGTCGCCAACTTACCAAAGTTAAACAAACTTAAGAAGGTAAACAGCACAGGAGCCTGTGTACAGGGAGCTGGGTGGGCAGGAGGGGGGTGATTACTTTGTGTGCAGGCAGCGTAATTGAAGGTGAGGCCAGGTGCCTGCACCAACTTGCCTGCAGATCCCCTGAGACTTCTTTCCCTTTTTCCCTTCCTCACTGTTCTGGGAGAACCAAGAGGCCCTGAGCCGAGAACCTTTATTTTAAAAGCCCTTTCTGCTTTTTTGTCTGCCTGTTTAGCTCGAACTAAGCGATAACAGAATCTCAGGGGGCCTGGAAGTATTGGCAGAAAGGTGTCCGAACCTTACGCATCTAAATTTAAGTGGCAACAAAATCAAAGACCTCAGCACAATAGAGCCACTGGTAAGTTATTTGAATGCTCCCCTCTCTGCTGGGTTGAGAGATGGGGAGGAATCGGTATCAGAGAATACTGCCTTTGTATTTGTATAAGAACTTTTTTCATTTATCGTAATTTCTTGGACTCTCATTATATGCTGTTAGGTAGAATAGGAGCTGCTTAGTCCATACATGAACTGAGGCTCAGAGTTGAAACAGCTGACCGAGGTTACACAGCCAGAATGGGCAGTCAGTGTGAAGGCAGGATGTGGATCCTGGCCTCGATTTCTGGTCTCAAGCTTTTCCCTCAGTTTCCACTCACTTTGGAAACCTGGACTGTACTTCAGGCTCTGTGCATATTGCCCTTCTTTGAGCAAGAAGGAGTGACCCCAGTTGATGGACCAGGGTGGCAGAATAAGAAGCTGGCATTTCTTTCCCATGCTCAGACCTTACCTATGTCTTGGGGTCAGCCAATAAAATGTACTTCCCGCAGCACAGTTCTGTTCAGGTCTCCCACTCGTCTCCTGGGAGAAAGCAAAACTAGTTTGGTCTGCCTGGAGGTCTTGATTTTGTAATTTTACTATGAAAGGAAAAGTCTTCTAAGTTCTTTTGAGTTTGGAAGTGTGGAATATTTTTTCTTGGAGTGTGTTTGGGGACTGAGTAAATGAAATCCTCGTAAATGTTGCCATTCAGTCACCATGTAGTGGACACACATGCTCCTCCCAGTGGCCACACCCGTGTTTCAGCAGGCTCCCCTCCATTAGTAGTGTGATGAGTGCTACACTTCCCTGGTGCGGGAAACTGCTTTTGGTTGGGAGGTAGTGGCTCATCACATAGCACAGTCAAGATGCCTTTGACATCTCTGCTGAGAATGACCCAGGTCACAGGTGCCAGGTGTTCCAAGTATTAGAGAATCAATATTCACCCTGAGAGGCAGTGGCTTTCCTCCCCAGTTAGGCTGGCCCCCATCCCAACAGGGGCTCACCTTGAGTCAAACTGCTTGAGTTAGGCAGGAGGTGAAGATGCGGCTCTCACATGCAAGCTGTGGCCCCTTAGCTTCCTCAGCCATCCAACAGGGTTCATATGAGCTTAGGACCAAACTAGTACAAAGCTTTGACAAGCACGTCCTGCTAAGTACTGTGGACAGAATCTGGACCCTTCATCAGTTTTTCTCGTGTCCTTTTGGGCAAGTGCAAGGTCACAGGTCTGTGCCTCGTTTCCTGTAAAACTCACTAATAATTTCAACCTAAGCGGTTGCGGGAAGAATTGACTTCTATGTGAAGTGCTATGTTAACTGCCATGACAATCATGTAGATGCAGAAGTTAGTTCATGTTGCCTTTTAGTTCCTCAGTCTCTGTGGTCACAGGGGTGCTCGGCAAAGCTGTTGGTTCATGTACCAAGAAGGACCCAGGTTAATTTCAAGACCGTCTCTGTTAAGGCAACAGCTGGAATTGCAGAATAAAAGCCTTAACATTAAATAAGGCTTTAAAGGTCCTCAAGTCCAACCCATTTTCCAGATGAGAACTTTTCTGGGGTGACCACTCCTGACCTATGCCACCTCCCATAAATTGCTCTCACTCTTAACTTTTTTTACCACTTGCAGAAGAACTTAGAGAACCTCAAGAGCTTAGACCTTTTCAATTGTGAGGTAACCAACCTGAACGACTACCGAGAAAACGTGTTCAAGCTCCTCCCACAGCTCACGTATCTTGATGGCTATGACCAGGACGACAAGGAGGCCTCCGACTCCGATGCTGAGGGCTATGTGGAGGGTCTGGACGATGACGAGGAGGATGAGGATGGTGGGTGGTGATGAGGAGGAGGATGGGTGGCATAGGGCTGCAAGGGCTCAGCCTGAGGCCAGGGGCTTCCTCCTTGGCTTGAAGCAGGGTGGGCTAGCTGCTGGGAAGCCCCACCTGCTGCTGGGGGTGGGCAGTCTATTTCCAGAGGGCCTGCCTTCCCCCTCTCCCCCAGACCCTAATAGGTCTCATTGGTTATTTCCCCTAAAAGAACAGGATACAGACCCCAGAGGAACGTCTTGAGATTGTGTAATTCCTTTAAAATTGAATCTTGACTTCAATTTTTGTCCCTTTTCTGAAACCTCACAAGGGCTGTGATTCTGTTGTCTCTCTATATATAGTTTGAACCCAGATCTAGACACTTCCAGGTAGGGGGCAAGAGGATAGTGGAAGGAGGGGTGTAGCCTGAAGACCCTCTTTCTCCGGGAAGTGGAGACCAGATCACCAGCCAGAGAGACTGTGGGGCCCCCTGGTGGCTATAGCCCACACACTGCTGGCCAGCTCTGGGGTGTGTAGGAGGCTGCAAGCAGTGCAGAACCTTCAGGAAGGAAAGACTGGGAAAAGGAGTGCCTCCTTTTGACTTCCCACCTTCCCTGCTGTGGGTACAGTGTGGTGTCTCCACTCCATTAATTCAGACACAAGATTTATTTTTCCTTGCTATATTAGAAGTATTTTATAAGGTATTTAGATACCCCATTTGTCTTGGTGGATAATAACATCCTCCTTCCTGAGGTGCATGTGGTGTTTTGGTACACACAGAGGAGATCTGAGTGTACAGCAGGATGGTCCAGTCTTAAAACCAGGCTTCCAGACCTCTGCTTGGCTGCCCTCCTCTGATTCCATGTGTGACCTTGAACAAGTCATTTGTCTCTAGATTTCTGACCCACATCCCCAGTCCTTTAT
This sequence comes from Marmota marmota marmota, assembly GCF_001458135.2. Lineage (NCBI taxonomy): Eukaryota > Metazoa > Chordata > Mammalia > Rodentia > Sciuridae > Marmota > Marmota marmota. The sequence goes on from NW_026000229.1 coordinate 13,086,381, forward strand.
TTTGAGACCCACTAAGTTGCTGAGGCTGGCTTTGACTTGCGATCCTCCTGCCTCACCCTCCTGAGTCACTGGGATTATAGGCATATGCCACCACACACAGCTCCTAGGAGATCTTTATAAATGAATCGACCTCCTTGCTTCCTCTGACTTGTGCTTGAATCTGGCAATCTGGCTTCGCATCCACAAGAGGTCTTTTTTGCTCTCATAAAACTTGAGGGGAGGGCTAACCTTGTGGATCCCTTTGAGATGTTTTTAATCATATCAGCGCTCTTGTGAGTGAGAGCACTTGGGCTTTGGGCTCCAGAGGGTGGGAGGGCTGTGGGACCCACACTAGACCTTGCTCACGAGGGAGGTGGCAGCTCACCACCCCTTTTGTCTTTGTTTCCCATCCCAACTGAACAGAGGAGGAGTATGATGAAGATGCTCAGATAGTGGAAGATGAGGAAGACGAATATGAAGAGGAGGAAGGGGAAGAGGAGGATGTGAGTGGAGAGGAGGAGGTAAGGAGGCGGGACTGCAAGGGCGCTATGTCCTGGGTTCCCTGGTGCTGCCTCTGAGCCTGTCCTGCCAAACACCATGACCAGCCTGGGCAGCCAGGGGCCCTCGTGGGGAGCTACTCTCCCACGGGCAGGGGAAGGAGGAGTGCCTTTCACTGGACTATCTTTGGGGGATAAGACTTGCAAGTAGTTCTAGGGAAGTTGCATTAGGAGTGGGGAAGAAGATTCTGGAGCCAGGGACTCACCTGTTGGGGGAACCCTGGCCCTCTTTTCTATATGAAAATTAGTTCTTTTGGAAATATAGAATCCTGTCCCCATTTGCTGCTGTTTTGCATTCATATGTTAATTACGATACTGAGCACTTAAAAGTGTACCAGGGAAAATTAGGCAGCTTGTAACTGCTAAAAGGTAGGATAAGGTACTCCTGGGTCTCAAATCAGAGGAACAGGGTTCATCTGCACACTAAGAAAATAGTGCATCAAGAGTGGGCCATTAGCCTAGATCCTAGTGGATCTACTGATTCCCAGTTTTTCAAAAACTAATGTCTATGAAGGTAACAAGGGAGAGAGCAGTCTGAGGGGATATATCCCAGCTCTATTGTGTACTAGCTGTGCGTCCCTGGACAAGTTACTGACCTTCCTGAGCCTATTTCTTAGTCTGTAAATTACAGATCATGATGTATCTCTCACTGGGTTATTTAGAATATAAAATAAAGTGTAAGCAAAATGCTTGAGGACAGTGTCTGACAAGGGGTGAGTGTCTGACCAATTAGTGTAGGCATTCACACCCTCCTTCAAGTTCTTGGCTCTGTTTGCTAGGTTTTGTGTTTTGGTGTTCCAGCTCTCCATAGCAGAAGCATTTTCTATGACTTGCTTAGAATTCCAAACCAACTCTTGCTGCTAGCAAGATAACAGTGTGGGCAAGGTGCCTGCCCCTGCCCCCTCCCTTACCATCATCCTCACTTCCTGTCTCCTTCACTTGGGTGCAGACATCCACCTGCCGTATACATATGTACTTTGTTCAGGCAGGGTCTCCCAGCTACTGCTTGGCCTAGGCCTGGAACAGGTGGGGGAAGGCCAGAAAAGCTGGTGAGAAGCCAGGTGCAATGGCGCACACCTGTAATCCCAGTGGTTTGGAAGACTGAGGCAGGAGGATTGCAAGTTCAAAGCCTCTTCTCCCTAGGTCTAGGCTAGGCTCACTTCTATTGAGTACTGTGAGCTCATTAAAAGTAAAGACTTAGGAAAGCAGGTCTCCTTAGGACAGGGCAGTAAGTAGTGCTGGCTAATGGAGAGTTCATCTTGCCCTTCCTGTCACAAGAGGCGCAGCATTCGGGTTTTGTTTTGGTTTTTGTAATCTCATTGACCATCTGTACATTTCCAGCTTCCAATAATACACACACAAAAACAGTCCTACCAAACAAACCGAGGGGGAACTATTTGGTGACATTATCAAAGGATATTTCCCTTGTCAGAAAGAAGTCTGTCACCCAGTTTTTCTAGACAGTGGCCTGCTTTAGAAGCAGTCCAGCATGCAGGGAGTCGGGGAGCATGTAACATCTTCAGGGACAGCACAGAGCAAGGGCCCTGTGTGGAAAAAGGAAATCACACTCCTGGCTCAGTCTCAAGCAAGTTGGGAATGATGTCCTCAGGGGGCCTTGAGTTTATCTTCCCTGCCCCTCCCCATCAGGTGGTCCAAGCTTGCAATATAGTGAAAGAACTGGGTAGGGTGCAGTTTCACTTGCCCACACAATCTGGCTTTGCTGACCAGGGTCTTCCCTTGAAGCCAAAACTGGATTGAGGACAGATGAAAGAAAGGGTGGCCTACTTTACTCGTCAGGAGTCTGCTTAGGGAGCCTGTTCTCCTAAGAGCTTGCGAGCTGGAAAGCAGCCTGACTTCTGGGGACTTCTCATCAGGAGTTCTTTGCAGGGTGGAGTCCAGCCCCCTCCAGTTGTCTTGACAGTGTTGTATCTGATGTGAGCAATTTCTGGGGAAGGAGTTCAAAGCTTTCTGCAGATTCTCAAGTACAATCCTTGATCCAAAATAGATTCAGCACCTCCACTTAATGTTCATCCTGAGCTGGCAGGCCTTGGCATGGGACTCCGAGGGGTTGGGTAACATCCATAGACCAGGTCATTTCTAACATTGCTTTTTTTCCCAGGAGGATGAAGAAGGTTATAACGATGGGGAAGTCGACGATGAGGAAGATGAGGAAGAACTTGGCGGTACAGTACCTCTTTATCTCAGCTGATAGCAGCCTGGCATGTGTAGTTTACATTGGCTTGCTTGGGCTCTGAGGAGCCTGCAGTGGGCAGAAGATGCCTATCTGAGGCCCCAGGTGCCTCCCTGCCTTGGTTTCCAAGGTGGCAAGGTTTCTAGATATGGCTGCTTGCTAGGGGTGTGTTGAGTTAAAGAGGCGGGTTGGATAGCTAATCCAAATGTCTTTCCCTTACTCTTCCAGAAGAAGAAAGGGGTCAGAAGCGAAAACGAGAACCTGAAGATGAGGGAGAAGACGATGACTAAGTGGAATAACCTATTTTGAAAAATTCCTATTGTGATTTGACTGTTTTTACCCGTATCCCCTCCCCTCCTCCAAATCCTGTCCCCTGAAACTTATTTTTTTCTGATTGTAACGTTGCTGTGGGAATGAGAGGGGAAAAGTGTACTGGGGGTTGCTGGCGGGGGGGAGGGCGGGAGGGGGTGGAATAAAATACTATTTTTACTGCCACTCTTTATTTTTCCCCCTCCTTTTTCTTTGTGTCTGGTTTTGTCCCTGTAAATGCAATAGCTGAGTACACACCAAGTGAGCATTTGTTCCTTACTCTCAAAGAGGATGGTTTGGAGGTCTCTTACATTTCCTGGTATGTCCCAAGTCCCCAGAGTTGGTTTGAAAGCCATGCTGGCCTCAGTCTGGTCACTCAGATCCTGGGAGGGGCTGAATACCAGCTACACCGCTAACTCTTGCTTTGGCTCATGTGATTTCTGTGTTTCTTGAGCCTGCTAGAGGCATCCAGCGCCCTGGTTTGTAAATAGCAACCTAAAGGCGTATTTTGGCACTGGTTTGGGGACATTCCCCATCTCTCATCCCTTTTTCCCCTTCACAGATGGTGGTGGGCTTCGCATTTTCAAAGAGGACTCGGTGGTACTCTTGAGCTGTGAGCCCTTGAGCGGAGAACAGCAGGCTTATGAATAATAAGTGAAATGGGTTTGGTGATTATAATTAGAAGAAACAAACCCTCAAACTTCAGCCTCTTTAAAAGAAAAAAAAAAACTGTCCTATCTTGTTCTGTAAAATATTAGAACGCTTTGTTTTATGAAAATGACAGGATAATTCTTCCACGTGTACTTCCGTGCTTAGAACATTTTTACAGACCTGAGCGCTGGAGACGTGGCTGCATGTCGGCTGGGTTTTTTTCATACACCCAAGCACGGAAAAACTAATGCAAAATTGTATTTTCTTACCTAGTGGAAGTCTGAAATGACTGCAAATTCCTAGTGAATGTACAGGTTTGCTTTCGTGTCCCTCTTCTGGATTGCTTTAGAAGTGACGTGTTATTTCCTAACCCATGTTTCATCTGTATAAAAGAACATCTGCACCAGTTTTTCTCCTGCCCCTCAGAAGAGCCAAACTTTGAGTTTTATGTCTGTTTGTCATTGATAAATTTCAATAAATCTTTTTATACAATTTTTGGGGATGGCTTCTTTGAGTTCAACAGGCCATTGATCTTTATAAATTGCGTTTTAGGTAAACTGCTCACTGACGGTGGAAGCATCACTGTTGTCACCTGATGAAATAGCTGAGTTTGAATACGTTTGATCATAAAGCAAGACTCATTAGAAGCTATATTTAAAAAAAAAATACAAAAAAGTTAAAGTACCAAAAAAAAATCACCAGAAAGTCAAACCAACCTTAGAGCCTTGTGTTAAATATCTTTTTTGTTTTCTTTTTCATGCTGTAAAAAGAATGTATTCTTGAAAACTCAGGAATGTATAAAACAAATTATTTCACAAACTCAGAGATTTACATATGGTGTTTTATTTTGTCCCTTTTTTTTACTCTATATTATCATTTCTCTGTACTTCTAAATTGTTCTTAAAAGCATATATCTTAAATGGCTACATAGTAGTCCATCAAATGTATTCTGATTTGTTTGTGATCACATGGTTAGATTTTATCACTACAGTGCACATTTTCATATATATAAGTATTTACACTGTTTGTGGAGTTCTTAGCACAAAGTTTTATAAGATTGATTGACCCAAAAGTTGACTCACATTATAATGCTTGTGTACGCAGTCCATTGTTTTCCTGAGTGATTGTATCCATATCTACACATTTGTTCTCAGCCGTATGTCCTTGATCCCCACTGCAAGCTCTAGTTCCTTACAATGTCTTGGAATCATTGTGAATCCAGCAATTCACAGTGCATCCAAGAGAGCCTGTGACCTACCCAGTCTCTAGGCAGGTGCCAGGCTCAGTAATGGGGCAAGGGGTATGAACCAGGCAGCCATGCTTTGAGCCTCAGAGCTTGTGAAGGAGCCTGGGAGTGGGGAGAAATTGGGGAAAGCATTGGTCCACTCTCAGGACTTCGGCCCTGACTCCCTCCATGGAATCTTTAAGGATCAATTAATTGATAAGTAGATGATGAATGGATGAAACTGAGCCTAAGGAAGGAAACCTCTTTCTAGATTTGGAAGGTAAATATTCATTCATGCCTCAGCTAATTTGATTTCAGTCAAGGGGCTGAATATTTCTCACTAATGAAATTATGAATATATCAATCACTGAGGAAGATAATGCCCATTGTACAGACTAGGAGGTAGCTTGGTAACTTGGAAGAGGTGAAACTCAGGTCTATTATACTATTTTCATTTTATGGATTTCAGTCATGAATGGAGGAGGAAGCTCCACCTGGATGGAAGAGCTGCCCTTTGCTGAGATCTTGCTAAGTGCCTGGCCCAGTGCTTTAAACACCCCTTCTCAGAAATCTCAATACTGAGTCATCACAGCACCTTGTGTAGGTGCATTACCCTTGTTACCCAGATGGCTGAGAGTGACTCACCAAGGTCATGCAGCCAGAAGAGCACCATCAGGAATGGTCAGGTGTGTCAGTCTAGCTCTTGCCCTTACAGTGAAGTACCTCCAGCCTCCTGGCCCGTGATGGGCAACCACTTGATTGAGGCAGCTGTGTTCAGTTTCTCACCCTTGGCCATCATGGATCAGGGAAGGAACTTCTCATATCTGTGCTTACAAATGCTAAAGAGGACAAGTGATATGCCCAAGGTCATTCTGCAAGGGAGGGGCAGAGCAAAACCTGGAACCCAGGACTCCCATTCCTGGGCTTAATATAATTCCTGCTGCTGTATTGCCAGTTGAGGGGAGGCCAGTCATGGTAAGGAGCAGAAGGTCCACCTTGCAGTGCTAGGATGAAGTCTAGCTGTGTGTGGACAGCCAATGATGGGTTCTACTTACCTTTGGGACAAATTGCATTTTCCTCATATTCCCAGTGACTGGCTTCCTGATGCTGACATTGATCACCATGGAAAGGGCTGTGCATTTATGGGTGCAGGCCCAGGCCTGGAGAGAACCACGTGCTGATTGGTGGCGATGATGAGCTCCTAATCTGGGCCGTATTCTTTATATCCATTTCCTCCTCCAAACCTGGAGTGCACTGATGAAATCTGAGGCTCCAGGAGATGAGACAACTAGCCCAGCTAGTAAATGACAGGCCTCAAACCTCCATCTCCCTGACACCAGAGACCCTGTTCTTATCCCCTGTTAAAAGACCAGGCAGATGAGGGAAGAAGGGTGGAGCAGTTCCATTGGTCTCATATTTATTTTTTAGTTCGAAGCACTCTACTGCTGAGCCTCTACCCCAGCCCCGCAAAGGCTGTTTTTATCCTGGTTCAAAAACTAATTGTTCATGATTGGAAGGATTCCCGCAGAGAGTCCCTAACAAGCAGCTTTGAGAAACAACCACCATTATGTCCCTAACCCAGTCTTTGGACATCCCCTGTAGCAGATTGGATCCAGGGAGCTGCAGACTGAGAAGGCTGGGGATGGTTGCACAGATGGGGACAGGTCTGAGGCTGAACCACCTGACAGGCCCTCAAGACCAGCCACAAAATTACGAGCTGAGACAAGATCAGGGAAAGTCAAACCTGAAGGGGCATCTGTCTACTACTAATGGTGACTTGGGGGCTCATGCAGAGGACATCCGCAGGTGGCCTGCCAAGCATCAGTTTCAGTTAGGGTTGCAATACTGGGGCCACTGGAAGGACTCGTGTGGGTATAAACCATTCTTCACTCCTGAAGTTCAGATGGGCTGACTCCCATCTGTCTCTCCAGCTCCCAGAGTCAGCATGTGGCTCAAATCTGGCCAGTTAGCAAGCTCTACATCCTGCTCACAGTGATCTGTGCAAGCAAAGGCCCAGATCCAGACTGGCCAAGTGAGACTCAATCCCTGGGATTTGGGGAATGAGAATCTCCAGTTGGGGTCCTGGGCTGGGAGCACGGAGACTGGAATCGTGGAGACACTCCTCCTGGACAAAGCCTGCCTGAGCCTAAAGCCGGAGCCAGGAAGTAGAGCCAGCCAACCTCCTATGAGTCTCAGCCTCAGAGTCTGACTGGCGCAAGAAGTGCGAACACTGACATCTAACTTAGAACTTCCTGTTTGCCGGGCAAAAGTGTTTTGCTTGTTGTTCTTTATAACTCCACTTGGTGGTCATTATTGTCCCCATTTCAAAGATTGAACACATGAGTGTTTAATAAATATTAGCTGCTTAGTGCCATTCTTCGAAATAAATGCTTAGTAAAAATCAACAGTATTCCCCAAGTTTCCCTGATAAGAATCCCTGGGGTTTGTCAGCTGGCCAGACCTCACCCTCTGGGAATTCTGACTCAGTAGCTCTGGATTGTTGCCCAGAATCTGTGTTTTTAACAATGCCCAAAGGATTCTCATTATGATGGAAGTTTGGGAGATGATGCATTAAACTCAACACCTACCACAGTCTAAAGAGAAAGGCATTAAAGCCATACTCACTTGAAGCTGAAGAAAGTGAGGCTCAGAGAGGTTAAGGGACCTGCCTGAGCACACACAGATGGCAGATGACAGAGCTGGGATTGAATCTAGGTCTACATGACCTTCAGACTTCATGTAGGAAGGGAAAACAGCTGTGTGTCTCACCATTTCTGAGATGATGGGAAAGTTGGGAAAGAGCAAAAGGAAAGGGAAGAGAGAAAACTTTGACTTAAAAAAAAAAAAAAAAACGATGGTGATTTTATGGTGAAGAAGTCCAAGCAACACAAATAACCTCTGTGACAAGAAGAAAGCCAAGTTCTAACTGCTACTTGGTTATTAAAACAATCTAAGCTGTACACCATGGCTCTGGGAGATTGAGGCCAGCCCAGGCCACACAGTGACAAACATAAGACAAACAAGGGACTGGGAGTGCAGCTCAGTGCAGCTCATGTTTGAGGCCCTGGGTTCAATCCCCAGCCCCACAAGGAAAAAGAAAAAAGGTGGGGGAATAATCATGAAGACAATTTCCCCTTCCCTTTCAAAACTTAGGTACAGTAAGTTCACTCTTTGTATCAACCACCACAGTCATGATACAGACTCACTTTTTGGTTATAAAAAGAAATGCATTGCTCTCTGGGAATTTCCTAAACCCTGCTGACGGCTTCTGAAGGCATAGCGCACCGTGGCCAGGCCTCGGGAGTCAGGAGACCTGGATTTTCGTCCTAGCTCTGAAGCTGCCTAGCTGGGTAATCGCCCACGGGTCCCCTTTATGTCCTGGAGAAAGAGCGCGCTGACTGAATGCCTTCTGACAGCCTTGCCAGTTTGTTGTGATCCCCTCCCTGCCCGGAGGCCTCTGGTTGCCTTGATTTTGAACTTGAAGTTTAGCATCGCCCTGCGCAGGCCCACAGCGGAGGTAGCAAGGGTCAGCGTAGGAGCTCTGCTGGGGTAGGAGCACTCTGAAGGGGAATCAATGAAATGCTTTTCTGCAGTCTCAGTCTGTAGACTGGTAGTCTGGCCTATGCACAGCCACGATTGCCTGGGTTACCCAGCTGGGCCAAGAAAGAAGGGGACTAAAATTGGCCTGGATTAAGTGATTTTGATGTCCAGAGCTTGACACCGATCTTGTTCATTCTTGCAGCAGAATTCTCTTTGAGGTAGTAAGTATCCCTACTCTCCAAGTGAAGGAACAGAGGTTCAGAGACATTATGTACATTGCTCAAGGACACACAGCCAGGTACGGCAGGATCTGGTATTAGAACCTGCTGCTTCTTGGTCTGAAGGATGGAGATGTGTCCTCAATTTTCAGGGCCCGTGCAGCCCACAGCTAACTGCAGCCAGATTCATCTCACCCAAATCTTGGCTTGACTAATTTCACACCTTCTCTCAAGATTCCAGCTCTCAGGCCCAGCACAGTCCTCCCACTCATCTCTGCAGTTCTCCGACTTCCACGCCTGTGACAGAACCAGTCTCTCCATAGTCCTTGGGAACAGATGTCTTGCAACAAAAATGTTTTGAACCTCATGAACAAGAGGAGAGGATCTCTGCTTTTGGAGAGAGGGACACTAAGATGTTTGCAAGGGTCAGGACCATCTTTTCTGATGCTTGAAAGTCAGAAGGAGCAGCACAGTGGGTGGTGCCATCCTGGGCTGGAGCCAAGAGGCCTGTGTGGCTCAGGCCTCTCTCTACTCTCTGTCAGGTGAAGCGGTGCTCGTGGGTGCTGCTGGGACTGACCCTGGAGAAAGGGGGTCCTCTCTGATGCAGGGAGATGGGGAGTCTTGGAGCAGAGGCAAGGTAGAGACAGGACACCTCATCCTTTGTAACAGGGAAAGAAGAAGAAGGCTGTAGACATCAGCAGGCTGTAGACCCAGGTGGGTGGGCTGTAGACACAGGTAGGTGAGCTCTAGATACAGGTAGGCAGGCTGTAGATACAGGTAAGTGGACTGTAGTTACAGGTAAGTAGGCAGATTTGTTGGAGAGGAGATGGGAGAGATCCTGTTGGCCTTTGAAGGCATGTGGGAGGTGGAGGCCGAGAAGGCAGATGGCAACAGGGGTTTGAAGGGAAACAGTGGGCCTGGGCAGTTACCCTGGAGGGTGGGGAGACAACTCTGGGGAAGTTTTGGGAGGCCCGAATGTCCATTAGTTGAGCCCGGTGAGCATGGTTTTAAAGGAAGAGGGGTCAGCGTGGCTCAGCTGCTTGAGTGCAGATGTACAGGCAGACAGGTGGGTGGACCCATGCAGAAGACTGTAATGGACCAAGCATGGGGTGGGGAGGACAGGCGTTCAGAAGGCTGTAAGGATGGATCAGGAATTCTAAGCTGGCTGAGGAGTCAGGACTGAGCATGAGAAAGTAGGAAAAGGTCAATGTCCTGGACAAGTGCTAAGGTTGCAGGCTTGTTGGGGTGGGAGGGTGGAGGGAGGGAGCTGAAAGAAGAGGGGAAAAGTCAGAGGGGTGAGATGTGCACGTGGACAAGTCTTGGTGAGAAGGTTAAGGATATGGCCCTGGGAGCAGGTGTCTCATGGGCTAGAGTCATTATTGGTGATGAGGAATTTGCAGTTTGGAGAGGCCAAGGTATTAGATGGTTCATCCTTGAGATGGCTGAAATTACCAGGAATGATAACAAGACTAATGATAGGGAGGAAAAAAGATAATGAACCAATCTCTAAAGTCCTCACTAGTGAGGAGACAGAGCAGCAGTCACATCTCTGAAGGAGGAGGGGGGATAAATGGGAGTGATAATGGGGAACAAGAGCAATTCTCCGGTCCCAGGCTCTGGGGTACACGGAAACAGGGGACGGCTTCTCCCGTGGTCCTCCTCGGACTGCGGGGATAGTGGGGTCCTCAACAGGACCTAATGGGGTTATCACACAGCAGTGTGGGCCTTGGGCAGGGACAAGAGAGGAGCTCTTGCACCTGCTTTCCAATGAGCTATGCCTGCTTTCTGAAGGTCAAGGAGGTGACAGAGGTAAATAGCCCTGTTCCCAGGGCCATATCCTTGACCTTCTCACCAAGACTTGTCCACCTGGGCATCTCCCCCCTCTGTCTGCACCCTTCTCTTCTTTCAGCTCCCTCCCTCCATCCTCCCACCCCAACAAGCCTGCAACCTTGGCACTTATCCAGGACAATGACCTTTTCCCACTTTTTCATGCTCAGTCCTGACTCCTCAGCCAGCTTAGAATTCCTGGTCCATCCTTACAGCCTTCTGAATGCCCTGCCCTCCCCACCCCATGCTGTGGGTGTCCATGGGGTGCTGCTTGTCTTGTGTTCTGCTTGTCCCCTCTGGATTTTTTTAGCTTGGTGGCCTTTCCTTCGGGGGGGCTGTCCAGTTCCCTAGGACCCCACAACCCACAAGTCTCTGTACCAGCCAAGTACAGGGTTGGCCTTTACCCTTTGCTCAGGATCACCCTCTTCCAAGACCAGTTCTGGCAAGAAGTTCACTGACTGGGCACTCATGTGTGCACCCATTTACCAAATACATGTCAGGGGTCCTTTCAACGGGCACATCTTTGACCAGGGCTCCAAACTTCATGGCTAGCATTCAGATGGCAGGGAGGGGATCAGGAAGCACCCCCACAGCAGCCTGGCTGTATAAACAGGATTGCTTGAGCCCAGGGGTTCCAGACCAGTGTGTGAGACATAGCAGGATCCTGTCTCTTTAACAACAACAACAACGACGCAGGGGTGGGGCTGGGGGTGTAGTTCAGTGGTGGAGCGCTTTTTATTTTATAATTATATCCTTAGCCTGGGTGAGGCCCTCGTTTGATCCCCAAACACTACAATAAATAAGTAAATTAAATGGACAGGGTTTTCAGCTTTCTAAGAGGAAAAAAGGCGGGGGTAGGGGTGGGGTGTGGTCATATGAGACAATATTTATGGAAAAGAGCAGAAAATAAATGCATATACACGCATGTATATATGTATGTAGCTTGCTATCCATGAAGAGATAATTCAAGAACATAAAAAAAAACCAATTTAAAAAATGAGCAAAATATTTGCAGACCACTTCATAAAAGAAGATACAAATGACCTAAGAGCATGTAAATAATCACTTGCTGTCATTAATCACCAGAGAAACGCACACAATGTTACCATCACTCCCAGCAGAATGGTGGAATTACATAGACTGACAAACTGAAAGTGGGTGAGGATTCGGAGCAACTGGAACTCGCCCTGAGAGTTGGTGGGTGTGTGAAATGGCACAATCGCTTAGGAAAAAAGTCCCCCAAATTTCTTTTTATTTTATAATTATATGCCTACCTCTGACCTAGCCTAGAGATTTACCCAACAAAAATGCAATATGCTCACAAAAAGACTTACCTGAGCACGTTTATGGAAGTTCTCCTTGTAAATAGTCTTCAGATAGCCAACTGAATACTGCCCCCCAATGAAAATAGATAAATTACTGACAAACACAAGAATGCAGCAGCTCTCCAAAAGAAAGAAGAAATGATGCTGAGCAAAACCACACCATACCGTATGGTTCCGTTCTTGTGAAATTTAATTACAAGCAAAACTGATCTGCAGCAGTGGAAGTCAAACACTGGTTTGCCTGCTGGAGCATGGATATGAGGATGGGTTGGAAAGGGGCATGAGGGACCCACCCAAGGTGAGAGAATTATTCTGTATCTAAATGGGGGTGTGGATGCACACATGCATACATTTATCAAAATTCATCCCTGAAGACTTGTACACTGTGTGTAAGGTAAAAAGAAATACAGAACCAGAAATGTTGAACTGTTGCTAATGATATGTATGCAGAAGCATTTTCAAATGAAGTGCACTGATTTCTAGAATTTATTTAGAAATGCATAAAAACCATGGATTAATGTATATGTGATAAAGTAAATATAGCAAAATGTTAATTATAGAATCTAGGTGGTAAATAGATTTTTCAGATTTTCTGTGTGTATGAAAACTTTCATGATGAAATAACAGTGTGAAGATAACATGAGAAACAGATATTACAGAATTAAGACTGTGACCAATTTTTTAAATCCTTAAAATGTTAACTTTGTGATTTTACATTCAGCTGAAATATTGTAACATAATTCTATGTTACCAAAGTAAAAAGAAAAAGCAAAGCTCACCATAGAAATTTTGGAATATACAGAGAAAAAAACAAAATATTTTTAGTTTGTAATCTCATGACCCTAACAATATATTAGTATATTTCTTTCTTTCTTTTTTACTTAAAGTATCTTGAACAATTCCCTGTCTTTGAATTCTCTTTAAAAAGCATGATTTTTAGAGAGTAGTATGCTCCATTGTATGTACTTACTATATATAAATGGTTTAATCACTCCCTATTGTTAGATGTTGGCTTGTCTCCAAGTTTTTCTATCGCAAACAAAGCCAGGGTGAACTTACTGTTCCTACGTATTTGATCACATTTTGATTTTTCTGTAGGATGAATTCCTTGAATCCAGTTACTGGGTCAGAGGTTAGGAACGATTTTTAACATTTAATACTAGCATATTATTTTCCAGAAAGATTATACCAATTTATATGTCCCATATAGAGTAGGATAATGTTTGTTTTCTTGCAACTTGGTCATCTTTGGATACTTTTTATTCATATTTTAATTTTTTGCCAATTCTATAGGGTGAAGATTGTATCATATTATAGTTTTAAATCATATTCCTTTGAATGGTATTAAACATTTATTTTTCTAAATTCTTTTTAAAATTGTGTGTGTGTGTGTGTGTGTGTTGCTAGTGATTAAACCCACAGCCTTGTGCATGCTAAGCACATACACTATGACTGAACCTCTGTGCTTTGTCTCTGAATTATCTGTTTTATATTCTTTTCCCTATCAGTTTCTATCACTTGTGGGGAGAGAGCTGAACAATTTTTGTGTTGATTTGTTGAAGTTTTTTGTGAAATAAGGATATTAATCCCATGTTTAAGTGTTTGCTACAGCTAGTTTTCAAAAATACTAGTGTTACATTTATTTATATTTATTTATAGATGAGCACAATACCTTTATTTTATTTATTGGTTTTTATGCAGTGTTGATTGAACCCAGTGCCTCACATGTGCTAGACAAGTGCTCTACCACTGAGATATAACCACAGCCCACTATTTTTTATTTTAGAAGTTCTTTTTGTGTGCTTTCTTGCCATCAGTATATTCTCTTTAGTGAAATACCTCTTCATAGATATTTGAAGTGAAATATCTTCTGGTATCCATTTTCTGATTGAATTTTTTTAAACTGTTGAGTGTTTAGAGTTCTTTATGTATGTTAGATATTAGTTCTTTGTTAAATGCACAGTTGGCAAATTATTTTCTTCCATTCTCTGGTTTGTCTTTTCATCCTCATAGCATGGTCTTTTCCAGAGCAAAAGATTTTGATTTTGATTTTGATGAATTCCTATTCATCAGTCTTTCCTTTTATGGATGATCTTCTGGGTTTCAGGTCTAAGAACTCTTTGTTAAGCACTATGTCCAGACAATTGCTCCTTGTTTTTTTTTTTTCTCCTAAAAGTTCAATAGTTTAACATTTCATTATTCTCATGATTCATTTCAAGTTAATTTTTGCCTGAAGTGTGAGGTTTCCTTTAGACTTTTTTTTTAAATCCACAGATTCTCAGTTTCCCCAGTATCATGTTTTGAAAAGGCTGTTTCTCCTCCACAGAATGGATTTTGCACCTTTATCAAAAATCAACTGGGCATGTATAGGTAGATCTATTTCTGGGTTCTCTGTTCTGTTCTGTTGACCTACATGTCTGTTCCTGCACCAATAGCACACAGTCTTGATTACTATAGGTAAAAATAAGTCTTGAAATTGTGTAGGCTGATTGCTTGTATTTTATTATTATTTTTCAAAATTGTTCTAAATATTCTTGGGGTTTTTTTTGTATTTCCATATAAATTTTAGAAAAATCTTGCCTATAACAAAAAATCTTCCTGAGATTTTGAAAGAAATTGCACTAAACTTATACATAAATTTAGAGATAAGTGACATCCTTACTGTGTTGAATCTCTAAATCAGTTAACACAATTTCTATTTATTTATTTTCTTTTTTATAGTCTTTTTAATGAAATATCTTCTTGTATCCATTTTCTGATCAAAAATGTTTCATTGATTTATTTCTACTTTGTTTTTAATTTTACTTATTTCTCCTGTATTTATTATTTCTTTTCTTTTTCCTTTGAATTTATTTTGCTCATTTTCTAGTTGCTTAAAGTGAAAACTTAGATTGTTAATTTGGGGCTTTCCTTCTTTTCTAATGTATGCAACCAAGGCTAAAATTTCTCACTCAGTCCTGCTTTCACTGTAGTCACAAATTTTGATATCATTTTAATTCAATTTAATTTTTTGAGATGACCTCTTTGATCCAAGGATCACTTATCAGTATGCTGTTGAGTTTCCAATTGTTTGAAATATAACTGTTTTTGATATCTAATTTTTTGTTTTAAAAAACTATATAATTCTTTTTTTTTTTTTTTTTTTTTTTTTTTTTGGTGTTGGGGATTGAACCCAGGACCTCATGCATGCTAGGCAAGTAGTTCACAACTGAGCTACATCCCCAGCCCTGACTTAAATTTTTAAGTTTGTTGAGGCTTGTTTTATGGCCTAAGATATAGCTGATCTTGGTATATGCTATCTGAGTGCTCAAAAAAGAGTAAATGTTCTTTTTTTAGTAACAGGGATTAAACCCAGGGGCACTTAAGCACTGAGCCACCTCCCAGCCCTTTTTTTTTTTTTTAATATTTATTTTTTTAGTTTTTCGGCGGACACAACATCTTTATTTGTATGTGGTGCTGAGGATCGAACCCAGGCCACACGCATGCCAGGCGAGCACGCTACCACTTGAGCCACATCCCCAGCCCCGCCCTTTTTAATATTTTATTTAGAGACAGTGTCTCCCTGATTTTCTTAAGGCCTCACTAAATCACTGAGGCTGCCTTTGAACTTGAGATCCTCCTGCCTCAGCCTCCCAAGCTGCTATGATTACAGGCCTGCTCTACCACGCCTCACCTATTTTCCTTTGTTGTTGAATGAGTGTTCTAAAAGTATCAGACAGATCCTATTGTTGAATTCTTCTCTGTCATTGCTGATTTTCTGTTTAGTGCTATCTGTTGTAAGAGGAATACTGATGACTTTAACTATAATTGTGGATTTGTCAGTTTCTTCTTTCAGTTCTATTAATTTTTTCCTTCACTTATTTTGCAGTTTTGTTGCTAGTTGCACACAGATTTATGCACTGTCTTCTTGTTGGATAGGCCCATTGTCATTAGGTAATGCCCTCACTGTCCCTGGTAAAAATCTTCGCTGACATCTACTTTATTTGATATTAGTATAACCACTCCTACTTTCTTTTGATTGATATTTGCAGGGGAACAATATTTTCTAAAGATCTTCTTTAAACTGGAAGATGGATGATGAGAAACTAGTTTAAAAGTTTTTAAGATATAATAAATTCAGTTTCATAATAAAAAATAATCTAGAATGTGCAGAACAAGAAACATTGCTGAATTTACCTTATGTGCCTTCTTGTGGAAGAACAAATAAGTAAAAATAGAGAAATAAAACCTAGTTCTTTGCCATGCCTGATTCAAGCTGGCTTGTACCAGAGCCTGCATTCTTATGCCAAGGAGCAGAGCTATGCCAGGGTCTTCCCCTGACCTGCATTTGCAAGAACAGCCTCTCCAGCCTCTGGTGTTTGCTGGGTACCCCCAGATCTCATGCTTTCAGAAAATCTTGTGGAATTTTAATCCTATTTCCAAATGAGATAGCCATTCACCCAGAGATCCACCAACAAAACTGAATGAAGATGTTTATGAAGCCACTTTAAAAAATTGTTATAAATTCTGTAATTATCTCCTGATTAGAACAACTAGAATGCATTTTATTTTGTTTTGTTTTTATTTAAATGACCAGTTTTTTAAAATGTAGATATTTAAAATATACCACAAGTTTTGTGACCCTATTTGGCATTTCTTCATTTTGCAACTTATCAGGAACTCTCAAAAGGTAGCATTAGCCACAGTCTCTCTGTGGCTTTCTCTTTTTTTATTTATTTATTTACTTATTTTGTTACCAGAGATTGAACCCAGGGGCTCTTAACTACTGAGCCACATCCTTAGCCCTTTTTATTGTATTTTTTGTTTTGAGACAGGGTCTTGCTAAATTGTTTAGGGCCTTGCTAAGTTGCTGAGGCTGGCTTTGAATTTGCGATCCTCCTATCTCAGCCTCCTAAGCTACTGGGATTTCATGTCCAGCAGTGGGGGTCTTTTTTGATGGCCCTAGAATGTTTGCAGTAGCTGTGAGCCTAGTGGGTCCAGTAAGCTCTGATCTCAGATGGCTGGATTCCCAGAGCTGACGATCTAGGCCTTGAAAATCTCTAGAAAGACAAGAATCCAGGTATTTCCCCCTTGTCCTGGAGCAGCACCCTGGGAAAATCCTCATTAGAAAGTTGTTGCACAAACTAAATGAAAATGAAAAGCAAAAATTTATGATCTTCTCTCGAAAGCTGAAAGAGATTTGCCTTTCTTAAATTCACGTGATGATTGACGCCATGACTTATGTGCCTTCTTGTGGAAGAACAAATAAGTAAAAATATAAATACAGGTAGCCCAAACTCCAACCCAATAAGGTGGAATCTGGGGGGAATCTAGAGTCAGATGTCTCTGAATTATGAGGAAGATTCAACGGACTTACTAAACCAAGCTCTAGGGAGACAAAGGGCTTAAAAAGTAAATGCACCCCAGGTGCAGTGACACATGACTGTAATCCCAACTGCTTGGGAGACTGAGGCAGGAGGATCGTGAGTTCAAAGCCAGACTCAGCAACTTAGTGAGGCTCTATTTCTAAATAAAATATGAAAAAAGGCTGGGGATGTGGCTCAGTGGTTAAGCACCTTGGGTTCAATTCCCAATACAAAAAAAAAAAAAAAAAAAAAAAAAA
>NW_026000229.1:13103821-13116281 GCF_001458135.2 Marmota marmota marmota
AAAAAAAAAAAAAAAAAAAAAGCACACAAAAGATTCCATTTTACAATATGAATATTTTATTATAAACTCCCCCCTTGGGCTGGGGTTATGGCTCAAGCGGTAGCGTGCTCGCCTGGCATGCTTGCGGCCCGGGTTCAATCCTCAGCACCACATACAAACAAAGATGTTGTGTCCGCCGAAAATTAAAAATAAATATTAAAAAAAATAAACTCCCCCCATTTTTTTTTTTTACACAAAAGGTGGCAAAAAGAGCATTAAGAATGTGGACTCTGAAGCCAAACTAGCAACGCTCACACCCCAGTTCTGTGACCCTTTAGTTGTCTTTATGAAGATTTCATAATCTCTCAGTTTTCTTTTTTTAGCGTGAGGATAGTAACAGCCTCTGTCTCATATTATTATTTGAGGATTAAGCAAGCTAATATATGGTGCATTTAGGACAGGGCCTGGTACACAGAGAGCCCTCTATAGCGGGCACTTTTATTATAGGAAGGTGGGGTGTGCTGAGACTAAGGCATGGGCTCTGGACCAAGACTGCCTAACCTCAAGTCTCGTGTCCTTATCTGTAGAACGGAGAGCAGTACCAATCCTCATAGGGGTGTTGTGTGATTGAAACTATATTTAGAGAGATATAGTCTATATACATCCACTATATATAATATATATGTGTGTTTGTGTATGGATGTGTATATGTCATTTCAGAAAGTGCCTTGCACTTGGTAAGCACTATTGTATTTCAGCAAATCCAAGATGGCATAGTTGAAAAATGCATCATTATTTTATGTACTAAGAAAGAAAAGCCATTGCAATTAAATTATGACATGCCTTTGACTGTAATTCATCCTCATTTCAAATATGATACAAAGTGAAAAAAATGCACATCTTGAATTGATGAAACGTGGGATTTAAGTGTTGGCCATTCCACTCTTGTTTTTGCTTAAAAATATATCTTGGATATTGTTCCATATTGGTACAAAGAGAGCTTTTTCTTTCTGTTTTAAATGGTTATATAGTAATCCATTGTGTGGATGAACCATAAATTATTTAACCAGCCCCCTATTAGTTTCCACCCTGTCACAGTTACAAATGATACCACAATGAATAACCCTAGAGACATGTCATTTTGCAAGTTGGCTATGATATCTACAGGATCAATTCCCAGAACAGACATTGCTGGGTCGAAGAGTATATGTATTTGGAACTTTTGTAGCTATTTTTAAGATCACGTTTTAAATTTCCAGACTTCTTCAAGCCAAGGAAAGCATGCGTCAAAAAAGTTTGAAAAGAATCAGCCTAATGAAAGAGGAGTGCTCCACTGGGAATTCCACCAGGAATATGGGGGAGACAATATTTTCATACACTGCTTGGGGCCCCTTAAATTGGTCAGACATTTTGTGAGGAGGAGGAGGTACTGGGAATTGAACCCAGGGTGCTTTACCACTGAGCTACATCCCAAGCCCTTTTTATTTTTTATTTTGAGACAAAGTCTTGCTAAATTGCTAAGAGTCTCACTAAGAGGTTGAGGCTGGCCCCAAACTTGGGATCCTCCTGTCTCAGCCTCCCAAGTCACTGGGTCTACAGGCATGAATCATAGCACCCGGCATGGCCAGACTTTTTGGAAAATATTTTGGCACTGTCTTTTCAGTTCTACTTCTAGAAAGCTGTCTTACAAAAATACTAGCACAAGCTGCAAACACAAATATAATCCTCATAGCATACAATGTGGCAGTCGTGGTGTTCAGAGCTTATGGATATTAATCCATCTAATTCCCATGCTCTATGAGGTAAGGGCTACTAGCCCAATTTTATAGAGATGGAGAATTGTAATACAGAAAGGATAAAACTAATAAGCTGCAGAGATAGGCTTGGACCCAGCCAACCTGGCACGAGTTTGAACTTGTAAGTATACATATATACTATTTTGAAATAGTAAAAAAAAAAAGAGAGAGAGAGAGAGAGAGAGAGAGAGAGAGAGATGGCTAAATGTCACAAAATGAGTTAGCTAATATTATTATAAATTCATGCTGCAGAAAGCAATGCAACCATGATAAAGAATGAAGTAAGGGCTGGGGATGTGGCTCAAGCGGTAGCGCGCTCGCCTGGCATGCATGCGGCCCAGGTTCGACCCTCAGCACCACATACAAACAAAGATGTTGTGTCCGCCGAAAACTGAAAAATAAATATTAAAAAAAAATTCTCTCTCTCTCTCTCTCTCTCTCTCTCTCTCTTAAAAAAAAGAATGACGTAAATCTTTATATACCAACATCAACATATGTCCATAATGTAGTGCCTTGTTTGAAAAAATCAAAAAGGACCAGGTGTTGCGGTGCATGCCCATAATCCCAGCTACTAGGAAGGCTGAGGCAGGAGGATCACAAGTTCAAGGCCAGCCTCAGCAACTTAGTGAGGCCCTAAGCAGCTTAGGGAAATCATGTCTCAAAATAAAAAATAAAAAAATCTGGGGATGTGACTCAGTGGTTAAGTACCCATGAATTCAATCCCTGGTAGGACCCCCCCCCCTAAAAAAATCAATTAATTAAAAAGGAGAACTGGGAGTGTGGCTCAGTGGTAGCACACTTGCCTAGCATATACAAGGCCATATATTTGATCCCATAATACAATAAATAAATAAATACAAAAAGGAGAGTACAGGGCATCTTGGATAGCAAGAGTACATTTCACTACATGTGTGTATGTGATCTATCAAACAGAGATGGATGGATGGATGGAAAGATGGATGGATACATGCATATATAAATAAATAATAATAATAATGTTAAAGGAAAATGAAACAATAAAGGCTATTTACCACAATTACATCTGATTAAGAGAGAAAGTTAGAGAAGGAGGACTTTGTATACTTCCAAATTATTTGTCTCTTTACATAGATAATATAATAATAAACCTGAGATCATTAAGAGACAGCAGTCATGTGGACATTTAATTCCTGACTCCTTAGTTTTCACTTGGCCCTTGTACCAAATTTCATCAGAAACACCAAGAAAAAGAAATGGGGCAAAATCAAAAAGCAAACAACCCCCCCACACACACACATTCAGAGATAAATAGCCCTAACCTAAACTATTATATTATTTGGAAATTTATTGAGCTTTATGACCTACAAAAGGCACCTATCAAAAATAAACCTTTTTTAAGTTATGAAAGCATAGTTGAGTTTTCTTTGGCACTTTTGGGTAATTCTTCCATTTCTAAGTTTTTTTCACTTCCTAGACTCTTCTCTTCTGACTTAAATTTCCCTCTAGATACTTACTGTCTTAATTCACGTATGCTGCTGTAATGAAATATTATAGACTGGGTGTTGTTTTGTTGTTTTTCCATCCTAGGGATTGAACCCAGGGATGCTCTACCACTGAGCTACATCCCCAGCCACTACTACTACCCTGCCTTTTTTTTTTTTTTTTGTAAATTAAAAAAATTTGTTTTTCAGACAGATCCTGCTAAGTTGCCCAGGCAGGACTCCAGCTTGCAATTCTTTGGCCTCTGCCCGCTAAGGCACTGGGATTCCAGGTTCGTGCCAGCATGACTGCCTGGGTCATTTATAAAGCGAGTTCTTGTAGTTCTAGAGGCTAGGTAGTCCAAGATCAAGGTGCTGGCATTTGGTGCCTTGTGAGGGCTGCTCTCTGTTTCCAGTACGGTGCTTGTTGCTGTGTTCATATATGGTGGAAGGCAGAAGAGCAAGAGAGCATTCCCTTCAACCTTGAGCTCTTTCCTAGCAGGGCTCAGCCTCACTGTGAATATCTACATAACCTGTAATCCCAGCGATTTAAAAGTCTGAGACAAGAGGATCACAAGTCAGAGGCCAGCCTGGGCAACTTAGTGAGACCTTATCTATAAATAAATAAATAAATGGCCGGGATGTACCTCCATGGTAGTGCCTCCCTGGCTTCAATTCCCAGTACTGCCGTAAGGGTCCCGCGAAACGTCGGAGAAAGAGACCACCAAGTGACCACTCATGCAATTGGCAGAAGGGGGATTTATTGAACCAGCATGCTGGGGCTCCGCGCCCACTCAAGAAGGGAAAGCAGCCCAGAGCCCCGAGCAGGGGCTGAGCACTGCTTAAGTACACTTTTTGGGGAGGGCGGAGGGCTTTGTATACATCAGAACAAATCATCATGAGGCGCGGGAAAATTGAACAACAACTCCTAAACATGATTAGTTCATTCATTGGCGGGAACAGGTCAGGCTGGAGTGATAGGTCATTCCTAAGGAGAGTACACATTCAAACTGATTGGTCCAGGCCCTGCAAGGCCTACGTGCAACCACACAGAGCCCTTATTAAACAACCAAATAGTCAGGGGAAATATTTACTGGGCAGTTCCAAGCATTGTCTTAACAGCTACAGAAATTTCAGGTCTTGCAGGTAGCATAGAAACCTAACAATACCTAATCCTTTACATTTTAACTCAGACCTTGCAGCTTAGAAACTTTACAACACCCGGTCTTTTACCCTTTAACTTTTACGCTTTAACTTCAATTTCTTTTACCCTTACACTGCGAAAGAGAGAGAAAAGACACACTCTTGTACATGCTTCATGGTACACATGTGTGAAGGGTTTGGGTAGATCAGACAATGAGGAATGGGTCCAGAATGGTTCTGAAAATTACCTGTGTATCAGAATCATCTGGAAAACCAATAGGAAACCCAAATAAATGACGAAGGGCTTCAACCTGGTTGTGTTTTGTTGGAATGGTGTTTTTTTGATTGTTTGATTTTGTTTGGGGGACCAGGGATTGAACTCAGGGGCATTTAACCACTGAGACACATCCCCAGCCCTTTTTAATTTTTGAGACAGGGTCTCATTAAATTTCTTAGGGTTTCCCTAAATTGCTAAGGCTTTGCCACAGTCTGGCTGGGCACAAAATCACGAGCCACTCAAGCAGGAGCAAACTTTATTTCCAAAACTCCTGTGAAGGCCACGCACGCACGCGGCCTTCTCCCGGGACACACTCCACCAACCGGAACTCCCTCCTCCGGAATTCCCTCCTACCGCACTTCCCCAACCAATGGGAACTCTCCGGGAGTCCATGGAGAGCTCCAAAGTAGCAGGCCCGAGGCAGACAGCAGGGGTCTAATCTCCAATTGAATGCAGATCTCAACATAATCATTATCATCTCAAGGGCTTGCTGGCGTCACCTTTCAACCAAAAATGCCATGCCTCATTCCTACTTGGCTATGGCTCTCAGCAAGGCTTGCCTTGAACTTTCAATCCTCCTGCTTCAGCCTCCCGAGCCACTGGGATTACAAATCTATGCTACGACACCCCGGCATGTTGGGATTTTTTTTGGACCAAGTTTCCCAGGTGATTCTGAATCACATCAAAGTTCTGAGTCACACTACAGTCTAGGGTTTGGAAATATCACACTTTACATGAAAATGACTATTCATTTAGTAAATGATTGCACCAGTTTACATTCTTACCTTTGGTGGAGGAGAGGTCTCATTCAACCACATTCCTTGCCACAGTGCATATTGTGAGATGTCTTTAATTTTACCAATCTTGAAAGTGTAAAATGATATCTCATATCTCACTGAGATCTTAATTTGCATTTCCCTGTTGCTAACAATAACTAGCATCCTTTCATGTATTTAATAACTTTCTGTATTATATTTACTTCTTGTAGCATTTTACTTTTCTAGTGAGGTGGTATTTCTTATTGATTTATACAGCCTTTTCATTTCACTAAGTATTTCTTTCATTCACTATTATATATATTGAAAGATCGCTTTTTTGGTCAGGTACATAGTTAATGAAACAAGGATCCCTTTGCAAAGTTTACATCCTAACAGGAGACAAACAATAAATGATATGATAAGTAAGTAAATCACAGTAATTTAGAAGGGGCTACATACACGGGAAAAGGAAATGTGAGAAATAGAAAGTCAGAATATAGCTTTTATTGGATGCAATTGTAGCCATATTAATTATAGCCCTTCCCTTTGCCCACCCCAATTAGCTAATTGTGTAGATTGAAACCCCGAGCTCCTCCAATCAGGGTGAAGGACAGCGCTGCCTTAGGGATATAAGCAGGCGGACCACCAGCTCAGGTGCGCTCCCTAGCCAGGCGCCACAGCTTGCCCTTCGGGCAGGAGAGGTTTGCCTTGCACACTCACTTTGGAGCTCGTGTCTGATTTTGGGGGGCAACTCAGTATTTCTAACAGAAGTGTGCCATTTAGTAGCCTACTAAGCTGACCGTCTCCACTGTTAAAAGAAAACCTTTAGACAAAGTAAATTTCACAGGGCTTAATTAAGACTGATTTGTGAAATTGGGTAGCCCCGAGAACCAAGGCAGAACCTCGGGGCTGCCACATGGCTGGACAACATTGATGGACAGAAAAAGGGAAGTGACATGGGGAAGGTGGATGTGAAGTCTAGAGACAGCTCTGTGGGTTAAAGCTTGGTGCTTGCCTTATTTGAAACTGGTTTGAATGGTTGGTCACCTGTAAGTGACTGAAGCTTGGTGCTATGACTGGCTGAGACTCCACTATTTGTTACGAAGCAAAGGGGCTCCTGAATTAGGTTTTCAGTTTGTTTATGTACTGAGTTGGGTTGCAGTTTGTTACACAAGGACTAGGATATTCAAATATGGAGGCTTTCTCAGGCCAAATCTAACTTGATTTAACACAACTAATTGTTCTGTTTTTTGCTTCTTTCCTGTACCAGTAATTGAACCTAGGGCCTCACACATGATAGCACTACCACTGAGCTACATCCCCAGTCCTTTATTTTATTTTAATCTTTTTTTTTTTTTTTTTTTTTTTAATATTTATTTTTTTAGTTCTCGGCGGACACAACATCTTTGTTTGTATGTGGTGCTGAGGATCGAACCCGGGCCGCACGCATGCCAGGCGAGCGCGCTACCGCTTGAGCCACATCCCCAGCCCTTTATTTTAATCTTGAGACAGGGTTTCCCTAAGTTGCCCAGACTGGCCTCAAAGGTAAGATCCTCCTGCCTCAGCCTACCCAGTAGCTGAGACTTACAGGTGTGCCACTGAGCCTCACTTGTTCTGTTGTTTTTCACAGTATCCTAGGTCATAAATTGCTCTATTGTCTGACCCAGTTAAGGAGCCCCTTTGCCGTGGCAGGGTGTTTTATCAGGCTTTAAGGCTTACTGCTACCTGTTAGCCCAAAAGGACCCGGCCAGACGCAACTTCACGGATCAGCTCAGCATGACTTTTATTCGGGAATGGAGTTTTATTCAGAGTCATGCCTCTGATGGGCCCACTTTCCTGGTGAAAAGTGAGCCACTGGACAAAAGGAGGGGAGTGGGCTTAGCTAGATTATACTGAGAGGTGACTTAATTAGTGAGTGTGTCAGCTTGAGCACTCAAGAATTTGGGGTCTGGTTTACAAATTAATGAATGTGTCAGTTTGGGTACTCAGGATTTGGGGTTTGTTTTACTGGACGAAATGGGAGGGGATCTGGGTCAGTGGACAGTATCTGAGATTTATCTTACTGGGTCAGTGGTTGGTATCTGGGAAAGGATTTCTTTAGGGAAGTATCAATGCTTTGGCTTCTTCCTAGAGACTGTCATTCCAGACTTGATGGATATCTCCTCCCTTGGGCCTGTCTTGTCTCTGGGAAGAATGTATTGGGGAAGGATCAATGAATTGGGGAAGGATCAATCATTGTATGGGTTTCTTTCTAACTCCCTTTCTCAGGCCTCACTGTTGGGGGGTTTGTCATTTTCCATATTTAATACTACCTGTGAGGGTTCTTGGCTCTCTCTCACCTTGATTCGCTGTTAAATTTCTACTTGTACTTTAGCCCCCTCTTTTGTGGTGGGGGGACAGTAGTGGGGAATCCCTGGGTCTCGTGTATGCTGGCAGGCTCTCTCCCACAGAGCTATATCCCCAGCAAACTGCCCACCTCCTCGATTTCCTACTACCAAAATCTAAATTGCTTCCCACAGTACTCTTAGGCATGAACTTCTCCAAACCTCATTCCAAATGAAGTCAGTCCTCTTCAGGAGAGCGGTTTAATTTTCTCTTCTTGGGGTCTTTCCTTTCCCTGGTAAGAACTTCTGTACCACTGCACTGGAACTGAGGGTGAACACAGCAGTGCATTTCTTTCACATGGATGTCCATTAGTCCCAACAGCATCTGTTGAGAAGACTGTCCTTCTTGCCATTAAATGTATTACTTTGGCACCTTTGTCAAAACCCCTTGCTGGTATACTCTGTCTCTGGATCCTCCTTTGAGTTCCACTGATCTCAATAATGTCAATTATGTCAACACAGACTGTTGCATTGACTGTAAATTCATCCTGTCTTGAAATGAAGCAGTGTAAGTCCAGGTACTTTGTTCTTTCTTGATACTGTTTTACGTACTATAAGTTCTTTGCATGTGTAGGTATATTTTCCAAAAAAAATTATATTTATAAATAATATGCAAAAATGAATCTTGTGAGTTAAGATGCTTTTGGAATGTTGATCCAGATTAGGTTAAATCTGTGAAATGCAGAAAATAGGCATAAATATGTAGCTTTCTAATCCACAAACATAGTATATCTCTCTTTTTTTTATGTCCTCTGTAGTTTCTCTCAACAATGTTTTGTAGTTTTCAGTACATAGGTCTTGTACAGTTTTTATTAAAATATATCCCTAGTAATTGTAGTGATTCTTAACTTCTTTTTCTATTTTTTTGCATTCCATAAAAATATAATTGATATCTGTATGTTCACCTTGCACTCTGTAATTTTGCTAGACTTAATAGTTTGAGGAGTTTTCTAACACATTCTTCTTGATTTTCTTTTTATGTGTACTAGGATAATATCGGCACATAAAGGCAGATTTGCTTCTTTTTCAATCTACATGCCTTTATTCCTTGATATCTTGCATAGACTAGTGTTATCCATACAATTCTAAACAGAAGTTGTAAGAATGGATGTCTTACCTTGCTCCCAATCTTAGGGAGAAAACATTGTCTTTCACCATGAAATATAATGATAGCTGTAGATATTTTTTAAAGATACTCTTTACCAGAGAGAGTTTTTATTTTCAGTTTGATAAGAGTTTTAATTGTGAATGAGTATTGAATTTTGCCATTTACTATTTTAGCATCTACTAAAGTGGCCATAGGATTTTATCCTTTATTTTGTCAAATTAACCTTGAATTCTTGGAATAAAGCCCACTTGGTCATGATGTATTTCCTTTTTATATATTACTGCATAGAATTTGCTACAATCTTAAGGCTATTTTTTTTTTTTGCGTCTATGTTCATGAAGTGTATTGGTATGTAATTTTTTTCTTATAATGACTTTCTTCAATTTAGATATTGGGGCAAAGCTAGACTCAAAACTTGTGTTGAAAAATGCTCCCTTCATAATTTAAGATTATTTTTAATAATAATTTTGTAGAATTGAGGGGTTTTTGTTTTGTTTTGCTTTGTTTCCCTTCTTAAATGTTCTCTAAAATATACCAGTTAATTCTGGAAAGATTCTGGACTGTCCTTTGAGGAAAGACTTTTAAAGTATGGATTCAATGTTTTGAGTAATTGCTGGACTATTCAGATTTGCAGTGTTTTTTAGAGTAAGACTTGTATTCTGTGTCTTTTAAGGAATTTGTCCATTTTATCTAAGTTTTACAACATATGGGCATCAATTGTCTCTAATAGTCCCATATCCTTCTAACAGCTGCCATATCTCTGGTAATGTCCTCTTAATTTCCCTTTTGTTGTTAATTTGACTCTCTTTCTTGATCAGTTTAGCTTTTGTCATTTTTGTTCATCTTTCTTATTTTTGTTTGTTTGTTTTAATTAGTTACACATGACAGTACAATAATCTTGACATATCATACATTTGAATCAGATGGGATATAATTTCTCGTTTTTCTGAGCGTACAGGTTGCAGAATTACATTGGTCATGCAGTCACGTATATACCCACAGCAATAATGATGTCTATTTTATTCTGCTGTCCTTCCATTCTCCCCTTCCCCTCCCCTCCCCTCCCATCTCTTCTCTTTACTGAATCTAATGTGACCCACTTCTTTTTTTCCCCCCTCACATCTTCATAACTGTATTCTGTATAATGAAGGGGGTTTCCTTCCCTCTTCCATGCAATTCCCATTCTCCCTCCCTTTCCCTCCCACCTTTCTTCCCTATCTAGAGGTAACTTTCTTCTCATGCTCTTCCTCCCTACCCCATTTTGGTAACCTCCCTTTTATCAGAGAAGACATTTGGCATTTGTTTTTTTTGGGATTGGCTAACTTCACTTAGCATAATCTGCTCTAATGCCATCCATTTCCCTGCAAATGCCATGATCTTGTTATTTTTCAGTGCTGAGTAATATTCCATTGTGTATAAATGCCACATTTTTTTTTTTATTCATTCCTCCATTGAAGGGCATCTAAGTTGGCTCCACAGTCTAGTATTGTGAATTGTGCTGCTGTGTGGTTGTGCTGATGTGGCTGTGTCCCTGTAGCATGCTGTTTTTAGGTCTTTTGAGTATAGTCTGTGAAGAGGAACAGCTGGGTCAAATGGTGGTTCCATTCCCAGTTTTCCAAGGAATCTCCATATGAGAAGGTACATATGAGTGTACCTTCCCCACCCCCCCATCCTCGCCAGCACTTGTTGTGTGACTTCATAATGGCTGCCATTCTTAGTGGAGTGAGATGGTATCTTAGAGTAGTTTTAATTTGCATTTCTCTGATTGCTAAAGATGATGAGCATTTTTTCATGTATTTGTTGATTGATTGTATATCCTCTTCTGAGATGTGTCTGTTCAGGTACTTGGCCCATTTATTGATTGGGTTATTTGCTTTTTTTTGTTGTTGTTGTTGTTTAACTTTTTGAGTTCTTCGCATATCCTTGAGATTAGAGCTCTATCTGATGTATGAGGGGTAAAAATTTGATCCCAGGATGTAGGCTCCCTATTCACCTCACATATTATTTCTCTTGCTGAGAAAAAACTTTTTAGTTTGAATTTGTCCCATTTGTTGATTCTTGGTTTTAACTCATATGCTATAGGTGTTTTGTTAAGGAACTTGGGGCCTAACCCCACGTGATGGAGATTAGGGCCTACTTTTTCTTCTATTAGACGCAGAGTCTCTGGTTTGATTCCTAGATCCTTGATCTATTTTGAATTAACTTTTATGCATGGTGAGAGATAGGGATTCAATTTCATTTTTTTTTAATTCCTCTTTCTAAGATCAGTTTTGCAACAGTTTAATTGATATTCTCTATTGGTCCATTGGTCCATTTTCTATTTCATTGATTTTGCTCTGATTTTCTTCCTTCTGACTTTGGGCATAAATTGCTGGTTTTATTTTTTTCCTCCTAGCTTCTGGAAAAAGATACAGGCTTAGAATATTGTCTTTAGACATTTCTTATTTAATGTAAGTGTTTCAAGCCTATAAGTTTCCTTCTACGCTCAATTGTAGATGTGTATTATAAACTTGTTTGTTTCATTTTTATTTTTATTCAGTAATATTTTCTTTCTTTATTTATTTTCTTCTCTCTCTCTCTCTCTCTCTCTCTCTCTAATGTGTGTTTGTGTGTGTGTGTGTGTGTGTGTGTGTGTTGCTGGGGATTGAACCCAGGGCTTTGTGCATGTGAGGCAAGCACTCTATCAACTGAGCCATATCCCCAGTCCAATATTTTCTATTTTTAATTGTAATTCCTTCATTAACTTGAGTTAAATAGACATGTGCTGTTTAATTTCTCTTAGAGGATTATCCAGATAGTTTTTGTTTTTATTTATTTTTGCCATACTCAGATAACATAATTTTAATCCTTATAAATTTATGGAGATTATTTATATGTTAGTATATGGTCTGTACTTGTGAATATTCATGGGCACCTGAAAAGGACATGCATTCTGCTAATGTTGGGTATGTTTTATATCTACATATTAGGTGATGTTATTTAAAAGTAGTTCCAAGTTTTTATGTACTTACTAGTTTTATATATAATTGTTCTATCAATAAATGGGATAGGAACTGGGTGTGATGGAGCATATTCTTGATCCCAGCAAGAGAGTAAGGTTGAAATCTATAACTGTAAGTGTACATTCTCTATTTTGTCTTTCAGTTACTTAGGTTTTTTTCCTGTCATCTGAAGCTCTGTCACCCAGCACATGTACATTTAGTTATTTCTTTTTGATGACATGGTTCTTTTCTCATTTGCTTATAATCTCCCTGAAGCTTACTTTGCATAGTAGTGATACACCCATTTCAGCTTTTTATGATTCATGTTTGCTTGGTATATCTTTTTTCTATCCTTTGATTTTTTAACCAATCAGTGTATTTATATTTAGTTTGTTCTCATGGTCTTTTTATGTAGCCTGACACCTCTGCCTTTTAATTGGAGAGTTCAGGCCATTTATATTTAATGTAATAATGAATATAGTTGTATTTAAGCATACCATTTTGCTATTTGTTTTCTATTTGTTATATCTGTTCTTTATTCTGTTTTCTTTGTTTCTACTTTTTCAGTCATATATAT
>NW_026000229.1:13118694-13251942 GCF_001458135.2 Marmota marmota marmota
TATATATATATATATATATATATATATATATATATATATATAGTGTGTGTGTGTTGTTATTGTTGCTGGAGATCAGTTCCAGAGCCTGTGCATGCTAAGCAAGCACTCTATTACTGAGTTACACTCCCAGACCTTTAATTCATTAAAGTCATTTAGTTAATTATTTTTTGGTACTGGAAATTGGACCCTGGGGTATTTTACCTCTAAGCTACAATCCCAGTGCTTTTTATTTTTTATTTATTTATTTTTCATTTATTTTTTGTACTGAGGATTTAACCCAGGGGTGCTTAACCACTGAGTCACATCCCAGCCCTTTTTAAATATTTTATTTAGAAACAGGTTCTTGCCTAGTTTCTTAGAGCCTCGCTAAGTTGCTGAATCTGACTTTGAACTTGCAATCTCCTGCCGCAGCTTTCTGAGCTGCAAGGATTATAGATTAAGCCACTGTGCCTGGCCTTATTTTTTTTATTTTTATACAGGGTTTTGCTAAATTGTTGAGGATGTCCTTGAACTTGGGATTCTCCTGCCTCAGCTACTGAAGTAGCTATACAGGCATGTGCTACCATTCCTGGCTCCTTTCAATATTTTAATGATTTCACTTTTTCTCTACATTTATCTTGTTAGCTATATTTCTGTTTTATTTTTCAATGGTTGCTCCTAAGTTAATCATATACATTTTTAAATTATCACAGTCTAGCTCCAAATAATGGTATAAAATTTCATGTAAGAACTATGAAGATTCTGAGAAAACACCCTACTTGTAAACATACAATCTTAGCCTGCTAAGATTTCATGGAGATTAGCAGAAGACTCAGGACCAACAAACAACCTTGTAACTTGACACAGTAGTAGGTAGATGCTATGCACACAGTGGGATGTGTGTCACAGATGATGAACCCTGAGCTTGGGAAATCTCAACCTTTCATAATTGTCTGCAAGCAAACCTGGTCACCCTGGAAGGACAAATACAAATAGTTTTATGTTTTTTCTCCCAGAAGATGATTCTTGCTAAGGTTTTTGTTTCTTAACCAACTCTTCTATCTTGAATATTGTATGTGTGGGAAAATACATGCTCATTAGGAAAAACTGAAGTGTAATATCTGGTGAGCAAAGGCCACACTTCTCAGGCTCCTTGTGAAGGCTTGAGAGTAAAGCCAATAGATTCCAGCCCCACTGAGCTGGCATCCGTGGCAGGCCTGAGTCTGTCTGTTTCACTTCTCAGTTCTGCTCCCCGCTGCTATAAAGCCTTGCCCAACTGTAAATGCCCTCTCGGTCTTGATTTCCCCAGAAGTGAGTAACCCTGTATTTGTCAGCACCTTTTTATCACTTCCAATTTTCTTTTAATTTCATACTTATCAAAGGGCTCTTCTAGACTTTTTTAGACCAAAAGTTTCTTTTTATCATATATCTCTCATTTAAAAAAAATAAGCAAAGCAAATTGGTTGTGGCATCCCTAAAACTTCACCTCTGGCTCTTCACCAGGGCTCAGCATTATCAACATCTGTGTTTTTTGACATAGGATTGCACTCTGGGTCCACAGGAGGTTGAAATGGCAGCACTTCTTCAGAGGAAACTTCACCATTGTCTTGGCAGTTTCCTCCTAACCATTGACACTGACTCTAGCAATAGAGGGCCTCAGGGCTGTTTCCTGGATGATCTGGCTAGGAGACCCTCACTAGCTAAGGTGTTTGAGCTGGGGAGATGAGGGTCTTTGACTTGGAGTATAGCGTGGGCTATAGTTCTGTTCGTGTGGCATGATGGTCAATAACCTGTCCACTATTTCTTCGGAACCCTTTATATAAACTATCTATTTTTTAGTTTTGGAAACTGAACTGCAGAAAGGTAAAATAACTCATGCAAACAGTCAGAGCAAGGGATCGTACCCAGCTGCGTCTGACTCAAAACCATCCCTTTTGTTTCCCTTCCTAGTCCACCATGTTCCTCCTTTCTGACCCATTGCCCTGGGGCTACAGACTTTGAGCACTCTGTTTCTCCATGACATACCAGCTTGGGGGGGTAGGGCATCAGTACATTACCAATAATACGAATAAAGCACTATTTCTATGACTCAGCCTCTTCCACTGAACTAAAGGTGTCTTGGAGTCTCTCAGATACCTCCAGCCAGTTCAGAGAATTGGGGGAGAAAGCAGGTCTCCCATGTACTTCCCAAAGAGTCCATCTGGCCCTTACTCAGTAGGTGTCTCTTCCCTCCCCTGTCCTTCTATAGGGCAAGGGCTGCTGACCAGAAGTTCCTGGGGGAAGGCCTTCCAGCCTGTGCCCCCATTATGTTCTGTGTGCCCTGCACGTGTGATGGGTGGTTCCTTCTGTTCCCCACCCTCAGGGCTGGGTCCTTGTCCCCAGGGTGGGTCCTCTCTCCTGGGAGTAGCTCTTCTGACCTCCATGAAAAATGATTCCACCTCCTTCAGTCTTCCTGTCTCTGGCCTTCCCCTTGCCCCACCCCAGTTCTCCAGTCCAGCTCAGATATACAAGAATTACAACTGTGGCAGCTGAGAGCTTAGGTCTGTGTTTACGGACCCCAATACATGGGCCTTATCTCCCCATATTAGTTTTCAGTTGCTGTAATAACAAGTTACTGTCTTAAAGCAACACTCTTTTTAAAAAATATTGTTTAGTTGTCAATGGATCTTTATTTTATTGATTTATATGTGGTGCTGAGAATTGATCCCAGTGCCTAACAGATACTAGGCAATAGCTCTACCACTGAGCCACAACCCCAGCCCCAACAATCACTTTTTATCTTTCAGTTCTGTAAGTCAGGCCAGGCAAGCCTGGGTCCTCTGCTGACAGGTCTTGTGGGATTCTTGCATAGAGAGACAAGGTACCTGGGCATGCAGCAGGAAGCAGCATTTATGAGTGCCAGCGCTGGCCCAGTGGATTTGTATCCTAAGGCTAGCCCCAAATTCAGGAGGTATTGCTTTATATGCCTTTTGTTAGTTCTTCCTCACTTGCTAGATCTTTGTCTCCCATATAGGGTAATACACATCTGGATTGGGCATTCTATTTCTATAGTCTAGAGTGCAACAGTGTTACAACAGAGGGGTGGAATGTTCACATTTATACTGATGGTGCCAGGTTATCTTTCCTTTGTTCTGAGAAAGTCCCTACCACACCCTCAGAAAGCTGAAATCACCATGTCAGCAGGAATAGGCTCTCCTCTGAAGGCTTTAGGGAAGAATCCACTTCCAAGTTCATTTGGGTTGTTGGTAGCATTCAGTTCCTTGGGGTTGCAGGACTGAGGTTCCTGCATTCTCACTGGTGCCTGTCAGGGGCCAGTCTTTGCTCCTAGAGGCTGCCCTTGTTCTGCCTCATGCTTTCCATGTTCCCCTTCTCCTGTCCCTAGAAGATTGTTCCCTACTTTTAAGGGCTCATATATTTTAGGTGTCCTCCCACTTGGAAAGTTCAGGACAAAACCGTAACCATGTCTGCAAAGTCCGTTTTACAGTGTATCTTATATCTGTAAGAGCCAGATGTGGTGGCTGTAATCCAGCTAGGGAGGCTGAGGCAATAGGATTGCAAGTTCTAGGGCAGCCTTGGTAACCTAGAAAGACTCTCTCTCAAATAAAATGTAAATAAGGTAGTTCAGGGGAATAGCTCTTGAATAGCATGTGCAAAGCTGGAGAAGGGGGTTACTTAGCTGGGTTTGATCCCTAGTACTGGGGGGAAAAAAGCACACATACATATATATTTATCCATAGGTTTCAGGGATAGTGCACAGCAGCTTTGGGGAGCCATTACTTGATCTGACATATCTGCCAGCTGATTCAAAATCTCCTTGAGGAGTTAGGGTGCTGGCTTAGCCATTGAAGGGAAACTGAGGAATGAGAGACAGGTAAGCGAGAAATGAAAGACAGAGACTAGGCAGAGATATACATGAGAGTTTATTTGTCAGAGCTGACAAATAAAGGCCATCTCTCTCTAGGAGAGAGAGGCAAAATAGGCTTGAGTTCTGGGACTTTTATGGGGCAGGCTTAGGAACCAGAGCCAGGTGGGTCCTAAGGCAGGCGGTTAGAGGTTGGGTTGGGTTGAGGGAGTGGTGAGCCTTTCTCGGGAACGCCCTTGGGCGGGAAAGTGAAATCTTTTCCTTAAAATGGGGGCTGTCACTTAAGATAGCCATCCAGATGCTAAGCAAGGACCTTATATTCCCCCCTTTTTTGTTTTTATTGGGCCCCTTAGGGAACAGGGACGTAGGTTGATCTTCTGTAACTGCTTCCTGCTGGGAAGGGGCAGCATTTGAATCTGGCCTGGGAGAAATGCAGCTTGAGAGGGCCTGTGGGTGTCACAATATAAAAGGACAGAAAAAAAACATTTTAAATGGGAGTTATGAACCCAATATGTGATCCCCTCAAGGCAGGCCA
This sequence comes from Marmota marmota marmota, assembly GCF_001458135.2. NCBI lineage: Eukaryota > Metazoa > Chordata > Mammalia > Rodentia > Sciuridae > Marmota > Marmota marmota. Next base: position 13,123,071 of record NW_026000229.1, read on the forward strand.
CCGAGGGAGTGGTAAGAATGACCCAATAGGGTCCAGTCCATTTTGCGGAGAGAGGAGAAGGGAGGCCTGTTGGGGGGTTAAAAATTACCAGGACACCAGGAGACAGAGTGGGAGAAGGGGAAGAGGCAGAACGAGGCAGAAAAGCATTACTGTATTGCCAAAGAAGGTTCCTAATATATGCAAGAAGGGCCAGAAAAGATGAGGAGCAAGGGGTAGTGGAGAATCAGAGGGTGGTGAGCTGAGCAGGGAGATGGGCCGACCTTAGTCCATATAGAAGCTCAAAAGGTGAGATGTTGAGTGGCTTCTTTGGGAGGGCACGTAACCTAAGAAGAGCTAAGGAAAGGAGTTTAGTCCAATCTAAGTGTAATTCAAGGGATAGTTTAGTGAGACTGTTCTTCAAGGTCCAGTTGGTACATTCCACCTTGCCAGAGGACTGGGGATGGTAGGGGATATGAAAATGCCAGGAGATGTTGAGTGCTACAGACCGTGAAACATGGGGAAGTAAATCCAGGACCATTATCAGACTGGAGCAAGGAGGAGAGGCCGAATCAGGAAAGAATGGGTTCAACGAGGATGTTGGCCACTGTAGGGGCACATGTATTGATGGTAGGAAAAACTTCGACCCATCTCAAGGTGGTGTCAACAAGTACCAAGAGAAATTTGTACTGCTTGACCAGGGGCATATGAAATCCAGCTGCTAATCAAGCAAGGGAGATGTCCTCTTCCCTGGTGTAAAGGGTAGGCAGGTGGAAGGAGATTGGAAGTGGGATTGGTTTTTTGGCAGATTTCACAGGAGGCAGAGAGGGTAGAAAAAAATTGTAGGTCCTCTAGAGTGAGTTTAAGGTAGGAAGTGAGAAATTATTTTAAAGATGTGGTGTTAGGGTCAAAGAGGTTGTGAAGGAAGGTAAGCATCTGTGCGTGTCAGTGGGGGAAGAGTCCCCTCGGAGGACTAGCAAGGCAGAGGACCACAGGCCAAGTAGCCTGTTAGAGGGCGGCGGCCCTTGTCTCAGAGTCTGCCTTGTTGTTGCCGAGTGTCACAAAGGTGGTGTCTGTCTGATGGGATTTACAATGTGAGATTCCAATGGCAGTGGGAAGCTTTGAGGCCTGAAGGAGATCGGGGATAAAGGGGGCATTAGTAATTGAGGTTCCCTTGGTGGTAAGGAATCCGCGCTCCTTCCAAATAGCAAGGTGGGAGAGAAGTATGTGGAAAGCGTATTTAGAGTCAGTGTAGGTCCCCTTTGCCAAAGTGAAGGCTCTGATGAGGGCAACAAGTTCAGCCTGCTGATTAGATGTACTACTAGGGAGGGGAGCTGCAACCGAGGTTAGAGAGACTAGAGCATACCCTGCCCCATGAATTCCCTCCTGAAGGAAAGAGGAGCCATCTGTGAACCCTGTATATGTCACCTGGAGCAAGGGGCCTTCCTATATGTGGGAGGGATGGAAGAAGCTCCTCTAGAGTTTCAATGCCTGAATGGGTAAGAGGAGAAGAGGTGGAAGAGTCCTGAGGAGCAGGGAGGAGAGTAGCAGGGTTTAAAGGTGAGCATGTGTGGAAAGTAAGACTGGGATCTTCCACCAGGGAAACCTGTAGAGATAAAAGGTGATGAAGGGTAAGTATGTAAGCCCTTGTAGGTGAGGAGTTTCTTTAGGTGATGGGGAGCCAGGATGGTGAGTGGGACCCCAAAGGTGAGTTTGTTTGACTCAACTAATGAATAGTGAGACTACAGCCAACGTTGGTAGGCAAGGGGCCCATCCCTGAACGGTAGGGTCAAGACCCTTCAATAGATAAGCCACAGGGGCAAAGGTTGGCCCCAGCATGTGTCTGAGGACCCCTAGAGTAAATCCCTAGTTTTCAGCCACGTAAGGGTGAAGTGGGTGTGTGAGATCAGGGAGATGGAGAGCAGGGGCCTGGAGGTGGGCCTTGAAACAGAGTGCAATAGGGGTTCAGAGAGTGAGCCCGGGCTGCATCGTACAGAGGGTTAGCCAATATAGAGTAGTTGGGAATCCAAGCTCTGAGGAATCCTGCCATACCTAGGAAAGAGAGAATTTCTTCCTTAGTAGAGGGCGTTGGTATATTAGCGATAAGGCCCTTTCTATCAACCGTGATGCCTTTGTGTGTAGGGGTCAGGAGGAGGCCTAGGTATGTTACCATTGCCAAGGAAAGCTGTACCTTGGATGGAGGAACCCTATAGCCATGAAGAGAAAGGAAGTGAAGAAGTTTACAGGTGTCCTGATGACTGACCTCAAAGGAGGGACTGCTAAGAAGGAGGTCATCAACATACTGTAGCACCATAGACGGAGTGAGATGTGTGGATGCTAGGTCCTTAGCCAATGCCTGTCTGAAGATATGAGGGCTGTCTCGGAACCCCTGGGGGAGAATTCTCCCCGTCAGCTGAGTGGAGTTATAAGACTCAGAGTCTGTCCAAGTAAAGGCGAAAATGTCTTGAGAGTCAGAATGGAGGGGAATAGAGAAGAAGGCATCTTTCAGGTCTAGCATTGAGAAGTAAGAGGTCCCGGAAGGAATGGTGGACAGAAGGGTATAAGCATTGGTGACCACGGGTTGGATTGGGACCGCAGAGTTGATGGAACGGAGGTCTTGGACCAGTAGGAACTATTGGGCATTTTTTTACCGCCAAGATGGGGGTATTATAAGGGGAATAAGTGGTCTAAGGAATCCCTTTTGCAAGAGGTCTTGAATGATAGGCTGTAAGCCTAAGAGTTTTTGTCAGGAAAGCGGGTATTGTAATTGGGCCAGAAAATGGAGGGGGTCTTTGAGACAGATGTGAATGGGCTCGTGGTGTTAGGCGGTAGAAGGACTTGAAACATCCCAGACAGTAGGGTCCATCTTGGAAGGGGGTAGTGGGAAGGCACTGGCAGATGGGATAGGGGATGGTCCTTAGGTAAGGGTGAGGATCAGGGGAGCGGCAGGTGAATCTGGGTGGAAGCGTATAAGAGGGGAGAAAGGAAGCATAGCCCCCAACTTTGTGAGGATGTCCCTTCCCATAAGAGGAACAGGACACTGTGGAATGACCAAAAAGGAGTGGGTAAAAATTAGAGAGCCAAAAGCACAAATAAGGCTAGATGTCTGCAGGGGTTGGTATGGTTGACCCTGTACCCCAACAATAGAGGTCATAGAAGGAGTAGTAGGCCCCCAGAACTCCTTGAGGACTAAATTTGTAGCCTCAGTGTCCAGGAGGAAGGAGACAGGCCTACCTGAAATACGCAGAGTTACCCTGGGGATAGTAGTGGTCGGGTGATGGGGACCTGGGCCTCATCAGTCCTCTGCAGCCAGGCCTAAGAGTTGGAAAGGGGAACTGGAGGCCAGATGGCCAGGGACCTCTATGGGCTATGGGCTTGGGGACAGTCAATGGCCCAGTGTCCCTTCTGATGGCATTTAGGACAAGGGCCCAGAGGCTTGTGAGGCTTAGGACATGTATGAGCCCAGTGACCCTTCTGACCACATTTAAAACATGGTCCATGAGGTCCCAAGAGACCCTTCCATGGACCAATGGAACCAGGAACAGATGCTAAGGACAGACAGATGGACAGCTTGAGCGAGCATCTGATATTTATCCTTCAGAGCCTTCTCGTCTCTCCTGTTATACACCTTAAAGGCCATTCCCAGAACCACAGCTTGGGGAGTTAGGGGCTCCCTCTCAAGGTGCCTTAGTTTGGCCTTAATATCAGGGAAACTCTGGGAGAAAAAGTAGGTCCTTAGTAGTTGTCTCCCATCTGGAGTCTCAGGGTCAAGATTAGTATATTGTAATAAAGCCTTGGTCAGATAATCTAAAAATGCTGAAGGGGTTTCATTCTTACCTTGGAAGATTTCCTGGAGACTTTCATAATTGATAGCCTTATGGGCTGCCTTTCTAAGTCCTGCCATGAGGCAAGTAATGAATTGGCTACTACTAGTTACTCCTCCAGGAGAATTATAATCCCAGTTGGAGTCCCGATCAGGGACTGCTTCAGTGCCAATCAGATGGGCAGGGGAGGTCTGATGTACCTCATCAGCATAATTTCTAGCTTGCTCCCAAACTCGCCTGCATTCCTCAGGCAACAGGGTGTTAGACAAGATCATATGGACATCATGGAAGGTCAAAGCATATGATTGAGTCAGATACTGAAACTCTTTGATAAATGTGGTGGGACTTGAAGTATAGGACCCAAGCCTCTTTTCTTTCTGTGAAAGATCTGACAAAAAGAAAGGCACATGAACCTGGATTACACCATCTACCCCAGCCACCTCGTGTAGAGGACACAGAGATGTGGGTTGGGCAGCAGCTGCCTGTGAGCATGTGGCAGGAGGAGAGAAGGGCGGAGGGGCTGAGGGGACTGTGGCTGCAGAGGCTTCATCAGAGAGGGAATTGTGATATGGTGGGGGCTCATCCTCTGGGTTGAAGGAGGAGGAGTCCTGGGTAGGATCTTCTATCCCTCAGGAAGCAGGTGTAGGGGAGATGAGAGCTAAGAGGATTTGTGCGGAAGAGCAAGAGTTGCAGAGAGAGGGCTTATAATGTAGAAGAGAAGGCCTGAACATATGATATCTCTTTGCATTTTCCCAAACGTTTACAATAGTTGAAAAGATCCCTTATAATATTGGGATCTAGAGTGCTGTTAAGCTGCCATTTAGAGTCATTCAAAGAATATTGAGGCCAGATCTGATTGCACTACTGATAAGTTTTTTGGGGGGTTAGGTCTAGGGTGAGAGAGAGAGAGAGAGAGACCCTAGGTTAGCCAGGAGGCAGCCTAGAGGACTGTGGGAGGGAATGGATGAGGAGCCACCCTCAGTGAGACGTAGTAGACGAGTTTAGAGGTGAGTCTAGTATCACCTAGTTGAGAGGACGGTTACGCTCAGGGGTCGTCACCACCACTGTTTAAGCGTTGGTACAGGAGCCTGTAGAGGCACTTGGGCACCTGGCCAGGACTATGTATGGGGCAGAAGCCTGTAGAGATTAACCCAGGGCTGAGAGGTAGTCTCACCAGGAGCAACTCCCAATCACCCTCGGTGTTTTTTTCTCAAAACCCAGGACTCAAATAAAAGATCACCAATAGACCCAGTCAATAGTAGGGGTCAGCTATAGCTCTGAAAGCTGTGGCTGGGGGTGCTCCTGACCACACGGTAACCCTGGGAGTGCCGAACAATCAATGGTCACTTCCTGGGACCCATAGGTCCTTTAGGTCAACCGGAGTCAGAGGTCTTACCTGGAATGTCCAGTGGTGGGTGCGGAGAGGGCGTTCTGCATAATGGAGGGACTGGTCCCACAATGGAATCTGGATTGGGGCCCAGGGATACTCAGTGACCCGTGAAGAGGGGAACAGGCACACCAGGGAACCCGATCCCGGGTTTTCGCACCAAAATGAAGGGAAAGCAAGGAACAAGAGACGGGTAAGCGAGAAATGAAAGACGGAGACAAGGCAGAGGTAGATACACCCGAGTTTATTTGTCAGAGCTGACAAATAAAGACCATCTCTTTATAAGAAAGAGGCAAAGTAGGCTTGAGTTCTGGGGCTTTGATGGGGCAGGCTCAGGAATCAGAGCCGGGTGGGTCCTAACGCAGGCAGGCGGTTAGGAGTTGGGTTGGGATGAGGGAGTGGTGAGCCTTTCTCAGAAATGCCCTTGGGTGGGAAAGCAAAGCTGTTCCTGTAAAATGACTGCTGTCACTTAAGATGGCTGTCCAGATGCTAAGCAAGGACTTTATAGCCCTGACCCGACAGGTACCTAAAAAGTCCTGTTGCTGGGGAAATTTGAGGGTCTTGCTGTCTGACACAGAGGATTAAAGGGAAGAGTTAAAATTCCCAAGAATTGAATTTTAAAAATATTCATTTTTCAAAAATTGACAAGGGAAGAGATATTACCTCCTTGTGAGAGGTAAATGCCTTCATGTGGATGAGTCTGGCAGGAGGTACTCTTCAGAACTTGGTACCTCTAGGTGTGAGGAAGGCTGTGGGTGCTTCTGCTATTTTTGATGTTATGGTTTAGCTATGAGGTGTCCCCCCAAATCTCATGTGTGAGACAAGCAAGAACATTCAGAGGTGAAATGATTAGACTATGAAAGTTATAACCTAATCAGTGCATTAATCCACTGATAGGGATTAACTGGGTGGTGACTATAGGGTATGTCTGGAGGAGGTGGGCTCTGGGGCCATGTCTTTGGGGTTTATATTTTGTGCCTGGTGAGCAGGGCTCTCTCTGCTTCCTGGACCTGTGGCCTGGCTGCTCTCCTCTTCAGCCATGATGTGCTGCCTCACCTCAGGCCAGAGCAATGGAGTCGGCCATCTATGGGCTGAAACTGGGAGCCAAAATAAAGCTTTCCTCTACTATATTGTTCTTGTCAGGTCTTCTGATCACAGTGGTGAAAAAGATGACTAAAATGGCTGGGGTACTTGGACAACACGGCCCATGGAACTGGAAAGGGTGGGCTTGCTCAGGCCAGAGTGGGTTGAGAGCTGCAGGTTTTTCCCAGGCTGCCTTTCAGCCAATGCCCTGGAAACATACAAGGTGGTTGTTGTTTTTGGTGCTGGGAGTTGAACCTAGTGCCCCATGAAATCTAAGCACATGCTCTACCACTAAGCTACATCCTCAGTTCCTAGTTTTATATTCTACTTCTTCAATAATACTGTCTTTTCATGCATTTGTATTTTATCCCTCCCGTGTACCTCAACATCAGACATTGTCTCTCACAACTATCCATATTTGTTTTTTTGCTTCCTTGGGCCTCCATTTCCTCATCCCTAACATGAGAAATTCGCACCTTTCCTGCTTTGCAGGGCTATTGGAAGATCCAGTATCCAACGAGATGAGATGCTGAAGAAACTTTAAAATAGCAGGCAGATGCAATAGATTACCATTAAGGAGTCACCTGTCAGGTAAGCACTGCTTACACTGGCTGTTGGCCAGGAGACAGTCAGAAAGAGGGGGAAGGAAACATAAAAATAGAAAAGAAAAGCTGATGTCCTTTTTCTTATGTGGTTGATTTTTTTTTTCTTTCCAGTATAGGGAATGGAACCCAGGGGTACGCCCCGACTGAACTATATCCCAGCTCTTTTTTATTTTTATTTTGAATTTGTAATCCTTCTGCCTCAGGCTCCCAAGTCACAGGTGTGTTCCATTGCAATTGGCTTTATATGGTTGGTTCTTAATTTATGACTGAAGTTCAATCACTAATAGCCAAAGAGTACTGACTTCACAGAGAAAAACTTGGAGAAAATGTTTACCCTGATGATAGATAAGAAGTGGACAGTCAGCACTTTCGGTTGTCTCCTGGGGTGATCCTACACTGTGACTCTACAGGTGATTGGTTTGAACTCCATCTTAAAGCTAGGGGAACCTCATGCTTTCCCTGAAGAATTCTGGGAATTCCTTGGAGTTGGGTTTCTCCAGGTCAACGCTGACTCTAAATTTCCTTCTTGGTTGTCTTGTGACCACACCTTTATTCCTATCTCAAAATTGCCTCAAATATTGAAGACATCCCCCTCTCTTTGATACTCCTTATAGTTCACCTACTATAGACAAACGCTCTACCTCTGAGCCACAACCCAGCCTTAAAACAAAACCCTACAAAATTTTAAAACAAAATCTGTTCTTTAGAGCTTCCCCAATTTCCCACCTAATAGGGCGTTAGCTTCTGGCCTTATTGCTTAGAATTCTGGTTTCTTCTTTGTTCTTCTCCTCTCCAAATTCCTGATCATTTCTTAGAGATTTTTAGCAATCTTTGTTTTTTTCCTCCTAACCCATATCCTCTGGGCCTCACCTTCTACCCTCAGGGAGCCTATCAAGGCATTTGCCTAAACAAAGACACTTCCTTCCCTAAAAAGAACTCTTGTGCTACCAGATAAAATAATAGCTTCTCTTGTCTGCTACAACAATGACAAAATGGCCAAATTGTGCTTATTCTTTGGGAAATCTGACTGAGAAACTGATGTGACTCCATTTTTTAAAACAGCTTCTACCTCAAGGCCTGTCCAGAGGGAGGGGGCATGACCCTTGTCCTTGGAAAAATCCACAGAGCACTCCTAGGCAGATAGCCGCCCTGCTGAGTTGTTTGTCTGTAAATAACAGGAGAGATCCTCGGAGCCAGGTGTCCCTGACCCAATCAGGCTAGGTGAGGACCCATAGCAACCCCCTAGCAACCACCAATCAGCATGAGACAGGGAAAAATACCTGGGATGCCAGATGACCCTCCAGTAGTTTATGGTAGTTGATAACATGTTGGGAAACCACGTACTCCCCTCGTGGCCTAAACCAATCAGTTCAAAGAAATCCCCCTCTTGTACTGACCAATCACCCCTACCCAACTTGTTCCCGCCAGTGAATGTGCTAATCAATGTTAAGAGTTATTGTTTGACTTTCCTGCGGTATGGAATGATTTGCTGTGTGATGTTGTGACGCAGAGAGTATCCCCCCAAAACCTATAAAATCTCACTGAACAAAGGACCAGGACTCACTCCCTGGGACCACTGCATCGGAAACAGTTGTGAGTCCAGGCTCGAGCTTGCAATAAAGACTCTTGTGTGTGATTGCATTGGATTCGGCTCCTGGAGGTCTATTGGGGTCCCAGGAATCTGGCATTACATGACAATATATGGGCCTTCTGGCCAACAGAAAAGTCAACAATTCTCCTGATGAGGGAGTTTTTACCCAGGGTCTATCTGCACCTGATGCTCACAAGTTTGGGGGGGAACCTAGGTGGTTCTATTTTATGATGAACAAAAGCAGAGTTAAGGAACTGGATCAAAGAAGTTCTGAGCTAGCACTTGAACCCAGATCCCAGGTCATTCAATAATCTCTGTTTGGGGAATTTTTACAAAAATGGGTAATGTGTTTTGAGCATGAATTTGGTGTCCCAGTATGGAAGGTCAAAAGAGACATGGGTTATTTGTTAGGTAGGTTTTACATAAGTGCTGGAGGAAAAGATAAGCTGTCAGCAGATGCTTTTCTGTGTTGAGACTGAAATGTTATCTCCCCAAGATAACCATCTTGAAGCTGTTAGGGAAGATCCAGCAGGGCAGCCTTGGAAGCTACCTCCTAAATCCCTTTCTCCCCAGTCATTCCCTCTCCCCTCCCCTCACCCACATCCTGTCCTCTCAGAGGCCCAGTTCCCATTCCCCACCGTCCTCTGGGAAGCCATCCGTGACAGCACACGCTGACTGAGTTCTCTCTCCTGGGAATCTCCTTGACAATTACTCTCTGCTTTGCACCATTAGTATGTTCTAGACCAGTGGCTTTCAGATGTTGTTGACTGCAGCCCATAGTCAGAAACATTTTACCTTGCCTCCCCACCCCACCATATTCTCTCTCTCTCTCTCTCTCTCTCTCTCTCTCTCTCTCCTTTTTCCTTTGGTACCAGTGATTGAACCCAGGGACACTTAACCACTGACCCTCATCCCCAGCCCATTTTTAATTTTTAATTTAGAGACAGGGTCTCGCTAAGTTGCTTAGGCCGTAAATTGCTGTGGCTAGCTTTAAACTCGTGATCCTCCTGCCTCAGCCTCCTGAGCTTCTGGGATTACAGGTGTGTGCCACAATGCTGAGCCACATTCTCTTCCTAAACACAGAAATATACATGTAATAAAAATGTCTCATTCTGATGCTTTCAAGCCCCACATTCCCAGCAGACAGCCAGACACAAGGCTCTGCACACTTACTGGCCCCTTCCCAGCCTCCTCTTGGCTTCTGCTGAAGCCCAAGGCCCTCTGTGCTCCCCCCACATCATACCAGCTGTTGCCCTTCTCCTTGACTTTGGACCTGCTGTTGTTCCCTCAAGGCCTTTCTCCCTCTGAGGGGGGAAACTGGATCCACTTCAGGACCTCAGAGGTCCTTCTTCTGCCCTGTGCAATTTGGGTTGCTCTGAGTCAGTACTCACCACACTGAGCTGGATTTCCTGACCCACGCATCGTTTGCTTCCCTCACTCACCCAAGCTCCTGAGGCCAGTATCTCAATCGGTTTTATATCATTGGCATCTACAGTAGCGTCATTGTCCAGCGGATGTTAATTGAAAATTAACAAAAGAATGATGTTCTCTAGTCTCATGTCATCATTAATTAAAATTCTTCCATTCCATATGCTCCTAATCTCTCTGGCTATTTTAATGATCCAGTTATATATGTGTGTGGTGGGGGGAGGTGGAGAAGGTGGACTTGGGAAATCATAACAGTTGTTCATCCAATAGTTCCTGATGTACCTCCTTTCCAATATAGTCAGTGGTATTCATTGTCGCGGGGAGGATGAGGATTCCGATAGCTGGACTGCATAAGTAAGCAAATAGTCAATGCTCAACTTATGAGTTTTGAGGCAGATTTTCAAAACTCCACAGTGGGTTAGGAGTGTAGCTTCGTGGTGGAGCACTGACTTAGCATGTGCAACGCCTTGAGTTGGATCCCCAGCACCACAAAAAGATTAGATAAATAACAAATAAAACTTCATGGCAGAGATAATAGTCTTGAAAAACCAATGCATTTGATTTGAAGAGAAGAGCCTGATGCGCAAGAAAGTAGGCCCAAGGGGTTAGGTCTCAAGCTATGGGTTAGAATAGGGTGGGTGAGGAGCCAGCATATTCCCCAAAGACAAGATTAGAGATGGGGACACCAGGTGGAGCTGGATCAGGTCAGTGGGTGGGACCAAACCTGGACAGGTCAGGAAGGCAGAATCAGCATCAAGAAGACCCAGGAGAGGCTGAGGCAGCTCCCATTGAGCATCTGTGGCCACCTTGGCCTGTGTCCATATTCACACGAACAGTCAACTCACTGGGGGAGCAGGGCCCTCTCTGCCAAGGTCCAACAGAAGTGACTCCTGGCCAGCCCTGAGTTTGCTCTCTCCATCCACTACCCACGTGTTCTATAGCTCTTCTGGTCCAGAGGGCAGTGGTGATGTGGGAAGGAAGCCCCAGCATCTGTGCCTGGTGAATTAGACAGAATAAGCCCAGGATTCCGCCCCAAGGAGAGCAGTCATGGCAGGTCCTAAGGCTTTACATGGGTTTAGAGTCTTTTTAAAATCAAAGAATATGCCAGGCGGGGTGGTGCACACCTGTAATCCCAGCAGCTTGGGAGGCTGAGGCAGGAGGATTGCGAGTTTAAGGATAGTCTGGGCAACTTAACAAGAGCCTGTCTCAAAACATAAAAAAGGGCTGGAAATGTAGCTTCATGATATAGCACTTGCCTAGCATGTGCAAGGCCCTGGTTTGAATTCCCAGTACATTTAAAAAAAAAAAAAAAAGCCCCATGGGGCAGGTAGGCAATATCATTTCAGTGATAAAAGGACACAAATTTTCTAAGACAGCCCTTCCTCCTTCAGGTAGCCCAAAGGGCATTTGCTAAATAAGGTGCAGCCAACATGGTTCCAAGTCCCCAGTTAGTGGTGATTTATAAGAAAAGTATAAAGTGCTGTCCCTGCCTCTGTGGAGCACTCCTGGGGGTTCTCCTGATGTGTCCCTGCCCACTCCCTTTTCCCTGCTCTTTTCCTCCCTCCCCTGTCAAGGTCCAGTCCTTCACTCAATAAGTCTGCCCTGACCACTCCCAGGCACTTGCCATCTCCCCACAACCAGACCTAGTTTCCCTGCTTGACTCTTGCCCTCCAGTTCCCTTCAGTCAAATCAGCCAGAGGGAGGTGTCCATTTCTGCTTCAAGCCCTCCAGGGCTCCTTAACAGAGTCCAGCTTCTCTTGGGCAAGGATTCAGGGCTCCCCTGGGCTCCCCTAGGCTGGCCCCACCTTCGTCCTCTGTGCCCTGAGCCATACCAGTGCTTGGGAAGCAGAGAGCTGGGCAGATTGCTCCTGGTTCTCTCATCAGTGGCTTCCTGAAGACTGTGTGGGCTGCAGCTGGTGAGCCCCAGGGCTGGGCTGCCCTGGGCTCTGACCACCAGCTGCAGAGATCTGGCCGGGACCCCTGTCCCTTTCTTCCCCTTTGCTTTCCAGCTTTCTCTTCCCTCGCCTCCTCCTCAGTCCCCAACCTCATCGAATTTCAGACTCTCTAGGCAGAAAAGGCCCCTCCCTGTCATTGTCCCTGTGGGAAACTGGTCAAGGTCATGGAGCAGGTCAGCGTTGGTCTGAGACGGGAAGTCAGAGGAAGCCTCAGCTGCACATCCTGCCGTGTCTGCAGCCCCCTAGGGAAGGAGAGGCAAGCTGCCTCCTCTGGCTCCCTCCAATGCTCCCTGAGGACAAGTGACCTCCAGGCCAGCAGAAGGCTTGGTGCCTCCTTGAGAGCTTCCCTCCTCCTACACCTGGGGTGTTTTGGATCCTGGCTGCTCTGGGTGTCTGCTTTGTCATGAGGCCTGGTGCCTGTGGTTGGGTCATTAATTCTGGGGTGGGTGGGAGGTGGCAGAAAGGACTCAGCTCAGAACAAATAAGCTGGATAGAAAGGCCATAATCTGCCACCTGCTGGCTGGATTCAAGTTTCTAGCAAATTCTTCCTGATCTTTAAATCTTGCTGTAATTACGGTGACCTTGAAATCCAAGATCTCTGTCCTTAGTATCCCTTCCTCCATCCTCCCACCTGAGGCCCAGTCTGTTAACTTGGTACACACCAGCAGCCTACCCACCCCAGGGGGTTTATCTATGAAGGTGGCTCTGGCAAGGGCAGTGCTTAATCCAAAGGGACTACATGCTAAGGGCGGGGAATTCCAGGCAGGGTCACAAGCCAGGTGTGGGGAGGGGACAGGGTGCTCCAGGACAGTAGCTTCCTAGAACCTCAGGCTCTACCCTGTAACTGCTCACCCTCTGTCTCTGAGTAAGGCTGACCCATTTGTGCTTGCTAACAAATTGAAATTCCAAGGAAAGACAGGCGGCAGGTTGATCCCAAATAGGAAACACACGTACATGAGGGAACAAGGAGGTTCTGCCAGCATCCCAGACAGCCCCTCTTCCTGCCCCTCACTGCAGGTCTGCCGGGCCTCCGAGGGATCAGCTAGTGCTTCCAGTGGCCGAGGTGAGTGAAGAGTCTGCCTCTGCTGCAGGCAGCCCCGTCACAGTCACCACCGATTTCGAGCTGGAGGACAGGGTGGAGCTTGGGGTGGGGGGGCGGTGTTTTCAGTATGAAGTCATTTCCCACAGTGAAGGAGCAGCCACTTTCTACACGGTCCACTGGCAGTCTGGGATACTTGCCCAGTAGCAGGAGAGTCTAAAAATGCCCAAACCCATCTTGGGATCTCAGGAAACTGGCTGGAAGACAAGCAGGGAGTCAGCAAACTCCAAAAAACAACTGCCCATTCCAAGCTGAGCCCAGCCAAGAGCAAAGCTCATCCTAGCTCTCGGGTAACTCTGCCTGGAGATGTGATGGTGCCCACAGACAGACCACCGGCCGGAGCCGCTCAGGGGCAGGCCCAGCACCCAGTATTGAGTAGGTTCAGCTGCTTGGTATGAGTTAATAAACTAAGTTGGAAAACCAATTGGGTATCAGGGGGCTGGATAAGGAATTCTAGGCATGCCCAGGAAGGCACCCGTGCTAATAGCAGGGGTAATAGGGGCCTCTCCATAGATGGGATGGGTCTGGAGTTGAGCCTATGATATCTTTACCTAGGGAAAAGAAGGAGCAAACACCTCGGGGGGAGCATGGCTACAGAGATGGTTCAAAAAGCCACAAAGGGCTTGCTTGCTTACATCTTTAAAGATATATGGTGGGCAAGGCCATCATTGGCAGAGGGATCAGTGTAACAGACCAGGCAAGGAATATATCCTACCATATGAAGAATTTAAGGACAAGGGGCAACCATTGGGAAACCAACGAGTTTTTCAATAAATGCAGAAATGTAGTTGGGAAAATGAACTACTGAGGGGAGAGGGAGAACAAGTTGAACTCTGACCTTGGACAGTCTAATAAGTAATGATTATCTAGGTGCTGTGGTGCATGCCTTCAATCCCAGCAACTCAGGAGGCTGAGGCAGAGGATTGTAATTTCCAAGCCAGCCTCAGCAACTGATGGAGACCCTGTCTCAAATAAGAAGGGCTGCAATGTAGCTCAATGGTAAAGGGTCCCTGGGATAAATCCCCAGTAATAAAATTAAATAAATAAATGAGTTACCCAATTGGGCTCAGATTTGGGGAAAAGGTGGGATAGGTCAAGAAGACAGATTGCCTGTCCATATATTCACTTGTTCCCCTGGGCCCAGATTGGGGGAAGCCTGTCAAGGGACTATCTCCATCCTCCCAACATCTAAGGAGAAGGAGCTTATGAGTGCCAGACTTCCACTGGACTCAAAATTGCTTTCAAATCCAGGTTTTGTCAATCAATCTCAAGCAGAACCTCTAGGAGTGTCTTTGTTCACATTTATGTTCAGCAGAAGCGCTTTCTGGCACCTAAGCCCGTGGGAATCTCCCTGTCTGCTTTCCTTTTCCTGATACAGTTGTTTGTACCACTTGATCTGGGCAATGGGTGTATTTGGGGATTTGTCCCATCCTCTCAACTGCTGGTATAATGGAAACCAGATGTAGACCAGGAAGGGACCCTAGGAATTGTCCACATCCCTTATTCTGTAGATGAAAAATAAATATTGCCCAGAAAGAAAGAGTGACTTAACATCACACAGCTAGTCAGGACCAGGACTGGGCCTGGACTTCTGCTTGGTGTCCTGCCCAGGACTCCTCTGCAGCCCTCTATCATCTCCTCCTTGACGCTCTTCTCTAAGACTGACACTGTTTTCTTCTGGCTCTTTTGAGTTTCCTGTGGTGGCTTTGCACCTGTCTTCTGCCAGACAACCCTGGCTTGGTGACAGAGTGTCACCAGTCTCATGATATGATGGCACGGGGGGGGGTGCTCCAGAACAGCTGTATCCAGCTCTGGGCCTGACTGGGGACAAGGCATGTCTCCTTTGGTCCTGGACCCAGGAGATCCATGTCCCCAGGCCTGTCACCCCTTACAATGGCTGAATGACCTTGAACATGTCACTGCTCAGCCTGACTGTCCTTGAAAATGGGAATATATCCTGTTCCTCTGCTGTGAGAATAATGTGTGTCGAGTGTATGGAATTTGCTTTGTAAACTGTGAAGTGCTGTTCCAGTGTAAGACACTGGTCTCCCCAGAGCCCAAGACAGAGCAGAATAACTATGGAACTATTGAGTAACTCTAGGATGATAGTTCTCAACTGGGGGCGATTTTGACTCCTCTGGGGGCATTGGGCAGTTTCTGGGAACATTTAAATTATCACAACTGGGTGGGGGTTTCTGTGGCATCGATGGGTGGAGGTGGGGCTGACTGCTGAACCTTTTCCAATGTACAAGACAGCCCCCATGGCCAGGGCTTGTGTGGCCCCCCAAACCTGTGAGGAATGAAGATGCAAAAGCACATCTGTGGTACAGAGCTGGGTTCTTATTCCAGAAGGGCAAAGGAGCTGTGCGTGGGGAGTTGACCATTGAGGTACCACCTGACCAAGAGCAGGAACCACCCAGGGTTAAATGAGATGGCCATGCCCAGCTTTGATACATTGAAAACATTTTATTTCAACTCTATCCTTGGGAGGCAGCATAAATAATCACAGAAGACCACAAAGGTCGATGGGAGAGAAAAAAAAGCGCCAGAAGTGTGAGACGAGATGAGCTGATGCTGCCTGGCGGCGAGGAGGGACCAGGAGACCCTGCTTCAGCTCTGGGAGGGTGGGGGGTGTCAAGGAGAGGCCCAGGGCTGGGGGCTCACCCCTCCCAGCCCCCTGGAGGGCCAGTGGACAGGATGTCCTGCAGGGTGGCTGAGGAAAAGCAGGTGGAGTGTCCTGGATCTAGCAGATTCTAGCCAGTGGGAGAAGAGTGGACACCCATGTCTTGATCCCCAGATCTCACTCCCAAGCTGTGACTTTTCTGAGAACAGTGCTTTGGGGGCTCTGTGGGTGGTGGACCATGAGAGGAGACAAGGAGGAGAAGGAAAAAAGAAAATGTGCAGAAGACCAAGTGAAATGTGGCATCCCAGTGTGGTGCGCCCTCGGGCCATCGCCCGGTTCCCACGTCTGCACAATGGAGCCTGTGAGGATGGCGGGATCCTATGTGTGAAAGGATGGTGGCGACTTGAAACTGCGGCACTGATGTGAGCGGCTGTGGTCAGCTGTGGTCGTTGTACGTGCGTAAGGCTGAGAGTGGCTGAGAGAGCGGTGGGGAGAGACACAAGCAGAACATCCCCAGAAGCCATCGGACCCCTGCTCCGCCTGCCCCAGGACGAGCTCCACCCTTCTCAGCCTTGGCTTCCTCCAGGAAAGAGGCCTCATCTCAGATGGAGTCCCCTGAGGGCAGGGTGAGAGCAAGGGGGTCTGGGGCCCCCAGCATGGGGGGTCTCCACCAGGCAGTGTGGCACTTTGGCACTACTGGTGTGGGACAGACGGTAGAAGTGGCTTCCGGAGAAGCCTACAATGGGATTGGCATTCGATGCAGTGGGAAGGGCCCTGGCCTTGGGGCCTGGACACCAAGGGTCCTGGTCCTGGGTACACTGTTGACCTGCTGGGTGATTTAGTAGGTCTTGTCCCCATTGCAACCCTCAGTGCTTTCTTTGACAAATGGGGACACTAATCCCTACCCTGGCTGGCTCACAAATTAACTGGGGAAAGGGTGTGCAAGAGCTTTGAAGAGACTCACAGGGCAGGCAAGGGGTCATTATGGCCTTGGAGAGCATCCTCTTCATTCCCTGAAGACAAGGGGCAGGGGGGAGGGGAGGAGACAGAGGGGAGCCTGCCGCGGCTGCCCATGTCAGGTGACCCAGGGCTGCTGGGACTGCAGGAGGAGCCTGCAACCCAGCCCTCACTCTGTGCTTCCAGCCGTGATCCTGGGCAGGCCTCTGTTGAGTGCTGACATGTCCTGACAGCCCCCTTGGCAGGGGAAAAGTTCAAGTTCTAAGTCAGTCAGGGATTCTGCTTCCCCCTCTGCTCTCTCGTCTGAGGAAGACACCTCTCAAGGAGTCTGTGGTCCTGACCCAGAGGAGAAGCTTGGCTCCTGGGTGGCAGGAAAAGGGGCTGTCAGCGGGGGAAGGGGTCTCCAGGAGAAGCTGGGGCTAGTGTTAGCGTGAGGTCAGGAGGTCAAGGGTCAGCTTCCAGTTCTTGAGGCAATAGATGGGGGTCTTCAGGCTGGCCCCCCAACTCCAGCCCTGGCTCTGTCTCTGGGGTCACTGGATAAAGGGAAGTTAAGGGATGAGTAGAAACAACGGAGAGATCGGCTTAGAAATCAGCCCGGCTGAGGAGCTAACAGTTTTTGGGGCTGTTGCGTAAGTTTTTCAGTTCCAGCTGTAGCTGCCGAATTCGGATGTCCTTCTGGGCCAGCTCCTCTTTCAATCGTCGAATCTCATCCTGTTGCCGGAAGAACATTCGGAGGAGCTGGGGTGGAAGAAGAAGAAACAGAAAGGCACGGAGGGCCCGGGAGAGAGCAGGTGAGAAGGGATTTGGCAAGTGGGTCTCCAGATCCCCTGCCTCCCAGGCTTCCATTGCTCTCAGTCCTGGGCAGCCCGGATCCATCCCCATCCACCTTTCACCCTCCAAGCTCAGCCATGGTCCTAGCTTCCTTGTGACCTAAGAGAAAGGCAGGCGCTCACCGATGAAGGTGTGGGTCCAGCCCAGCAGTCCAAATGTGAACCTAATGCTTTTCTTTATCATCCTGGATGGAAACCTTTCTAAGATCTTTTTCATCCTTCTCTTCTTAAGGAGGCTCAGGGTTCAGAACGGAAACTAGTTTTTGGTTTGATTGTGGTGCTAGGGATGGAACCAGCTCCTGATGCATGCTAGGGAAGCTCACTACCACTGAGCTACACCCCAGCCTTGGAATTTTGCTTTTAAAATATGGGACTATGACAAGGTACCAAAGTTTTCACTGAGAGGTGATTCCTTCACTGGGTGGGCAGGGGCCCAGCATCAGGTATGTTGGCAGACTTTCACTCAATTGACTCCCTGGATTGACCACTTTCTTCATTTCCTCTATAAAACATACTGACAGATGCCCACAAAACAATGAGCCCTGGAAAACAGCAGGCTACTCCTGACCCTGCACACTAGAGCTGAAGGTCATCCATGGTCACTTGTGTTTATCTAATTCTGATGTGAGTTACATTTACTATTGTAATTGCATACTTTAATTAAATGTGATATACATTGATGAAATGAGTATAAAAGATTTTTAAAAAGAACTTAGCTAAGTGCTTTATAAAATCTTGCTAAAGGTGATGCTAAAAAAGTACAGTTAAGGGCTGGGGTCATGGCTCAGCTGTGGAGCACTCACCTTGCATGTGAGAGGCACTGGGTTCGATCCGTAACACCACATAAAAACAAATAAATAAAATAAAGGTATTGTGTCCAACTACAAGTTTAAGAAAACATTTAAAAAAATATATAGTTTGCTGGGTATGGTGATTCATACCTGTAATCCCAGCAACTTGGGAAACTGAGGCAGGAGGATCGAAAGTTTGAGGCTAACCTGGGCGATTTAGTGAGACTATTCCAAAATAAAAAGGGCTGGCGGTGGATGAGGATGTGTCTCAGTGGTAAAGTGCACCTGGGTTCAATCCCCAGTACTTAAAAAAAAAAAAAAAAATTGTAGCTGAGTTAGGCATGGGTGATATAACCATAGAGATTGGGAGATAGGCTATCTCTTGCTGTGTAGTGGTGGCACAACTGTGTGTGTTTGTCAAACCTCATAGGGCTACACACTACAAATGAGGAATTTTATACCCTAATTCACCTGTCTCAAAAACAGATTAGTGAAAACAAGGGCTTTGCTTTCAGAATGACTTTAAATTTTTGTTCCACCCAAATGAAATTAAAACAGGAAATTGGAGGTAGGATGTGATTTATGTGATTTATGTGAGAAAGACATGGCAGATTCCAGCCAGGGGAGAACTCATCAGATAAAACACCAAAATATGTTGAATATTTGTATATTTGTATGTTTTAAATGAAAATCAAAATTGATCAAATTATACCATTTTATTGTGTGCATGTATGAATGTAACAAATCTCACTGTTAATAATTATAATGAGCCAATAAAAAGAGGAAAAATGAAAATCAATTATTTAAGCAATGTCTGCATTATTTTTGATTCCCTCCCTAACCTACTTTTTTCTTTTCTTTTAAAAATTTTATTAACCAACAAACCACTGGTCCTGACTATATCTTCTCCGAGGGACAATATGCTATTTTTCTTTACAGTAAATGATTCTGCACAATGTTGCATCTTCCACATTCTCAAAACTTCTTTGCAGGGCTGGGGTTGTGGCTCAGCGATAGAGCAATCGCCTTGCATGTGTGAGACCTGGGTTCGATCCTCAGCACCACATAAAAATAAATAAGTGAAATAAAGGTATTGTGTCCAACTACAACTAAAAAATAAATATTAAAAAAAAAAACAAAAAAAAACCTGGGGCTGGCGATGTGGCTCAAGCGGTAGCGCGCTCGCCTGGCATGCGTGTGGCCCGGGTTCGATCCTCAGCACCACATACAAACAAAGATGTTGTGTCCGCCGAAAACTAAAAAAATAAATATTAAAAATTCTCTCTCTCTCTCTCTCTCTCTCTTTAAAACAAAAAACTTCTTTGCAGCCGGGCGTGGTAGTGCACACCTGTAATCCCAGCAGCTCTGGAGGCTGAGGCAGGAGGATTGTGAGTTCAAAGCCAGCCTCAGCAACTTAACAAGATCCTGTCTCAAAATAAAATATAAAGAAGGGCTGGGGATGTGGCTCAGTGGTTAAGTGCCCCTGAGTTCCATCCCTGCACCAAAAAGAAAACAAAACAAAAAACTTCCTTGCAGATATTAGGTCCATTTTTGTCAAAAACAGCTTTATTGAAGTATAATTCTCATACCATAAATTCGCCCATTTCAGGTGTATAATTCAGTGTTACTGAGTTGTACGACCTACGTCTCCTCTGCCGTGTCAGGCTATCAGTTGGTCTTTACGCTTAGATCCATGTGTCTATTGCAGTCCCACTTTCTCTTTGGTTGCTTCCAATCCTCTGTGACAATTAGAACTGTGAGGGGAACCAGAGTCTGCAGGCTCTGAGCAACTTCCTCCCAAGGAAGATGCACAGCTTTGGAACAGAGAGATCATGGCATCAGTTTGGTCTGCTCAGATACCCTTTGAAGTTTCCCTCCGTGTTCTCAGTTCTGATCACACAGGCAAGTCTATAGCTAAATGTTACTTGATTCGACACTACTCTACCCTGCCTGCTCCAGACCCAGGGCCAGACCTGAGTTCAGGCCCTTGCCACTGCCCACCTGGGCAAACTGCAGCCACCTGTGTATCACTACCTTTGAAAGTAGGGCACCTTTCCAAAAACCTTTTCTTAAAAGGGAAAATGTTACATATTTACAAAAATAGGAAGAACAGCACCACAAACCCCCAAGTATGGATCACCCAGCTTTAACAAATAACACGTAATCATTCTTGCTTCATCTCTGCTCCCTACTTCCCTTCCACCACACCCCTCGGGAATTATTTTGAAGCAAATCCCATTTATCATAAGATTTCATCCAACCCTAGAAAACTGAAAATCCCTCTACAACGGCACACAAACATACTTCACAGCAAACATATTATCAGGGATCCTGTCCGGCTCCCCTTTTAAGACTGTGAGATCCCAGAGGTCAAAGATATTCTGATTTTTATTAATTATAGCAATAATGTAAGTTAGTGGGCCTCCTCTAAAATGTCCATGTCATCCTCCCCCCTCAAGAGTGGGCTGGATCTAATAGGTTGGTTCAAACAAACAGAATATGGAAGAATTGATGTAATGTCATTTCTTTCTTTCTTTTTTTTTTTTTGCATCAGGGATTGAACTCAGGGGCACTCGACCACTGAGCCACATCCCCAGCCCTATGTTGTATTTTATTTAGAGACAGGGTCTCACTCAGTTGCTTAAGGCCTTGCTTTTGCTGAGGCTGGCTTTGAACTTGTGATCCTCCTGCCTCAGCCTCCTGAGCCACTGGGATTACAGGCAGGCACCACAGCTATTCTAAGAATAGATTAAAAGTCTGTAGCTTCCATCCTGGTGACTCTCTCTTGTACCCAGGCTCTGAGGAAAGCCAGCTGCCATGTGTGTGGCAAAATCCATATGGAAAGGACCTGAGGAAGCCTCTGGCCAACATCCCATGAGGAACTGGGGCCTTCAATCCAGTTGAAGTGAGTGAATGTGGAAGTAGATCCTTTCTCAGTCCAGCCTTTAGAAGTGACCACAGCCCCAGTGGACAGTGTAACCACAGCCTCACGAAAGCCACAGCACCCATAGAAACTGTGAGATGATAAACACTTGTAAGTCACTTAAGTTCTGGGGAAATTTGTTACACAGCAATAGATAGCTATTACAGTTGGCCTCTTTCCTTGAGCACTTAGTACAAACTGGAAAGAGCAGTACAGATTATCTCTTTAATGCTCATGGCATCGCATACCCCTATTTTTCCATGAAAAAATGGACTTAGATCAAGAAACTTGCTTAGTCACCCAGGAAATAGCAGGGCCAGGATTCAAATGCAGATGGTTCCATGCAACTACTTCAGCTGCACCAGGCCCAGTGCCTGGCACATGGCAGGCCCCTCTGACTGGTAGCTGAGCTGAGCTGTATTGACCCCTGGGTTGGGGGTGGGGAGTGCCTTCAGAGGGTATGGACAAAGCTCAGCTCTAGCTGTCCCTAAAGGAGCTTTCTCCCATTCCAAATGACACAAAGAGCACTTTCATAACTAGCCAGCCCTTTCCACAGGCCAGGAAGTGTCTAAGCCCATCACTGCCCTGCGCCCAGAGGGAGGCAGGGCTGCGATGCACCAGGCCAGGCTTGCTTCTTCCCTGTGACACCACATGACAGCAGCATCCTGAAATGGATTCAGGAGAAGATGCACACCTCCATGCATTAGTGAATTTGAGGCGGGGCAGGGGCAATTATCTCCCCACCATCCCAGCCTCTATTTATTGGGGTCAGAGGCAGTGGAAGCCACAGCAGGCTACTTATAGTGTTTGTCACAAGAAGAAAAATGCTTCCAAATGGAGCTGGCACATGGGGGCCTGAAGCCCATGATTGAAATATAAAGGTCTTGCTCTTCCAGGGCCCGTGTAGGTAATAACTTATATTCCTTACCTCGTTCTCTGTCCTGGGTGGGACGTTTTCTAATAAATCTATTCCGTTGACCACAACACTCTTCTTTTCTCTGATGGGAGCCTTAAATACCACTTTTGAGGACTTCTTATAGCCTTCCTTCAGGGACATCAGCACGGGATCTAAGGAAGGCAGGGGAGGTGTCTCACTGACTGGTTGCTGTCAAGTGACGTTCATCTCACTAACATGCTTGACAGCAGGCAGGTGTGAGGGCAAGCAGGTGGAGGGTGTGCCAGGGGCTAGGCTGAAAATGGAGTTGCAGCCTCGTGGCCTCCTCTGAGAAGCCGACCCACAGCGGTACCTCGGTTGATGCCTCCCAGCCATTCATCCGGGGTCAGAGCTGGCTCCGTGCCCGGCGTCATGGGGTAAATGTCTTCCTGGTAGGAATCCGACTGTAGTGGAGGAAGCGCAGGGGAGTGGACAGCTGGGGACTGCTGAGGAAGCCCCTGCCTTGCAGCAGACTTCTCCTCTCAGACCTCCCGCCATGCTGACTGCTTTCCTGCTCCAGGTCTTGGCTCTTGCCATACCAGCTGCCTGGACCTGCCCTTGTACTTAGCAGGCCCAATTGTCCCCACCTGAGCATGTCTCTCTCTACTCTGTACCCGGAGTCTGAAGATCCCAACCCACTGTACCTCCTTCATCTGGGCTCCTCCAGGCTTATGGGCAGCGGTGAGCAAGCTAGGATTCAACACAGGGGCCCTCTGGTGCCCATCCCAGTCCCACTCACCCTGCGGGGCACGATCATGGAGATGGGCTCAATCAGGCCCTTGAGAGTCACCAGCTTGTAGAAGCGGAACACCTCACAGGCCGACACATCCAGCCCGTGCTTGGGCATAACCCCTGTGGAGAGGTGCACACCAGTCCATGGGGGCCCGGATATCCACCCCCCTCGGTGCATTTACCCCTGCCTAGTGTTCTCAGCCAGGGGCCAGGAAGAGGTTTGGAGACAACAACCCAAGCAGAGTGCAGCTGGGTCATTGCCTCAGGCTTGAATCAGGCTCTGATGGAATCCATCGTTCTCTCTTTTTTCTCTCTCTCTCTCTCTTTGTACTGGGGATCCAGGGTCTCCAGGTTTACTATGAGTTACGTCTCCAGCCCTTTTTGTTTTGAGATAGGGTTTTGCTAGTTGCCCAAGCTGGCCTTGAACTTGTGATCCTCCTGCCTCAGCCTCCAGAATAGCTGGGATCACAGGCGTGTGCCACTGCACCCAGCAGAATCTGACTCTTGCTGGTCACTTTTCAAATAAGTCCCTTGGACCAGACATGTCTCATCATGTGCACACTTTAGAACCTGGGCCTTGTAGAACCCGAAAAGACTGCAGAAATATTTAAATCTAGTTGACTCCTTTATTTATGAGGCCCCGGAGGGGCAGAGGGGCAGGGTTTATCCAAGATAACAGGGTCCCAGAGCCCATCACCTTCTGAAATGAACTGTCTTCCCTAAGCCTCTGTGTCCTCCGAGAGTGAGGAGGGCAAAGCCACCCCCCTCTCCTAGAGGTTAAACACAGCCTCAGATGTTTTTCTGTTGTATGTCTTTCAGAACAAGCGGTGCTTGCAGGTGACATCTGTGTTTCCCAATGTCCCTAACAACCAAGTCTCCTGAATACCTACTAGGAGGGGGCAGTGTGGTGTTAGCACAGCTCAAGCCAGGTTTGATTCTGCCCCTCTAAGCTCTCTTTCCTCGGACAGAAGCGGCCCCATGAGAGGTGGGGTAGGGATCAAGTGCAAAGATGCCCACTGCCAGCCTGGCACCCTGAGGAGTGTGGGTGGATGGCACTCCTGTCTTTCCCTGTGATGTAAGCGGGAGGTAGGCTCTAGGTCTACCTCCCCGCCCCTGGAACAGAAGCTCCTTTTCCAGATGGTGCAATTCCAGGAGGTGGAGGGGTTGGAGCACTGGGTACCCCCTTGGGATTTGGAGCTAGCAACCCTAAGTTTGAACGTTTCTGCCACTTCACAGCTCCAGGACCTGCCTGCCAGGCATGAGTTACGTAATGTCTTTCAGCCTGAGAAAAATACCTGGCTCATGGTCAATGCTCAGTGGTGGCCAAGGTGAGGAGGATGAGGACAAGGAGGCAGTCACTCTTAGCTCCTCCCCAGCCAGCACACCCCATGCCTTAGCCAGTGCTCCTGACCTTACGCCCAAACATCTCCAGGAATCTCCCCCTCCTCCTCATTTGCATACTATCCACCTAATTATCAGCCTCTCTTGCCTACAATCTACAACTGCTTGCTAACTGGTCTCCCTGCCTCCTAGTGGCCCTTCCCATGTTCTGCTCCCCCATAGAAGCTAGAGCAATCTTACACTAATATTCAAACCACAATGTTGCCCCACCCCTCACCCAAGAAAAAGAAAGTCCTCCAATGAGTTCCAATAAATTCCAAACTCCTTCTCCTAGTTAGTGCTTTCCCCCATCTCCTCTCCATCCCTGCTATATCATAGTCTATGCTGGGTTTAGCCATACGGATCCTCCTTCTGATCCTAGAACATGACAGGCTCCTTCTGGCCACAGGGCCTTTGCATTAACTATTTCTCCTCCTAGGACTACTCTGTTCCTTCCCACCAGGGTTAAGCGCTCAGGTGAGCCAGAATGTATGCTCAGGCATGACTCCAAAGTCCAGGCTGCTTTCTGTGCTACTTGGTGAAGGGGTGTCCCTGAAGGAGGTAGGGATGACAGAGAGCTGGGGAAACGTGGGGCAGGTGGAATGGTCATTAGGACTTCAGATATCTCTGGGCCTCCATTCTTCTGTTTGTCATTGAATTGGGCTCTTGGGCCCTTTTCAGCCCTGATGTTCCTGAAGCTGGTCCTCAGGCCCTGTCCATGATACAAGATCCTCTGAGGGAAAAAGCCAGACTCAGACCCCAAGAGGAGAGTCACCTATAGAGGCAGGATCCGGGACTCTGAAGAGATTTGTTCCACTGGATGATTCAGACCTCAGACACTGAATTGCTGGGTCATAAGCACTGGTGTTAGTTAACAGGGATGTCACCTTCAGACTTCCGTGGTAGGAGAATGTGGTGTCTGAGATCAGTTTGCCTGACTTTCACACCCTGCCAAGTCTGGGCCCTCTGAGACCCTGGGCAACTTGGGGCTGAGTGAGGGGACACACCTGGCATGACTTCCTGCCCTATCAGGCAGGGACAGACCGCTCCTGGGGTCGGGGTTCTGACTTCCCAGCACCTCAGGAAGGGGCTTGCGTCTAGTCCCTGCCTTGGACCTTAGTTACTGAACTACCTTCCACGCATGTCAGACCCACTTAGGGCTCCGTCTCCTCATCTGCAGTCGGGAATGAAGACACAGCAGCCCCTGAAGGCTGCTGCTCAGCATGGATGCCAGTGGACACAATGCCATGGAATGACCGAGCTGGTCGATGGAGCAGTGACCGGCTGGCTGAGAAAGGGCCAGCTGACCCTCCCAACTGCCAGCACTGCAAGTTCCACTCTGACTTGTCCGTGATGGTGGCCTTCTGAGTCTGGTTTTTCCTTTTTAAGGAAGAGGGTGATCCAGGAGGCAAATGTCCAGGCAGCCTCTGGGCCCCCTTACCTAGGCCTTTCTGTGGGGCTGGTGAGCGGAACTCCATGAGGTAACTCAGGTAGGGCTTCTCTGTGCTGATCTCATAGTACCGGATATTTCCGTCCCCCTGGGGGCAGGAGAGAGGGTGGTGAGCACGGTATGGCAGAGAGGGGGCTGAGCAGGCCCTGGTCCCAGGGTCTGCTGAAGAGAGCTGCCCTCGATGTGCATCAGAGCTCATCTAAGATCAGAGAGACCTGTGCTCTCCACTGGGCGGTCCTACCATGGGGACTGACTGGAGGTGGAGGCTGGAGGTGGGATGGGGTGGAGCGTGTGCGCGCAGGGGTGCGCATGCGCGCAAGGCAGCTTTTTTTTTTTTTTTTGACAAGTGAGACTATTGACTAGGGGCCTGTTGGTGTTTCGAATCCCACCGGTCCTCACCGTCTCTGCACTCCGGGCTCTGAGCTTGACTCCCACGTACAACCCGCACCCCTCACCTTCCAGGGAATTCTCACTCACTGCCAATTGGGTAGGAGCGAGTGTAGACTTAAGGGCAGTTGTAGGTGGGACACGATGAGACCCAGGACCTGGGATGATTCATGGGAAGTCAGAGAGGTGAGGGTGACTCTTCTTAGGAGGGTAAAGGTACCATGGGGGGAGGAGTATCCCACAGGTTGCCCTCCCCCCCCCCCCACATTACCTTTCCAGCCAGGTAGAGCATGTGGGTGTCGGCATCATAGAAGGGGAACAGGAGGCCAGAGAGCCCATCAATTTCTTCCTCAGTCAGTGGCATGGACAGGTCCTCCTGTGGGGAGGCAGGGACAGGTCAGCCTATGTCCAGGCAAGACGGTACATCACTCCTTGAATCTCAGCAAAGCCCTCAGAGTCACAACCCTTTCATGCCAGGTCCCCCTCAGATGTTAAAAATCTTGTCCTGTGAGTGGGGGACAAGGCTGCACCTGTCATAAAAAGCAGCCAGGGCAGTAGGAAAGCCCAGAGGAGGTAAGGACTTGTTCTCAGTGTCCCCTCTGCACACCCACTACTTGCTGTGTGCCCCCAGGCAGGCCTCCAGATCTCTCTGGAGCTCAACCCCAACTCAGGAGAAAGAAGTCAAGCATCTTGCAGTTGTGGGCAGGCATTGTCCCAAAGCCCTCTGAGCCCAGTGCCAGCTCCAAAGTCTCTGACTCGCTGGTGATGTTGTCAGAGCTGGCTGTGTGGGTACAGGCACCTGACTTCCTGAGGAAGTGGCCTCTGATGGAAGCCAAATGCTTCCTTTAGCCCAAACCCAGCTAGTTCTCATTCTCTGGCCTTCCTGCCCTCTGGCCCAGACCGCTCTGTCCTGCTGAGCCTTAGCAGCTTTTCTTAGCCTGAGACTTTATTTTATTTTAAAAAAAAAAATTGTTCTTTTTAGTTATACATGATAGTAGAGAGTATTTTGATACTTTATAAATACATGGAGTACGACTTCTCATTCTTCTGGTTGTACATGATGTAGAATCGCATTGGTCAAGTGATCATATATGCACATAGGATAGTAATGTCCGATTCATTCTACTGTCTTTCCTAGTCCCACTCCCCCCTCTC
Organism: Marmota marmota marmota; assembly: GCF_001458135.2. Lineage (NCBI taxonomy): Eukaryota > Metazoa > Chordata > Mammalia > Rodentia > Sciuridae > Marmota > Marmota marmota. The sequence continues at coordinate 13,150,181 of NW_026000229.1, forward strand.
CCTCCCATCATCTTTTGTAATCGAGACAATAGGTCTTGTCTCAAGTGGCACAGAGAGTTGAAGCCACTCCCTTACTCCCTGCCCACCTCCGGGGCCTGCTTACGGGCCTGTGCCACTGCTCTGGGCCAGGCGGTAGGTGAGGAGAGGATATGCAAAAGGACTGGACACACAAGTCCCCATGACCCCGCAGACCCAGCTAGGAGACAGGCAAGGCCTGGCTGGAGGCCACAGTTGGACGTGGGCACACGTGCACACAGATGGAGGCAGCGCTGGGCAGGGGAGACATGCTCTGCTCCCACTCCCAGTGTGAAAATGCTGACCTGGCTCCCTGGAGGTTCTGCGGGCCTTGGCAAGGAGTTGCCTTGGCCCAGCGCACCCATGTCCCACTGCAGGGCGGAATCCCAGCACATGCTGGGGGTGCACGTGGAATGTGAGCCTGTGTCTGGGCTGATCAGTACCACATCCAGGCTCCAGCCAGGTGGCACTGCCTGATCCACTCTCCACCAGAGGATGGGCCACAGCCTTGGCCCTGTCCAGGTACCATCTATGGGTCCATCCCCCAGGACCACATGAGCCTCATCCAGCCCTTCCCTTCTCTTATATCTCGTCCCCCCTTCCACATGGAGCAGAGACCCTAGGAACCCAAGTCATAAACCTCTATTCTTGCCCCATCTGGGAAACAAGAGACCCCAGGTGCTCAGGCCTAGGTGACCTGCTCCCTTCCTGCCCACCACCTGGCCTCCCTGTACTGACCTGGTCCCAGAGGGCGATCTGTCTTGTGTTCCACCTGGAGACCCCTGTCGTGAGGAGCCGCTTCATGTTTCCTAAGAACACCACCCGGTTCACTCGGTGGTTTTTGCAGTTGGCCTCCTGGTGGGACAGGCAGAGAGTGAGCCAGGGACCCCAACTTTCAGGTACTATAGTGGCTGAATTGCGCCCACAGGAGATATCATCCTAATCCCAGGATACTATGGATGTTGGCTTATTTGGAGAAAGGATCCTCTTTTTAAAAAAATACGGGGGATTGAACTCAGGGGCACTTAACCGCTGAGCCACAACCCCAGCCCTTTTTTTATATTTTATTTAGAGACAGGGTCTTCCTGAGTTGCTTAGGGCCTTGCTAAATTGCTGAGGCTGGCTTTGAACTCACGATCTTCCTGTCTCAGCCTCCCAAGCCGCTGGGATTACAGGTGCGCGCCACCACGCCCAGCTGCAAAAAGGGTCCTTGCAGACGTAATTAGGTTAAGGATCCTGAGATGAGGGGTACCCCGGATTATATAGGTGGGCCCTAAATGACATCACAAGTGTCCTTGTAAGAGAAAGATGAGTATACAGACTCGAGGGGAGGCCAGGTGACCACGGCAACGGATACCAGAGTGCTGCAGCCACAGTCAAGGCAGCCAGCAGGCGCAGAAGCTGGAAGAGGTCAGAATGGATCCTCCCCCACAGCCTCTGGAGCGCGTTTGGCCCCGCTGACATCTCGATCTGGGGCATCTGGCCTCCAGAGCTGCGAAAGAGCACAGGTCTGTTGTTTTAAGCCACCTCATCTGTGGTGAGTTTTTGTAGCAGCGACAGGAAATGAACACAGGTGCTGTGGAGCAAGGGAGCCCCGGGAACCAGAAAGCCAGGCCTCTGTGGGCAGGAACAGGGCAGGGAGGGGTGAACTTCCACCAAGCCTCCTCCCCCAGGTGGGGGGGACACAGGTATCAGGTGCTCCCACCAGGGCATCTCTTAAACCTGACACTTGTTAGAAGGACTCATTATCCCCATTTTGAGGACAAGGAAACTGAGGCTCAGGAGGACACAGGACACTGCTGCTTCAATGTACAGTAACCTGGTTTCAACAGGAGGCTCCTTCTTAACTGAGCGCGCTCCCGCTCCTACCACACTGAGTTCCTCCTGACTCACCACAGTCCTTCGCCAGGTGAGTCAGCACCAGGTTGGAAAGGAGCAGGGGGCAGCCCAAAGGTCCAGGCTGGCTGCACTTGATCTGGGCTTTAGTCCCAGTTCTGCCAAAAAAAGAAAAAAAAGCATACCCTGGGAGAAGCCTTCGGCCTCCCTGGGCTTGGATCCTCATCTGTGAGTTGGAGGCAGGTCCTCTGTGCTCCAGCACCCTTTCTGTTCGGTGTGGGTGCTGGGCTTGAATTCTAGCCCCGCCCCACGGACCGTGAAATTTGTTTCTCAACCTCCCTAAGGATCAGTGTTGTCATGTGTAAAACGGGAAGAGCAACAGTACCCACCTGGGAGGGCTGTCCTGAGGACAAACAGCAGTAACAATGCAGAGGCCTGGCAAGTGTCTGTCACTCAGCAACCCCCAGTAAATGTTGGTGAATACTGATGATACTAACAATAGGATTATTTTATCTGTAGTCCCAGTAGAAGATGACTTTCTGGTGTTGCAATTTTGGATTCTTCCAAGATTAACACACCCAGGTCAAGCACTGATCTCTCTTATATGGTAGGCAAACCTTCAATGGCTTCCATATTTTCCATGCTATGCAGCCCAGTGAATGGCATACAGTAGGTGCTCAAGAAATGTTCATTTGTTACTCTTGAATGGAACCTACCCCCTTCCTCACACTTCAGACTCAGGACATTCAAAGACCAAAAGTAGAGCTAAGGTCACCACCAACCTCCCCACTTGGAGCCTTCCGTGAGGATGGTTCCCTGAGCCATTTCCCCAGCTCATCCCAGGCAGGTGGCTGGGCAGTGAGTCCAAAGTCTCCTCCTTCTATGCCCATGATGGGAGTTGGTTGACACCTGGGGATTCATGTGCTTAAGATGTCATCCCAACAGGCCAGAAGAATCCCATCTGGAGGAGGCAGGTGAAGTGGGAACAGGAAAAGGTACTGGGTCCCTTCCCACCCAGAACAAGGCAGGACTCCTACAAGCAGAGAAGCTGCCAGAGCAGATGGGCTGGAACAGGTGACCACCAGAATGTGAGAGGAGGGCCCCAGCACAACCTCTTCCTCCAGGCCTGGTAGAAAGCGGAGCCCCAGGCCCAACACCTTCTCCCCCCACCTCAAAAAAATGTGGGGTTCCACCTGCAGAACGCGGCCAGAGCGGGGCTCGATCACGCGCAGCTTCTTGTCCTTGCAGGTGGTGGTGAGCAGGCTGCCGTCGGTGTTGAAGGACATGCAGAGGATCACATCAGTGTGGCAGTCGATCATCTTCACCGGCTCGCCCACGTCCAGGTTCCAGATGAGGACCTGAGAAGGCAGAAACGCAGCAGGGGGGTCAGCCGCTGCTCTAGTGTGGGCGTCTGTCCTCGATCCACCCCTGGTTGCCCTGGGAGAAACACCTCGTGCAGAGGCTGCTGTGTGCTGGGCTGCAGCCTGGTGACATTGAGTTCTATTCAGAAAAGCTGACGCGTCTGGTTATACAGATGCACTAATATTCCTTGCCTGGTCCCAGGTGGCTGGCACCCCTCTGTGGAGGACATGCTTGGAGTCAGGGGATGGGGCTCTATTTTCTTCCCTCCAGTTCATCAACCACCAGAGAAGGCAGGAAAGATGCCTCTAGCCCCTGTGGACCCCAGGAACAATGGGGTGCATGTGAGATGCTCAGTCGTGTGTAGTAAATGAATGAGAGAATGAATGAATGAATGAGACCACAGTAGTGAACATGCTTAGGAAAAGGCCTCCCTATAGATCCCCAAACATCCCCTTCTCTCTCCCTACCCCTTCCCACTGATTGACTCTGCCCCACTGCCCCGCCCTGCTGTGCACCTTGTAGTCGTAGCCTGCGCTGAACAGGATGTTGTTGGTGGTGGGGTGCCACTCGACCAGCCCCACGCGCCGGCTGTGTCCGTGGAGCTCCAGGAGCGCCTCCGTCATGTTCCGCTTCAGCCCACCCTCAGGGATCTCCCAGATCCGCACCTGCAGAGGGGAACCAAGGGCTTTGGCTGGGCGGACAGGGAGAGGAGTTGATAATGAGGGTTCTTTTCCTGGGATACCCAGCTTTCCAAGGCTGGCCAAGTGAGGCACCTCCTTCCGGGCAATAGGTGAAGCCTGACCAGAGGCCTCTGGGAAGGTGCCAAGAGTGGCCAGAGAGGAGATCAGCTCCCCTTTGCCTTTGGGAGTTTTACTCTAAGAAGTCTCTGCAGACCTAAGAAGATGATTCCTGGCATGCAGATGTTGCTGGGGTCAGCCAGGTTCAGGACCATGTGCATGCAGCTTTTAGCAAGCGCTGGAGTAGAAAGCCTATCTTCACCTCCACCTCACAGCCTTCCATGAGAATCTGCCTTCCTTCTTCTCTCCTCAGCCCCAGCTCCTGATGGTTCCTCATGGCCTGGGCCCCCACTCTGTGCCCAACCCAGTAGGGACACTTGAGTTGGGGGAAATGCATCTGGGAGGCTGGGAGGTCCCAGTCTGTCCTGAGAGGTGATGGACTCGGGGGAGTGACTTGGCTTGGAGTCACTGAGCCTAAAACATGGGCAGAGCCTAGAATGGAGTTGCTATTTTCAGTCTTGTGGATGCTGAAAAGAGGCAGAAAAAGGTGATCTGCTAAGAGGAGGTGGGGACATGCAGAGAACAGTGGAGAAGAGAGTCCACGTAGCCACAGAGAGACGAGTTAAGCCCCTTCTCTGCAAATAACCCCCTGCACCCTGGGACTCCTGACATTACCCTGGTGGGCTTCTGTCACTCACTGTGTCATCTATATAGCGGGGGTGGGGAGGGTGGGTGCCCCTGGCTCTGCCTTGTGTACTGGTGGTATAACATGAGACAAGGTTGCAACTATTTGTGAAGGTGCTCTGAACAGACCTGTGGACAGTTCTTGTTATTATCATCATTAATTTTATGTATTAGAATCTAACCAGGTGGAAAGGAAAGAGCAGGTGGGATTACAATTTGGACATCTTTAAAGCAACTCTTTTGAAAACCTGAACTCTACCCTTGCTAGTAAGGAGAAAACAGGAAAACTGGCTTTGAGATACCATTTGAAATCCAGTAAAATAGCCAACTGGGTGGGGGAGGGGGAGTCAGTGTTGGCAAGATTATGCTGGAACTTGTAGATACCATTGGGGTTGGCAGTATTATAAATCAGAGGAGCTCTTTTGGACGCAATTTGGCAAACTTTAGGAGGAACCATAAAGACATTTATAGTAGACTCTTTGACTCCATAACTTCACTCTAAAAATTCAATGTGCACATGAAGATGTTCATTGCAACATCATCTAAACAGAAAATGTAGAAACACTCTAGGTAACTGACAATTTAATATGCTCTGTCAGTATGTCCTAGTAGCCATTGGTTATAATCGTGAAGGCTGCAGATAATCACAAAGAGCATGATAAGGACAGCCAAAGGCCGACTCTGGGCCTGAGGAGTAAGACCAGGAATGAGCACCTCCAGGGAATTCCTTTAAGTCTCCTATGCAAAAAGGCACTTCCTCCTGAGTCCTCAGAAGTGAGGTTTCTGGACACTTGTGTCCCCCAGGACTCACGCACCAGTCGACTGGGAGGTTTTCAGATAAGAAAGTCAGGTTCAAGCAAGGACTGGGGGTCACCCCATATGCACCCTTCTCAGTTTCAGAAAATCATCTTCAAATGCACACTGCAGAAAAAGTTGATAATTAGGGGACAGTTGCAAATGTTCTTTTGTCCCCATTTCCCCACTGTCATCCCTTTTGGTGGCTCCAACCCTCCAGTAAAGCCTGACATTTCTGTTGGGGAGGGAAGTAAACTTGAAGAGGGACCTGCCATGCCCCACAGTCTTCCTTGACAGTTGCTACGCAAGGGTGTGCAGGCATGAGGGCAGATCTGGGTATGGCGGGAAGAGGGCTGGGGACGAGCTGCTAGGTACAACCACCTGGCTGTCAACTGGTATGCATGTTTCTTTGTCCCTAAGATGTAACACAGGAAAGTGACTCTTGAAACAGGAAGACTAATGCTTGTATTAGACACATGTACAACACACACACACACACACACACACACACACTTACTTCTTTCCTTTTTACCAAAAAGAAACTGTATCATATGTTCTTCAGCTTGATTTTTTCATGTAACTATAGCCACTCAGCCACGTCCCCAGCCTGTTTTTAATTTTAGTTTTTCAGTTTTGAGATAGGACCTTGCTAAGTTGCTGAGGCTGGCTTTGAATTTGGGATCTGCCTGTCTCAGCCTCCTGAGTTACTGGGATTACAGGTGTGCACCACTGTGCCCAGTTTACCTTATCTTTTTAAATGGCCAGAGTGACATCTGTTATATGACTGTCCCAAGGTGAATTTGCTCAGTCTCTATTAACTGACATCTGGGTTCTGAGCATTACTTTTTCACGATTGCAATTCATTGTATGATGATGAACACACAAGTGTGTTCATGGTGTGAATATTCTTGAAGGACAAATGCCTAGGTATGCATCATCTTTTTAAAATAGTTATGGTAAAATTGTTCCCCAAAGTCACCCTTACTTCTACCCTCAGAGTCTGAGGACACTTCTTCACCTATTCCTCTAAATAGTACTTTCTTTGCAGGTGTGGCACTGGTGTCAAACTCCATGGCAGGGCATGTTACCACTCAGCTACACCTAGGACCTTTATTTTTTATTTTTTTGAGACAGGATTTTGCTAAGTTGATGAGGCTCACCTTGAACTTCTGATCTTCTCACCCTCCCAAGTTGCTGATTTTGCAGGCTAGTAATGTTTGGGGTCAGCGGTAGAGAGTGCCTAGCACCTAGTACTGCAGACAAAAAATTTTAAAAGACTGATTTTTACCCATCTGGAAGGTCAAAAATACCATCTGGTTGTTGTTTGGCTTTTCGTTTCCTTGACTCTTAGAAATACCAGGCATTCTTCCTGGTGTTATTGGCCACACTTGTCTGTGCTTGGGTTGGAAGGTCTCAAAAGCTTTTGGACTCAGATTGATGAGACTTTGAGAGGTGGAATCACAGGGGTGTTGGGGTAAGGACTCCGTCTAGGGACTTGCCTTACTTGAGCATGGTAGGCAGTCTGTGCACATGGTGATGCGGGCAGGAAATTGTCCCTCGCCAATGTGAGGGATCTTTGAAGACTCCCATAAGTCAACAGGACCCATGTTGAGCTTATCCCATGCTGCTCTTGATGTTAGGGGACAGACAGATGATGATATGGGAACATGAAGTTAAGAGAATAATTCTATCAAATGGCCATAGTGCTGACCCCCACATGTTTTCATTTCCAAGAAGCAATTTACCTGCAGCCCTGCCCCGCCTAAGTGGACAGGATATCTCACATTCCTTAGCAAATTACCTGTTCACTGCCCGAGAAATGCAGGCCCAAAATAATGTCGATGGGTAGAACCCAAGAGATTTTTGTGACCAGATCTGAAACTCTGAGAGATAAGGATAGTTCCTCCCAACCATGAAATTCATAAGAATGTATGGTTAAGAATCCAGTTAGAACCAGGCCTGAAGATGCTCTGCTTGAGCGTGGAGTCTCAGGAAAAGAACGCTTGCTCAGGACAACCTCACTTATGAGCAGCCAACTGAGGTGAGCCTGGGTTGTCCCTGCGTGCTGGCCCAAGGCAGGGACGTCAGGACAGGTGCGATGCTCCTTCCACCGGGTGCCAATCCCACACACTAGGAGAGTGACAGGATGAGCCAGTTACCTCTGCTGCTCTGGCTCTTGGTTTAGGAAGTAGAGACCTGAGTGCTGGTACACGCATGGGTTATCTACACTGCATTTCTGGGTCACAAGAGCTGATTTGTTGGGGTGACAGCTCTGCTTGGGAGCCTGGGGATGGAGGAGGGGCTGCAGCAGGGCAGGTGGTGCCCAGGTGGCAGGCCCTGCCTGGATCCAAGTCTCATGGATCAAAGGGCTACAGGTAGAAGCCAACAGAGTTGTTTTCACTGACAGTTGTTAGATGTAGGATCCCAGACGGGAGTTGGGGGACCAGGATGAATAAATATAACAGAAAGAGGTACTTTGCCTTGTCACCATTTGATACCAGCTACTTCCCTTCCTGGGCCCTGGTTTCCTCATCCACCCATTGAGACGTTATTAGTTCATCCCCCAAACTTTTCTGCTTTTGACACCACTGAATGCGTTCGTGGGAAGGAGGCTGTTCTACTTGAACTACAGCGACCACAAACAGTTGGTGCCAGATGCTCTTAAAGCTCAGAGGTCGCGCTGGAGTTCCCAGTGGGCCTGAGTCACTGAGAAAGGACCTCCTAGCTTTGCCTTTAGTATTTAAGGGATTCTCTAGAAACTAAGAACGGGTCGGATGTGGGAGGAGCACTGTGAATCTGACCTCTGGGAGGTCACTTGGATTGGACAGGAAAGTCAATAGTCTGCCAAACAGGATTTCAGGGAGGAAGGGGTGGGGAGGAGAAGTGGCAAAACAACCAATCTCTGCTGCAGGCCAGCGGTGCCCGGGGCTGCCCCTTGGTGAGCGCCTGGGTCAGAGCCGGTTTAACTGTTCTGTTCCATCCAAGAGAATATTCCACCCTGCCCTGTGCCCCCAGGGGACAGTCCAGGGTCTCTGGGAGCCCAGGGTCTTTTGAGGAGACAGTAGACGTGTGCAGACGCAGTAAAGGCAGCTGACAGGGTGGCCTAGAGACCAAACACCCACACGTGGGGAGTGGGGGTGGGGCAGAGCTGCTGGTCAACAAAGTAAGAGCTCTGTGCTCTCCCGCGCTTGTTCCAGACCAGGCTCTGACCTTACTGGCAGGAGACTTTGGCCAAGTCACTTAGCCTGAGTGTCAGTCTTTTCACTGAAGGATAATTATACCCATACGACAAAGTTGCCATGGAGACCTAATAAAGACAAAATATATGCACTACCAGATTACCAAGGACTTGATAATTCCTAAGGATGCTTACTTAATATTAATTAAGGATTACATACAACTTTTCATATGGGTCAAACTTAGATGTGATTTTTATTTTTCATGTGCATTTTTTTTGCCCCCTGTATGGTCAGTACATTTGGTATGAAGTTTCTTTCTTCCCTCCCTTCCTTCCTTCCTTCCTTCCTTCCTTCCTTCCTTCCTTCCTTCCTTCCTTCCTTCCTTCCTTCCTTCTTTCCTTTTTTCTGTCCTTTCTTTCAGTAGTGGGGATTGAACTCTATCTTGCCCAAGATATGCAGATCCTCTATCACTGAGCTACACCCCCACCCCCTTTCAAGTTTATTTTGGGAAAAGTGTTGCTAAGTTGCCCAGGTTGGCCTCGAACTACCCAAGTAGCTGGGATTACAGGAGTGCTCCACCAGGCCTGGCTATAAATTGCATCTTTAAAATGTGAGGCCAGGGGCTGGGACTGGGGCTCAGTGGTAGATCACTTGCCTGCCACATGTAAGGCACTAGGTTCGATCCTCAGCACCACATATAAATAAATAAATAAATAAAGGTATTGTGTCCATCTACAACTAAAAATATTAAAAAAAAAAAAAAAAGTTAGGCCAAGGGCATTGTTCTGTGGTGGAGTGCTTATTTAACATGTGTGAGATCCTAGATTCAATCCTCAGCACCACAAAAACAAAAAACAACAACAACAACAAAACTTTCATGATTTCAGATTGGAGGTATTTGGTTGTATCTCTGTTTTCTGACACTTTAGGGGAGATGACTTAGGGCCAGGACCTAGTGAGGGCCTCCAAAAGACAGTGTTCCTAAGGGAAACCATGCTCCATTTAAGACTGCAGCAAACAGTTACTATTTACTATACTGTATTTACTATACACTATTTACACTTATATTGTAAATGCAGCATAGGAGCTCAGAAGAAAAGCTGGAATTCACAGTGGGCCAAAGTACGTGGAGTAAGATTTAAATTTAAACTTATTATCAACTTTTTTGGAAAAACAATAATGACAACAACAAAACGCCTCTGTAGTGTTGGGAGGAACAAGAAAGTGAAAAACCCTCTGTAAACATCCAGTTAAGCTGTACTATATAGTATGCAGACATTGATCCCAGGTTTTGCAACTAACCACTACTGGGGTTTAACCTTGCCTGGGGTCAAGAGCATAGCAGCAGTCCCACATCCCACAGGGAGAAGAGAGCAGCTGGAGGATCTTGCTCAGAGCCAGGAGGGCCCTGGAATTCTGACCTACTCAGTTCTTGTCCACTGTTCTGCTTAGTACTAGAGACTGAGTTCATTGTCGCTCACGTAAACCAGGGGTTGAATCGCAAAGTCTACCTTGATGCTTCCATGTTCTGACCACCTCACTGTTTCCCAACAACGTGAGACAAATCACATCAAACCCCTGGAGGCGGGAGACACTAACTGGGACCTGGAGAAAGAAGCATGCTTGAACATCTGCTGCCAGAGTCCTGGGAGGGGGTTGCTACAAGTCCCTGCTGCCCTGGATCAGATCCAACCACCTCAAGAGGGACGGATCTGTCCTTCTGCTTATCTATCCCAGGAAATGGAGCAGCTGCCCAGCCCCAATTCAATCACGTCTCACTCGTGAGACCTGCATTGTTAGGCGATTTCCTCATCATGCAAACATCGCAGAGTGCCCTTACACACCCTTGGATGGGGGGCACTACTTCACACTGTGGGCCCTGTGGGGAAGCTGCTGTTCCCCGGCCAGCCTGTGCGGCATGCTCTTGTACCGAATGCCGTGGGCAATCAGAGCACAAGTATCTGTGTATCTGAACATATCTAAATATAGAAAAGGCAAGGTAAAAATATGGTATAAAAGATTAAAAACCAGTGCGCCTGCACAGGGCCCTCACTATGGCAGGAGCGTGTAGTTGGAGTTGCTGGGGTAGGGGTGGGGTGGGGGTGGGGTGGGGGAGTCAGGGAGCCAGTGGTGAGAGTCAAGGCCTTGGCTTTGCTCTACCGTGGACATTGCCAACGCTGCACACTGGGGCTGCACTCAGTTCACTGAAAGGTGATTTCCTAGCCTAGCACAGTGACGCACACCTGTGATCCCAAGGGCTCTGGAGGTGGAGGCAGGAGGATTGCAGGTTCACAATTAGCCTCAGCAATTTAGAGAGGCCCCGAGCAATCCAATGAGACCCTGTCTTTAAGTAAAATATTTTAAAACAGCTGGGGATGTGGGTTGGTGGTTTAGCACCCCTGGGTTCAATCCCCAGTACCAAAAACAGAAAAAAAGAAAAAGAAAAGATAATTTCCTCTTTTCAATAATAAACTAGAAGATAGGCTTAAGCGAGCCTCATATCAATTATAAGCTTTTCTATTTTTAAAGTTCTCTCTCTCTTTTTTTTTTAATTTCTAAACTTTTTGTGTTGAAAAGTAAGACAGGACACAGGCACCAGCCTCAGTCCACACAGGGGCAGGATCATCACAATCACTGACTTCCACTCCAGATCTCCATCCCCCCACCGAGGGTCTCCAGGGGAAGGGACACCAGGGAGCTGTCACCTCCTGTGGTGACAATGCCTCTTCAGGAATCCCTGCTGAATGATCTGCCCCGGGCTGTTTTACAGGGAACTTTTAATTTCATTAGTAGAAGGAGTACACGCTGAAATAACATGTGCAATTGAGTAAATATGTAAACCAGTACTACAGTTGTCTGCTGTCATATCAAGTATCATGTCCAGTGCTAATAGCAGGTGCTGTACTTTCCACATGACTGGCAGTGCAGTAGGTTTGTTTACACCACAGACACGTGAGGAATGCTTTGACATTATGACAGCATTGCTGGCCAATCAGCATTTTCCAGTCCAATTATAATTTTATGGGACCAGGGCTGCAAATGTGATCCATCATCAATGGAAATGTCATTACGCACGCAGCGCATGACTGTACCTCAAAATCACCCTTCCTCTATGAACTTGGGATGGTCAGCTTCACCCTACAGGGGTAAGTTCTTTTGATTCATGCTGTCTGAGCCACATGCAGTGGCACATGCCTGTGATCCCAGGGACTCAGGAGGCTGAGGCAGGGGGATCACAAGTTCAAGGTCAGCCTCAGCAACTTGGTGAGACCTGGTCTCAAAATAAACAATAAAAAAGGGATGTAGCACTGTGGTAAAGTGCTCCTGGGTTAAATCCCCAGTACCAAAAATAAAATAAAATAAAATTCATGTGTGTCCTGGCACTTCCAAGATAGACTTGCAGAATGAGTGAAAAAATGGAAGAATCCAGGGGTCCAGAAGGCTACTGAAAAACCAGCCTCTACCTCAGAGCAAAGCCTGTCCAAGGAAGGGGGCATGACCCTGTAGGTCCTTGGAAAGACCTACAGAGCACTCCTAGGCACATACCCAACCTGCTGAGTTGTTTATCTACAAATAACAGGAGAGATCTGCTGCGCCAGGTGTCCCTGACTCAGGCTAGGTGAGGACCCATAGCAACCCCCTAGCAACCACCAATCAGCATGAGACAGGGAAATATTTGGGATGCCAGATGACCCTCCCAGTAGTTTATGGTGGTTGATAACATGTTGGGAAACCATGTAGTTCAGCAGTACTCCCCTCGTGGCCTAAACCAATCAGTTCAAAGGAAACCCCTCTTGTAGTAACCAATCACCCTTACCAACTTGTTCCAGTGATTGTGCTAATCAATGTTAAGAGTTGTTTTATGATTTCCCTGCGGTGTGTGATGATTTGCTAAGAGATGCTATGATGTATGTGAAGTCCCTGCCTTCCCCACAGAGTGTATAAAACTGCTGCAAACCCTGGGCTCGGGGCCTCTCAGAGTCACCAGTTGCGGTGTGTGTGCAGAGGACTGAGCTAGCTCGCAATAAACACCTCTTTGCTGTTTACATGGATCTTGGTCTCTGGTGGTCTTTTGGGGGTCCCGAATTCGAGCATAACACTACCTATGATCACTAAGTCCAGCAGTAGATCACCTCCAATCTGGGGGAGCAGGCGATGGTGGGCTGGGTAGATGGATCACCCCTTTAATCCTGAGTTGGGAGGGAGACTTGGTGGGGGCTTCTCTCCTGACAGGGAAATATTTGGGATGCCAGATGACCCTCCCAGTAGTTTGCAAGACTCAGCATTCGGTTGGTCTTTTTGGGAAACTAGCAAAGAAAGCTCCACGAATAAGAATAAGGTGTGTGGGGCAGAGCGCTGGCCTGGGAGCCTGGATCTCTGACTCCCACCCAGCCTTCTGGCCACCCATGACTGGGGTGAGTTATTTAAACTTTTATGTCCCTACTTGAGGAGAAGAGAGTCACAGTTATTATTGATGAGACTCTTAGTAGCCGAGAATCACATTCACATTTATTTAGTTTTCCCTGTGAGCCCAGTATGAGCCCTCTTTATAGTAGGGCAGCTGGTGCCCAGAGGGGTTAAAAAAAAAAAACTAGTCCAAGGTCATAGACCTGGGAAGTGGCAGAGCCAGGGTTTGAACCTGTGGACTCCTGAGCCTGCTTAACCAGGGCCACACTGCTGCTTTCTCTGAGGCTATCAGAGTTCCCCTCTCATCTCTGAGTCTCCCTCGCCCCTCTCTCTCTGTCACTCTGGTGGCAGGAGGCAGGATGGGTGGCTTCCTGTAGGACTGACATGCTGCCCCATCCCATCAAGCTCCTGGGGAGGGGCGGTCTCCACTGGATGGAGGAGCTTGAAGACAAGGCAAAAGAAAGATGCTGATCTGGGCCCACCAGGAAGACCCTCCCTCTCCCTACTTCCCCCTTCTCCTTGAGATGTCAGAAACCTTTCTCTCTCTCTCTCTCTCTCTCTCTGTCTGTCTCTCCCCCCTCCTGCTGCTGGCCCCCCAGAGAAGAGGGAGCACGAGGCTTGGAAAGCGATAGCGCCTTTCCCTGCCGCCTGCCAGCCGCCCTCCCTAGCTGCAGCAGAAGCTATAAAAAGCACAGCCCTTCAACAATAGGTGACATCACCCAGCGGCAGAAAGAACTGGATTCTGCCAGATGCCAGGGAGAGTTATGGCTCCCATCCTTCCCTCAGGACGTGGCCCCCTGAGAAGGGGCTCAGCTATGTGCCACGCATCCTGCAGGGATGGAGGTTAGATTCCAAGGCCCTCCTCCTGCCCTGGTGGACATGGGCACCCATGCCATAGGCGATTTCTCAGGGCTGGGAGAGGAGCTAGGGAGCAGGGGGGCTGGCTGGAACCCTTCATTGTCCTCTGAATGTTCAGTGTTGAGGTGCAAGAGGAGTTGAGGGCTGGGAGCAGCTCCTGGCTCTCCTGGGGGAGGCTGTGGCTGCTGCAAGGGTTTTTCTGGCCCCGTTGGGCCGGAGCCTCCCCAGCCCTGGTTCGGGGCCCAGTGCCTTGCTGACTGGCCTCCCGACCCTGGCTCTGGATGTTGTCTTTGGTGCACAGTGAGTTGACCATCCTGGCAAGAATGGGTCACAGGAGGTGTCTCAGGGACCCATCAAAGGATCCCAGCCAGGAGCACAGCTTGGCTCTCCCACTGCGCCCAGGCCTGGGGCAGGGAGGCCTCCCCTGCATGAGTCCCCGGTGGCCAGCGCGGCCCTGCACAGAGGCGAGGCTGTGCTTAAATCCTTGGGTGTGTGCTGGAGCTGAGCTCTCAGTCTGCTGTGGCTCGGAGCCTCAGTTTCCTCCCCTGTAAAACCAGGGCTGTTGGTGACGTGGTAGGAGGGCAGGTTGGGGACCTGCGTGGCAAAGACCCTGTCCTTCTTCAGGAGCCGCTGGGCTCCAGCCTCAGGGCTACCATGACAAGACCCTTGCCTGAGGCTCCGGAGCAGACACCTGAGGGGTAAGGGGGGCTCTGAGCCTGGCTCTGGGAGCAGCTGGCCTGGCAGCTGGAGTGAAAGCCCAGCTCCTCTGGCTCAGAGGACCTCATCTCCTAGTCGGCATCAGCAGCCCCCGCGAGCCCCTCCCTGCCTGGCCGCTCCCCTCTGGTCCACAGATCCTAATCCCAGTCTGCAGGGGCTCCTCCACAGAGCCACCAAGACCCCGCCCTCCTCATAACTCCCCTCCTCTGGTCCCTGGGCCCTGGTTTGTGCTCAGATGGCTTGAGAAGCACAGGCGTCCCTTCCAAGTTCAGCTGATCGCTGTGTCCACATCTTCTCTTCAGTCCCTGTGTCCCCTTCCATCCTGCTGTCTGACCACTCTCTTCACTGTGTGCCGCCCCAGGGCTCCAGCCACGCCAGGTGACTTTTGTTTTCCAAGCCACCATATACATTCCCTCCAGGCCTTCTCCTGTGCCAAATCTCTTCCTGGGACACCTTTAACCTGTTTCCTGCTTGTGAAAGTCCCGCTTCTCCCAGGTCTACCTCTCTAGATCTACTTTCCTCCCTGCACCTTGGTCAAGATTAATCCTCTACCTTGCCAGTGTGTTTGGCCCCAGGGACACAGTGCCCTCCTTTTGTATTGCATTTCGGCGAGCGGGGTGAATGGCAGCAGAGGGCTCCCCAGTGTCTCTGAAGCAACCTGAGATTAGCAGAAATTTATGAGGTGCTAGGCAGAGTGCTGGGTGCAGACACCCTTGTACCCTTTTCCCACGTGCTCAAGGTGAGGGTGGCTATTATGATTACAGTTTCAGAGATGAGCAAAACCAAGGCCCAGAGAGGTTAAATCACATGCCCTACCTAGGCCACCCAGCTGGTAAGTGGTAAAACTGAGATCTAAGCCCAGGTCCATCAGATTCCACAGTTAAGCTCTCTTTGGACCCCAGTAACCAGGAGGGTGTCGGGTACAGTGTGATCTATAGATGTGTGCAAAACTGAAGAGGTGTTGTGGCTCCTGTGGCCAGGGCGGAGCCTCATGCATGTTTGAACACACACCCTGGGTATTCTGTTCATTAGCTGGGATCTCTGCATGGGAGGTAGGTGCTGAGCTAGAACCAGGCAGGTCCATGTTGTCCTGATTCAGGCAAAAGAAGTGGTAACCTGTGGGCAAGGTGATGCATGACTGTAATCCCAGAGACTAGGAGGCTGAGGCAGGAGAATCATAAGTTCAAAGCCAGCCTCAGCAATTCAATGAGGCCCTATCTCAAAATAAAAAATAAAAAGGGCTAGGGATGTATCTCAATGGTTAAGTGGGTTAAGTGCCCTTGGTTTCAATTTCCAGTATCAAAAAGAAGGAGGGGGGGAGGAGGAGGAGGGAGAGGAGGAGGAGGGGGAGAGGTAACCTGGGAAGAGCCAGGGGAGGAGCAATTCTAAGAGCTGAGGCTGAATCTGCCCCTCTCCTGCACCAAGGTGGTCACTGCTCTTCTCTTACGCAGCTGGATCCCTTGGGGAGACTCACTGAGCTCCCAGCAAGCATGCTCTGCTGAATCCTGTGGCAAAGGAACTCGGTGGAGCAGGAAGAACACAGCTGGAGGTGGCGGCCCAGGGGAATACAGGCTCCTCCACTCCCTAGCTGGGTGCTCGATCTGCCCTCAGACCCTCAGTTTGAGGGTGGCAGAGACTGTCTCATTTGTCAAGTGCTCAGCCAACAGTGGGTGGGGAGCCCAGAGGTTTAGGAAAGTCTGCTCCCTGCTGGCTGGTGGCAGTCACTCAACACCCCAGTGCAGTCACTGCACTCCATCTAGGCACTGCAGCTTCCCGTATCCAGGGGAGAAGGGGGGGCAGTGCCTTTGCCTGCCCTCTCCAGCTGAGCCTTGCTCTTTCTTGCACTGACCACTGAGCCCTCCAGCCCCAACCAGGTTTTCTGCCTCCTTCCTAGCCAGGAAGCAACCAGTGTCCCCCTGGCTTCATCACCTTTCCTGGGCTCTATCACCTCATGCCTGCCCTTTGGTAGCTCTGTCTTTCTCTGGTCTGGCCTCTGGTTGATGTCCCATAACCCCATGGTTCTGAGGCTGCTAAAGACAGTAATAAAACCTGACAATCTTCAAACCTCCTTCTTCTGTCCATCCACAGAGACCTTGCCCTCACTGCTGCTGCTTTCAGGGATCTTCTCCAGCTGACTTAGGCTTTGACATCAGGAGCTGGTCAAACCCACTCACCCAGCCCCCTTCCCACCATTCTCCCATGTCCAGCTATGTCAGCTGACCACAGCCCCACTTTATGGACAGATGGAGACTCTTTACTGTGAATCAATCAATCTCTCTCTCTCTCTCTCTCTCTCTCTCTCTCTCTCCCTCCCTCCCTCCCTCTTTTTTCCCTCTGGTTCTGGGGATTGAAGGGGGGGATAGCAGGGTGCTCTACCACTGAGCCACATCCCCAGCCCTACTTTGTATTTTATTTAGAGACAGGGTCTCACTGAGCTGATTAGAGCCTTGCTTTTGCTGAGGCTGGCTTTGAACTCACTTTGAACTTTGAACTGTCTCAGCCTCCCAAACTGCTGAGATTATAGGCATGTGCCACCATGACTGGCATGAAACTCTCTTTCTTTATTTGGATGATTAATTATTTAAACCATATCCATTCATTTATTCTTTTATCTTTCCATTCATCCATCTCTCCATTACCCATTATCCTTCCTTTTATGCATTCATTTATCTATCCATCATCCATCCATTCAATCATCTCTTTATCCATCAGTGAAGTCACCCATCCAACCATCCATCCATCCATGCATCCATGCATCATGCATCCATCCATCCACCCATCCATCGAATACACAATAAGCATTTATTAGGTCCCGGGCCCTAGGCTGGTCTCTACCTTCAGGAGCTCACAGTCCAACCTATAAAGATAGAAAGACAAAAGCTCCAAAGTTCCTTCCAGTTCCAGTATCCTGGGGATGTGTTCTGTCCCCGTCCTGCCAATGAGCACCAGGTAGATGCTTGTGGCCTGGCTGGGAGGCTGCTCCTTCATTGGGAGCCCCGGCTCCACTGCGGCTATGGAATCCCCTCCTGCTTGCCTCTTGTGGATGCTGCTCAGAGGCAGTGTGGGGACAGCAGAATCCCCTCTCCAGGAACCTGGAGGCCACACCAGCCTCTCTGACTCTACCCTACCTGTGAGAGGCAACAGAGTCTGAGCCAAGGGTAGACACAGGCAGTTGTGACTGTCACTCTCTCTGGTTCCTTGCCTCCCCAATGATCTCCTCCTCCCTTTCCTCCCATCTCCACCTCTGACCCACCCTCCCCTGGGCTCTACCCTGCTCTCTTCCTAATTTCTTTCTCTTATTTCTTCTCTCTTCCCATGAGTGGGGGGACACATGGAGTGGGTCTCACCAGGGTGGGTCCTAGGATAAGTCACAATAGTCCCCACCCAGTGTCCTTGCCTAGACACCAAGGTTCCCAGAGCACTAACCAGGGCACATGCCATGCCAGGCCCAGAGACCAGAGCTCTTCTCCTGGACACTCAGCATTTCCATCCCCGGCTTCCTAGCGCTCAGCCCAGGGCTGAAGCCCACACCTAATTTTTTTTGTTGTTCTAATTCTCACCTACAAAATCAACACCTCCAAACTCGATCACACTAAAGCCACGAGATCAGTCCCAAGTGCCCTGGACTCACTCCCTCAGCCTTTTTGACTTCCTCCCCACACTGTGGTTCCTGAGAAGGCAGGAGAGCAAGGAGGGGCTTCAGGGGACCTCCTGGGAGCACCCTCCTGGGGAGCACCCTCCCGCTCACCGAAGTGTCCTCAGAGCAGGAGGCGATGATGTTGTCGATGAACGGGTTCCACTTGATGTCCAGCACATTGCCCTGGTGGCCGCACACCTTGGGGTAGTTGGGCTCAATCCTTCCTGTCTGCAGAGGAGAAAGACCGAGGAAAGGGGTTAGTTGGGTGGCCCCAGGGTGGCCCTGAGAGGAAAGCCTTTTTTCTGGGTTTCTCAAATGAGGGAGCCCCCCAGGGCTCCCTACTTCCTTCCTGACCCTGAATCAAAGCTCTTTGACAGCCACAGGTTCTCCCAGCAGCTTGAACCTGCACCAGGGCTTTTGACATTCCCAGGCATGAAGAAGGTCGCCTGGCACTTATTGCCTCTTTCTTTGGAATCCCAATGGCCCCATCTCCAGGTGGTTTGGGACACTCCCTTGTGGGATTCTCCTGCTGCTCTTCTCAGGGCAACTTTAGTGGTGGGTTTGATGAGACTGGAAGGTCTTTGAGGACCCACCACCCACATTCTGTCTCTTTGGTCCTTGCTGGGCATTGCCCTGAGGCTGTGTCCTCCCTGACAGACGCTCTCAATGGTGGTGGAGGCTACAGAGCAGGATAGGACACCCCTGTGCAAGTCACCCCTTCCTCAAGTGAAAGCACCTGAAGATCAGATCACGACCCCCTGGGACCACCAAGTCCAGCAGCCCTGGCTCCTCACTCACTCACACACCCGGGCACCTACTGTTCCCGCAGCACCAGGGAAGCTGACACGCTCAGGTTGGGATCAGGAGGAGGCTCCTTCTGGCTGCTCCGGGACCCGGCAGAGAGGCCCAATCTCGGGGTCCACCCATACACTCATTGGTATAAGTTATTCCATCTTCACTGTCAACGGGCCCCCTGTGCAGTATGCACCCTGAGCACCTGTGCACAGTGCCCTGTGGCTGAAGGCACAGTCTTTGGAGTAAACAGGCCTGTGTTGAATCTCAGTTCTGATCCATTTTAAATGTGCATCCTTGGGAAAGCCAATGAGTTTCTCTCCATTTAGAACTTCATTTCTAAAATGAGGGCTGGCAGCAACCTACTTCTTCGCATTGCCACGCAGATGAAATAAACTAATGTGCTTAGCAAAGAGCTTGGTGCAGTGCTAATCACCATAGCAACTGTTCAGTACATGGTAGTGGTCTGTCTTGTGCAGGTGAGATGACACCTCCTCCAGGAAGTCCCCCTGACTCCTCAGTGGGTAACAAGCTTCCTGCCATGCTCTCTCAGTGCCTCCCTGCAACATAACACAGGGGCATCTTGTTTGCAGTCTGTCTTTGTCTCTGGATCTGCAGCTCCCTATAGGGCTCACACACAGTAGGTGCCCAGTAGGTGACTGAAAGACATCCTGGGGGGCAGGAGGAGTCCCCAGAAGGATGGAACAAGGGATGGGAAGATCTGGTCTCCCAAGAAAGACTGCCAAGGTGGCAGAGAAAGAGGCAGAGGCCGCCTCCATTCCCTAGGTCTTCCCGACATGATGTCTTGGGAGGATTCAGAGGGGAGAAGACAAAGTTTCTCCTCTCACTGCCCCACTGCTAATAGGGGTCGGGGCCTCACCCTCCTGTAGTCTTCTTGTCTGAAAAACTAAGAGGAAGACAATAGTCTGGCTACTCCTAGGTGCTCAGCCAAGAGTGGTTTCAGAGTGAGGGCCCTGCGGAACCACCCTCTTCCTGCCTGTGTTATCAGGTCTAGGTATGATCTTCTGGGACACAGCAGTGGCAGGATCCGTAGACCAAAGCGGTTGGAGCAGAGCATTGAGGCCCACACCTGTAATCCCAGTAACTTGGGAGGCTGAGGCAGGAGGATCTCAAGTTGCCTCAACAACTTAGCAAGACCCTGTCTCAAAATGAAAACTAAAAAGGGCTGGGGATGTGGCTCAGGGGTAAAGTGCCCCTGGGTTAAATTCCAGTGCAAAGAAACAAAACAAAACAAAATAAACCATGTCTGGAGTGGTATGAGAGAGAGGAGAAACCTCCTGAATTGGGCCAGGAGGACATCATTATACTGTATGTTTTGGGAAAATTCAAGAATGGAAGAAAGATGTAGGGGAATTTTACCCTCCATTATGATGAGATCCTTTTCCATATTCCATAAGGGATGCATGCAGTTAGGATTGGAATATTTTTCCAAATACTTGTTGGGCTGTTAGACAATGACTATTTTTTTTTTTTTTGTACTGGGGATTGAACCCAAGGGCACTTAACCACTGAGTCACATCTCCAGCCCTTTTTTATATTTTATTTAGAGATTAGAGATAGGGTCTTGCTGAGTTGCTTAGGGCCTAACTAAATTGTTGAGGCTGGCTTTGAACTCCCAATCTTCCTGCCTCAGCCTTCCAAGCTGCTGGTATTATAGGCATGTGCTACCACACCTGGCAGACCAAGACTTTTTAAATGTGACTTGAAGCAGAGACAGAGCCACATGTGACGCTGGGATTTATTAGAGTAGTGCATTTTCTTTAACTCTCACAACAAACCTGTGAATTAGGCACAAGGAAAGTTAAGGCCCAGAGAGGTTCAGTAACTTTCCCAAGATCCACCAGCTGAAAGCAAAGTTGGGACTCCCACACAGGTGTGATTTCCCAAAGTGAGCTTTTCAAACTCCACTGCTCATATTGGCCAGCTCCCCTCCTCCAGCTCTGACTTGCCACGGCCAGACAGATATTGCATCATCTCCTTCCAGAGCTTACTTACTTTCGCAGAGCCATTCCTTATGCCTTTGAGTGCTCTCTGAGCTAAACTGTCTGCAATAAGCTTTTGGCACCCAGCCCAGCCCAGGCAAATCTGTGGGGCACCGACTCAGTCGATAGGTGGCCATCAGCTGACAGGAGCGTCAAGCCAGCAGCCTGCGGGTGATGCACTGGAGGGGCAGACTCAGCAACGTTACTGGGACCAATGCAGAAGCAGGAGCAGAGAGGCCAGAGCCCCACGCTGGGGGGGGGGGGGGGGGGAGGGGGGAGGAGAGCATCTAAAGCAGAGCATGAGCCTGGCACCGTGCTACTTTACACAATGGACGTATTCCCTAATGAGGCGGTGCAGGGGACTCTCACGCGGGAACCACATTCTTGCTCAGGGGAGCAGCATCCCTAAGAGTTCTGCAGCACTGTCTGCTTGGCTATAACGGGCAGCCTGAAGAGAAGGACACCCTTTCCACCTGGCGGCTCTGAATTTCCTGTTTATTACAGCAGGTAATACATTTTGTTTGGAAAATGAGTTCTACTGCTGAAAAGAAAAGTTAGAAAACCATTTTTTTGTTGTTTTTTTTTTTTCATAAAGAAACCAAGCAAATTTAAAAATGTAATTATTAACTTCAGGGGGAAAATGTCTACAAAAGCTAATGTAATCATAGAGCATAATGATTTGTGTACAATATTTACGTAGTTGAAATAATGTAAATCCTGAATATTTATTTAAACAAGAGTTGTGCTCTACTGTGCTGGGAACACAGCAGCAGGAGGGTGAGCCTGTGTACGGTGGAGGGTGGCCGAGCAGGAGAAGACCAGGTCTCATTTCCCATAATAGGAAGTCAATAAGCAACGCTTAAGTTAAAAAAAAAAAAAAATCTACACACAGGGGTAAAGGTAAAGGCACCTAATCAAGAAATAGGGGAGCTGGGCGTGGTAGCACATGCCTATAATCCTAGTGGCTCTGGAGGCTGAGGCAGGAGGATCAGGAGTTCAAACCCAGCCTCAGCAATTTAGGAAGGCCCTAAGCAACTCAGCAAGACCCTGTCTCTCATTTCTAAATAAAATATAAAAATGTCTGGAGATGTGGCTCAGTGGTTAAGTGCCCCTGAGTTCAATCCCCAGTACCAAGAAAAAGAAAGAAATAGGGGAGTAATAAAAAAGGAATAGCTAAGGCAAATGAAAGCCACTATCTTTAAGAAATAGGGATTGTGGGTTCAGCACAGTGAACAGGAGAATGAGGCTCCAGGCAGGGGTGACAGAAATGTTTAACAACTCCGTTTCCAGGGGAAAGACCTGAATTTGTAGGGGTCACCATTTTCAGTAGCGTAAATATTCCCACCCTCACTAATCTCAGGCTAAAGAACTGATGTCAGGAAATACAGAGTTAGAAGAGACTCTTAGCAGTAAGCACACCATTATATAATATTTCCACTCTACAGACATCATTGACATAAATAACTGCAAGGACACAGACTGTATCAAAACAATTAGGAAGTGATGAATTTTTAATACTTAGTACCTCTGTTTTTACTCTATTTAATTTAAGTTAATGCAATTGAATTTTTAATAAAGGTGGTATTTAACAACTGGCTCTCAGAATTCCTAAAAATTTAACAGTAGGCTCTCACAAGCCAGTACAAGCCAACTCTAGCACATCACCTGCAGAACCACAGGCCTTGGAATGCCAGCAGATGTCCTGAACGCTGCATGTTTGAAACTTTGATTGACGTAAAAATTAAAAAGCAATCAAATAAAACATCTGGGCCAGATGTTCCAAAGGAAGTTCATTCTTAATTATTAAAAAAACGTGGACAATGCTCTCTCTGGACTCCATAAATCTCTCTGTTGTATGATTCCTACTCTGTACAGGGGCTGTGAAGAAAGGCCACCCCCAGTCTGGCTCTTGCTCGCTATCCAACCCTGCCTCCTCACACTTACTACAACAGGAATCATTATCCTCAATATACAAATTTATTTTGATTTATATGATCAAATGTCATCCTCAAGACAATCCCATTTTACAGCTGAGAAAGAGGCTCAGGAGCTTCTGAGTGCAGTCTTGTTTTCCACTGTGACAGAACATTAGAAGGGCTGTCCAGATGGTCAGCTCATGAACCACCCCAGGGGCAGGTCCGCCCGGGTCAGAGCCTAACCTGCTCTCTGATTTCCAGCCTCAGCTACTCTGGCTCCGCAGGGCTGGGCAAGGACTTAGCTATGTGGGCGGGGTGGGGAGGCCTGTTCCTTAGCCTCAGGGATCTCAGGGAGCCCTTCACACTGCTGATGTGGGCGGGAGCCTGGAGGGCTAGAAACACAAGGCCAGTCCTCCTTCCGTGTCAAATGTTGGCTGGTAGCTGCCGCCACTTTTCCAGAGGTCTGCTTGACAAGTTCTCTCCAAAACTTTCACAAGGTCATGGCTGCTTGGGGAATTTACCCCAGGGCAATCAACAGAGAAGCACACTAAGACACTCACTGCTGTGTAACAGGGAGCAATGCAATAAATGCCTAACTAAAGGCACCACCTGAAGGAATTGCAGCATGCCAATATAGCAGAATACTAAGAGGTCACTTAAAACCACGTTCAAAGCACGTTTAGTGGCATGGGAATTGCTAAAGACCCAACATCTAACATTTAGTAAAACAGAAACAAATCATATATATATACACACACGTATATGTGTATATGCATATATATTACATATATGATTCCTATATGTGAGATACACATTATTAAAAATACACCATCTGCAAGAAAATACATCAAAATGTTAATAGTGGTAACCTTGGCTAGTTGAAAATTATTGGTGGCTTCCAATTCTTTTATAATGAACATTTAACCTTTTATTTCCCCATTGATGCTGGGGACGAAATTCAGGGCCTTGAAATGTTAGGCAAGCTCTCTACCATTGAGACACAGCCCCAGCATCAATATTTAACATTTTTATTCTAAAAAAGAAACCCAATCACCTTGATTGGTTTCAGGCAAACAGGTCTCAAAGAAATGAGATGCAGACGGCTGTTTCCCAGGGTCCCTGTCCTATGAGTTTCGATGGAGCATAGGTGTACTGGTTTGTACAGGCTTCTCTACTCCCTTGTTGCCCCCTGCATGGTCTGGAGGGAAAAAGCTCCTTGAAACTGAATACAATTAAATAATTAATTGCAAGTGGATTTCACAGTGTGTATGGATGCGCACGGGCAGTGCGGGCCAGGCCTCCCCCGGGAAGGCTGGCGGTGCGGTGATGCCCTGATGCCCTGGGAGCAGGTCGCCCGGCAGACTGCCCGGGGAGCAGTATGGGCTCTGGGCCCCTGCCCAGGCTTTATCTGAACTCAGTGAACTGACCAACGATGAGTCGCTTCCAAAACAACCCGCACTGCAGCTTCAGCTTCCTGGAACCTCCCATGGCTGCAGAGTTGAATTTTGTACACAGAAGCAAAATGTTTTCTTACCTGCAGAATCAGCTTAGCATGGCAGAAAACACTGGGCAGGAGGTAGTGTTTCCATGCGTGGTTCTGGCACTCACCAGCTAGGTGACCTTGAACATCGCCCCTGGTCACTCCAAACCTCCAAGGTCTCTAGACCCTGGCCTACGCCCTTCCTGATTCTCTGCGGCTGCCCTCTCCACTCTATGGAGCAGGACACCTGAACAACACAGAGCACCTTGCTTTGAGCATACCAGGACAGAATGCAGGGTCTGCCTCAAGTTCACTGTCAATGATCAAAGACCTGAGTGCTTACCAGGTGCCAAGCCTGAGCTGAGCAATTCATAGATATTATTTTACTTACTCTTTGTTAACAACTCTATAAAGTTTTATTAAGTCTTTATAGCCCTCCTGTATCAACCCATTTTTTGGATGAGAAAACTGAGCTCTGGGAAGAGTCTTGTAGGAGGTGATACCGGTGGGAATTGAACAGCTGCCACCTCAACTTGACCTCTAAGTCTCCCTGCTATGCTGGTGCCTGTTTCAGGATCGAGTGAGATAGCAGGTAATTCAGGGGAAGAGTCAGAAATCAGAAGTAGAACCTCAACATTTCCAGTGTGGTTCTCCACAGGGGCTGGTGGCAACTCAGTTGTAAAGTCCCTTAAATTCTTCTTGGAGACCCTCCGTCCTTCACTCCTCTCTCTCCTGGTCCCTCTGCGCTAACCTTAGGGTTCCCAAACCTTTCCAGAGTTTAGTGGGAAGTTTGAAAACCCCAGTACCCAGGTTGCATCCCATATCAATTAGATCACCATTTTGAGAGGCAGGAGTTAGACACCAGCAGGTTTTAAAGATTCCCCAAGTAATTCCAGCGGCTAGCAGTGTTTAAAAAAGCACTCTCCTAGAGACTCCATATTCTGCCAAGGGCTAGGTCTCCAGTTCAGGGAGATCTACATGTGGGGACAGGACCAGCAGCAAATCAGTCTTACCCGAGGGGGAGGGTGAGCAGCTAACAAGCATAATCACACATTATCACGCATAACAGCATAACATTGGTCTTATTTTAGAAACCACAGATAAAGCAAACAGGAAGGTAAAAGTCATATGAAGTGATGGCGTTTGAAGTAGAACTCAGGGCAGAGGAGAATGCAGAGCCCAGGAGATGGAGGGTCGAATGGTGGGACCCCAGGCCCCAGTGGGAGATGTCTAAAGATGGGCCACCCGTCTGTCATCACATCCCCCCTGAGTGCTGCCCCTGCATCTCAGACCATCCCCTCAGGCTGCCTGCAGACTTCTCAGCTCTCTCCATAGCTGGAAGTTCACATTGAAAGACAGAGTCATACAACGGGTACTGCCATCCATCTCTCTAAAGCTCTTAGCACAGGTCAGGCCCCCTGTATGTCATGCACTGGGCCCAAAGGAAGCTGTGCCCCAATTTAGATTAATACAGCCCTCGACACTCCAAATATGTAACTTTTCTTAGTATTACCTAGGAAGGAGACTTACAAATGAGGAAACTGGTCCCTGGTTGCAGCACCAGCAGTGAAAACCTGAGGGAGCTCTGGGTGTCACCATGGGAAGCATCTCGAACCACTTGAGTCACCACTAAGGTGTCTGTCATCCAGTGCTGGCTGCCCACCCCAGGTGTGCCCTGCTGTGGTTCCTGGAGAAACGCCCTCTTCCACATCCAGGAGGAGAGGTGTAGGGGCCACCTTAGTCCTTGGTCCTGGGCAGTGTCTGTTCACAGACGCCAGAAGGGAGAAGAGGCTTCTGAGCCTAGAAATGGAAGATGCTGAGCGATTGTGAGGGAGTTCGCATGTGTCGGAAGGGGCTACCTAGGTCTCTGGGACTGGGGACTCTGGCCACCCTGCAGACCTCAGAGTTCAAGCTTGCCTCTGCAGTGTCCTAATTACTGGCCCTGCTAAAACAGAGATGATAAGAAGTCTCCAAACTGCCTGAACCTGACAAATCTACAGGAGGGTTCTTTATGGGTGTAGGGAAAGCTACGGCTCCCTCCTGGCTGCTCACAGCCAACTGGGTAAGAAAGACGAAGAGTGAGACATGCCGGCCCGGGGGTGGGGCTGGGTTCTGATGGAGGCAATGCTGAGGGCTGTGCGAGGACAGAGGGGCAGGCGTGGGGACAGGGAGGTCAGGAGGGCCTTTGCAGAGGAGGAGGAGGCCTATAGACAGGGAACAGGGGAGGCATAGCGGGTGCCTGGGGTGCTGAAGTACCCACACCTACGAAGGCCCAGATCTTGAATAGGTAGAGATGGACAAGACCACAGCGGAAGGCCCAGAGCAGACTGCTGAGGAAGCTGCAGGCCAAATGTAGGAATCGGAACTTGACCCCACCGGCAATGGGGAGCCAATCTGGAACGCACTGGACCCAGAAGTGTGCCGGGCAATTGCTGCCCAGCAAGGACTGCGATGCGTGGTGAGCCTAGAGACGTCAGGGAGGGCAGGAGTCAGCGCAGGGAACATGTCCTCGAGGGAGGGAGGCGTGCTGGGCAAGGCTTCCCCGGGCAAAGCCTTTGTGTCCCTTGCCATGGATGATGGCTCCCTCATCCACCCATTTAGCCAAATCTCTCCTGCGCTCTTTCTTCAGGAGCCACAGATCAGCAGTACGGTTCTCCAATAAACCCCAGGCAGCTTTTGCAGACATCTTCTTTGGTCCCATTTATACAGTGGAAACAGGCTCAGAGAAGTTGAGGTTTTGTTTGGAATCACAAGGCCAGGAAGCTCTCCAAGACCTCAGCTCCAGAACCCATTCTCTCTCCACCACCCCTGGCAGGGCTTGAGGACAATGTTTCCATTGCTCCACGTCTTTTTCCATTGACCTGACCAGAGGGAGGCCCTTATCAGCCCTGCTCCATCAGGACAGGTGGGGCGGTGAGGTTAAACACCTCTTCCCTATTTTACATTTTACAGATAAGAAACCCTGAGACTGAGAGGCAGCAGCTACCTTGTCCAAGGTCATGTGATAACACAGGTTGTGGCATGGTGACCAGGTCCTGCCTGGGGCCTTAAAGCCACTCTGCATCCCTGGGAGATGAAACAAGTTCTACAAAAAGGGGTGTGAGGCCATGTCTTGAGACACTGAACTGCACTCCAGGCCTTTGGTGTGATAGTGCAGGGGGACCACAGAGGAAAGCAAGTCTCCTGACGTCCTAGCCCTGCCATTACGTCCCAGAGGCCCACGGTGGAGCAGGAGGGTGCACAAAACTCTGAAAAGTGTTTAAGAAGTGACTGTAAAGAACTGACAGCCTCTATGCCAATTGTGGGGGTGAAAGCCCTTGAGTTGTTTGTTTTACGACAAACAGGAAAGGACATTTCTGGCTCAGGCAGAAAAATCACACGAAAAAAGTGCTGGCATCATCTGCAGTCTGTCATCACAAGCGAACTCCAAGCAGGCAGGGCATACTGGGAACTTGTGGTCTGGACCGCTAGGGAGTGAACTTAGGGTCTTTAGGGTCTTCTCATTTCTTGGACACAAGCTGCCTTCCTCCTCAGGCTCCTCAGTGCAGCCCAGGGCAAGCCTCCCCACGTGGGAACTGCCTGGAGGGATGTGGACATGGAGGATCCTGTGCAGGTGAAACCTTGTCAAGGTCAGGAGCCAGTCCCCAAGTCTCTGTTTCCAGCCCAGAAGCCTGGCCGTCTGCTGTACAGGGGCCATCCCAAGACAGGATCCCTCAGACTGTTCCAGGTTGCCAAAAGTATAAAAATTTCTTCTTCCATTACTCCTCTGGCCCAGGGAAGGAGAAGGAGAAGACGGTTCCTCTGTCTGAAGCCCTTCCTGAGACACCCCAACTCTACACACAACTCCCGCAGGATGGGAGGAAACTCATTTAGGATTATCTTTGCTGGCCCACCTGGGATTTGCAGAGCAGTAGCAATCCATGTTCAGTGGAAAGAGATGCTCACTGGCTGTACCTCCCTGGACAAGTCTGCCTCTCCGGGTCTCAGTTTGAAAAGTGGAGACAGCATTGAGGGAAAGAGGTAACACACACCTGGTATACTGGTTGCCCCTGGGGGCTTCTGTGTCTCTAGCAGGCATTGATAATCGCTCACTGAGCTCTGCCTGAGTCTTGCAACCCAGGGACTCCCGGCCAGTCGATCAGAGTGGGCAAAAGAGATGAAGTCTGACTGTCAGCCTGGCGCCATGTGATCCCTAGGGCTCTGACAGCTGCTAACATCTGAGCCCCTTGCTAAGCCTCTGAGATGCCCCGTACCTCTCTGTATTCAGAGAGGATCCCTAGAGGCCTCTGAGAACATAATCCCCACAAATGCCCTTACATCTGCCCCTTCCTCCAGGCCCACAGCCCCAGGAGAGGCTCCAGCTGCCTTCTAATTGGTCTCCATGGAGCCAGTCTCCCCTTAAACCCTAGTGTGTGAGGCTGACCTTCTATAATTACTAATTCCATTCTGCAGCTTCTCCAGAATCTTCCATGGTAGGTGTAACCACTTGTAGGATTTTTTTTAACAGGTTGGGCATCCAAGCCTCCTTCTGGATTTGGAGGACTCTTCACAGTACCCAGGACTGGCGGGACACCGGGCCTTCCACACAGGAGCCGCAGTGGGGCTCCTCCTACCCAGAGTCCTTTGCGGCCTGAGTTGGGCACATGACTGGGTTGGGCCAATCAGACTCTCCCACCCCTGGGCAGCCCAGTGCCGGTGCTCACTCAGGCTGGTTCCCTACGACTCCCCGCCTTGGGCCCTTAAATCTGTGAATGCACCAAATCCTATCCTACAGAGAGGGCTCAGGGGTGATTTCTGTCATTAGCAGTCAGGACTCCTGAGGGAGCTCGCTCTTCTCTGCCTCAGCCGACCCAGATGATTCGCCTGGCCTTTGAGGGACCACACACCTCATTTCCACCCCACAGCCCCCTAACCTTGCCATTCGGTTTGCGCCACCCTATGGGGGTCACACTTAAAGAGACAGTTTTCAATGTTATGTTTCAGGGCCTAATAAAATATTGAAATTTCCACAAGTCCCAAGATTTTGAAGACCACACCTTTGCTCGGACCGCTTCTCAAATGTGGAAGAAACACAGACGTTTGCCGGATTGTGGGTCTCAAAACTCTGTTGGGAAAAATACGGTCCCAAAATTAGGGTCCTCACTGGACCAAAATGATCTCACCTTACCACCACCGCCATGCCACCCATCCTGCTCCTGCAGGCTTCTGCAAACTTAGCTGTCCTTCAAGGCCACTGCAGCTCCTGCTTATGCTGGGCCACCTCTGGCTCCTCCATGTCTCCTGATCCCTCTTCTCCCTCAACATTTACCAGCCTTTCTCCCTGTAGCTTGCTGTGTCTTATTGAGGAGCCTTCCATGTGTCAGACTTGAAACCAAGTGTTGCTTTAGTCATTCTTCACAATAATCCCGAAGCACACATTGTTGTGTCCATTTTATAGATGGGGAGACTGAAGCTTAGTGAGATTAATTAACACCGTAGCAAAGCCAAGTCTCATGTCTTTCTTCCCAACTGGAATATAAGCAATATACAATGGATAGTACTTTGTCTTGTCCTCTGCTGTAACCCCCGCATCTGGAATTGTGCTTGACACATGGTAATGTCTCAGTAGAATTCTGTTGCATTAACCACACCACAAACTGTGAACCTAATCAGGATCCTCTATACAGTTGTATGAACTGTGCACTGTACAACCTGGAGGGTACCATTCACCTGGTGTGCAGCCTTCTGTGATTCTCAGGACTTAACTGTGCTGCTGCTCTAATTCTTCATTTAGCACAGTCTTGTCTTGTTTGCTTTATTTCACTGGTGTTGGTTGCTTTCCCTGAGAGATTTATCAGCACTTTCATCTTAAATGAGATAGTCATGGAAGGCTTCCAGCGGAGTAGGGGACACAGATGAAACCTGAGAGGGCAAAGACATGCTTCTTTTGCCCTCTGGCCCCAGACACAATGTCAGTCTATCTTCAGGATCAGATGATTCCCACATCTGCCAGAAGCACAGGTGTTGTTTGGGCGACTGTGGGAGAGGGTCCCAGGGCACCATGTGCACCCTTCAAGCTGGACCACCGCTCTGTCTTGCCTCTTTGGGACATCACCAGGAACACGCCCATCCACGGGGTGTGTGGACTCCCAGAGGCCCTGGGCCCACACCATGGAGACTCAGCCCTGGTCCATTGCTGCTCCTGCAGAAGCCATGGGAGCTGTGATTACAACATTCAGGGACATCTAAGAGGCCAGAGAAGGGGCTGGCCACCATGGAGGTGATGGCCTTGACAATCTCCTTCACACTGCAGGTGAACAGCCCACGACTGGGCCGCCCTCCCACCCATCTCTCTGCTGAAGCTGCTGAGACTGACTTGCACTTCAGGGTAGGGGGGGTAGGAGAAGGAATGCCATGTGCTTCTAGAACTCCCAGTCTAGTTCTGGCTTTGCTCATGCTGATGAGTAACTGTGCCAGCTCCCTCCTCTACGGGCTTCAGTTTCCTCATGTGCCAACAAATATAAGGTCACTGGGCACAGGGCCTGGCACGGAATAAGTACTCAACGAGCATTAGCCATTACTGTGTCACCGTCCCGGAAATGCAGGTTAGCTGCCCCTGCACTGCGTCTGCACCTGTCCCAGCTCTCAGCCCGCTCTGCGCCTGCCTGCTGTCTCGTGGGCTGTCTCCCTCACTGGCAGTGACGCTCCAAGGCTGGGGCATGTATCCAGCCCGATTTAGGATTTCAGACCTAGCTCGGTCACTGGAACATGGACCCAGAAAGTGCCAGATCGGCACCAGCAGGGTTCCAGCACCCAGACGCCCGGCTTCTGACTGAGCCATACCCACGTGCTCATCCATGCTCATTCAGCACAGTTAGGGACCCGCCCTCCCACCAGCCCCTGGCTTGGCCACCAAGAGACCAGTCAGGTGGGACGCTTCCCTTAAACATCAGCTCTGCAACACTGTGTCTGTTTGGCCACTACTGAATGCCCAACCCTGAGTGCAGGGCCAGGCTCATAACGGACTGGGTCAGTACTTCGGGGATGAATGCACGACCGAGGGGCAGGGCCGTTTTCAGGAGGCCCTCACTCTCCTCCCCAGCCCAGCACGCGGCCAGCACAGGCACTGTCCTGTTGTCAAGCAGAGCTGGGCGGCAGGAGGGGGCAGGGAGGTGAACCCAGCCCCTGGTACGGCTGCCACCTGGCCTCTAGCCAGATCTATTATCTTTCCAGTGACCTGTGGCTACATTTTCTACTCTAATTGTCAAACGATAAATGGGACGTGTGGCCTGCCTGCCCTGTTTGAGCACAGGGATGCAGTCACGAAGGCTGGGGGCTGGGCACACAGTGTCTGTGTGTCTGGGAGGCCCTCGGGGACATCGTGTGGGCAGCTCCTCTGAGTTGGGCCCTGGCTGCCCCACCTGCCAGTCCCAAGGACAGCCAGCTGCTGTTTTTCTTCGTTATTGTCCAATGGCCCTGCAGCTATCTCCCGGGGGCTCCCACTGGTGCAGAAATTGAGGGATTCTTCGTCCTCCAGAGCACCCCGTCTGCACTGCGGAGCCCTAGAAAGTCCTGCCAATGGCTCCCTGGGCAGCCCCTGGCCCAAGGTCTTCCCAGAGTGGGTGGGAAGGTCCTGTAAAGGGAGCACTCACAGTGGGCGGAGAAGGCAGCGCTGCCTCCTGGACTGAGGCTGGACTGCACTGGCCCCGAGGCAGGGTTTTCAGAGGCTGACTGTTTGGTAAGAACAGGAAATGCACAGCCCCACCCAGTCGCTCTTCTCCCACAGCTGCAGACAACCTGGGGCCTGTAGGGCCAAGGGGATCTGAATTCTCTCTGGATATGCCACTGGAGGGGACCTGGCTGCCCAGCCATGGCAGGATTCACAGAAAACTGGGCTGGACTGCGGGAGAGGGGCCCCTCAGACCCAGCAGAGCTCCTCATCAGCAGAGGGGCAGAGGCTGGCCCAGGGTGATCAATCCCCCAACAGGGCCACCGGTGCCTACAGCAAGCACTGCTATCTCCTTTCTGCCCAGGGGAGACTTTGAAGATTGATTTCAAGTTAGCACTGCCTCAGCAAGCAAAGCCAGACAGCCCTGGGGTGGAGCCTGGCATCTCCCCCAGAGGACCTCCCTGGCCTGAAGAGACGTTTCCTGAGGCAGTGGGGACTTTGCTCCTCAGCCCCATCCACTGTCACCTGGCCTTGAGCCAGCGCCCCCTCTGAGCCTCACTGGTGCCATCTGTACAGTGGGGCTTTGTGCCCTGTGACCTCTGTGGTTTGTCATCTTCTGACCTGTGTTCTCCTCGCTGGGCTCTGTGGGGAGGTACAGATTGGGAGGGGTTCTGTTGGGAGTGAGGACCCTGAAGCCCGGCTGTGTGAGAGCAGAGGTGGGGTGCCAGCAGATGGCCTGGGAGCCGGAGGGAGTCTGCAGGGCTGCCATCCTGGAGGCTCTGTTCAAAACAGATCCCTGCCTCCTCTAAGCCTCTGACTCAGGGCCCGGGGAAGAAGCGTGTTCAGCACATCCTTAGGTGGTGCCTGTGCACTGCGGCAGCAGAGGTGGCAGGGAGGGCCTGAGCACCCACTGGACGTCTCAGGGACCTGGACTCAAGTTGGCCTCTGAGGCTTGCTAGGAACAGCAGCCCCATGTCACAGGAACAGGGGCACTGAGGAGGAGTCCAGCCCCGGGTGGGCTTCTCCATATGGTTATCCTTGCTAACAAAGGAGACCCCCACCCCCTAGCCCCCCAGTCCTGACAGACAGCTGAGGGAAATGACCTTCAGCTAGTTGGGCCTAGGAAGTCCAAGGCCACGGTGAGCCTGACAGAGGAGGAAGAAGAGGAGAGGAGGAAGAGGAAGAGGTCCTGCTTGAATTCACAGTTCCCTGGCGTTTCAGTTCACAAATGGCCCCCAAACTAGGCCCTGCCAGATGCCCAGGCTAGCAGCTGTTGGCACCACAAGCAGAGGCCACCCCAACACGCATGTGCGCACACACACACTCACACACACACACACACACAGCACGCGCACACTCTCACACACACTCACACTCACACACACATACACCACACACACTCCCCCACCCATGCTAACCAGATCAGGATGTGCATCCAATTCAAGCTTCGTCAGATCTTGAGCCGCCCCACCCCTCCCTCTCTCATAGCCTCAGAGCTGATTGGACCAGGGTGAACATCTAAAGCAAAGACAACCAATCAGATCCCCTCCACCCTGTTTAAAGTTCTAACTGCCCTCATCCTCTTCCCTAATTAAGTTCTCTTCCTAGCATTCTTTGCCTTCTGTTGTGCCCTGCGATCTACTTACTTTATTATCTGCCTCTCACATTAGCATTGTAGGCCTGACAAAGGCTGTGATTATTGGGTTTTTGTTTACTGCTGGGTCCTTAGTGCCTGACACATAGTAGGTGTTCAGTGAAAATCAGATGAATGAATAAGTTCTCTCTTCCTGGAGATGCAGTAACAGCTAACATTTACATCCAGTATGCATTCGTAAGCTGAGGAGTCTCACAGGGCCAGGGTAGGCACATTATTCTATCAATGACCTTGGTTTTATGGCTCACAAGCATGTTTATAATCATCTTATTCAAGTCTTCCCATTCTTCTGGGGGAGGTGTAATTTCCCTAATTTCAGGGATTAGGCTCAGAAGGGCTAATGGGCTTGCTCAAGTTCACACAGCAGGGAAATGCCAGAACTAACAGCAAAACCTATGACACCACCTGCCACCTGCCCAAGTCCCCAGCTCTCTCCAGGCCCCTGGAGGCCCCTGCTCTGTGTGGAGATGGTGCACTGGCCCTTCCTTTCTCTGGGGAGGTGAGCTGGAGGAAGGGCAGTCTGGGGGCCCCAGGAGGCTAACCTGACTGAGAAAGGGAAATCCTCACCAATGATTGACAGCAGAGCCAGAGGCTCTGCTGAGAGGGGACCCAAACACCCCAATGCATGCTAGACTAGAAGTATTTCCGCCATCATGGCTGTCTTCTTCAGATTACCTTCTGCTCTATTTCCCAATTAAAGTGTGGCTCACGGAGCTGAGAACAATACTGTACTTCCAGCCTGTGCTCTGGCTGGCTTCAAAAAGGGAGAGGGAAGATTTTTCCTCCTTCTTCCCTGACCTCGAGGTCTTGCTGCCTTATGAAAGGATCCCTGAGTCTATAATTGACTGTCACCTGAAATCCCACCATTAGAGATTCATTCCTTTGGTGTTTCATTTTGCTGCTTTTAACACACAAATGCTGCTGAGGAGAGCCTAGTGGGAGATGTTATTGGTTAATGTCAACTCGTTCTAAATGATGGAAACTTTCCTGATGCTGTGTTCCAAGAGGATCCCCTTGGATCAGAACCCCTCACCCTTCAGTACCCCACCATCAGCACAAGGCCCCAGCAGGGCAGGTGCTGCCTCAAGGTCACCTAGTGAATAAGTGGGAGATGGCTATGCCAGGGCCACACTAAGGTCCTGGCCACATCTGTGCAGGGGACACCCCACAGCCTTTCCCCAGTCCTCCAGTGGGAAGCTCTTAGACCGCAGACCCCAAGGTTTGCCATCTTTCAGGGAAGCCCTGCCTGGCCAGACGGCACTGTGCCAAGAGGGAAGCTGTGCTACTGACATGCCACCAGCAGAGGGCAGTGGCCGCACTGCTCTCAGCCACATCCTGAATTCTGGAGCAGGAGGGAGTTTTGCAGACCAGCCCTCTGGAGGCTGGGGTTCCTGTGGCCCTCACAGCAGCCAGCCACTGCTTGAACGCTCCCAGTTAAATGAAGCTCACAACTGTGCCCAACTCACTCAGAAAATTCTTCTGTATGTTGAGACGGTAATCTGCTTCCCGGTGACTTGGGCCACGGGCGCCTGTGCCCCGTCCTGCTGTCTCGTCACTCCCTCTTTCTTATCGCCCCCTCTCTCCTGCTTCTGGGGCCACAGGAAAAAGTCAGTCAGGTTTCTATTGCCAGCTCTCAGAAGCTGCAGTCCCTCTTCTGACTGGGCACCCGCAGTGGTGTGTGACAGAGGCTGTCATTCTTATTTTTCCTATAAGAGGTTTTATTTCTTATCTCTAAGAGGATGCCATGAATCCTGATAAAGTCTGAGGCTCCACCAACCAGGGCTTTCCATACAGCTCCCTTTCACAGCAGCCGTGAGAGAATGGGGGAGATGCTGCGGCCCCACCCCACTCCCCAGCTTGGGTTTCTGCAGCCACAGGGGCTCCCCGGCGCTGTTTACCTCCCTTCAAGCCACTGCCTTTCCTAGGGGTGTGGGCTGTCCTGGTTGCAGGATCCTCCATCCACCCCAACTGCCAAGCACACACACCTGGCCCTAGCTATCTCACCTTCAGCCCCTGGCCATGTGGTAGGGACAGGTTCCTAGGGTGGTAGGTCCCTGCCTCACGACTTGGAGGGCCTGGTTTGTTGCCTTGATTTAATTGGTTACCCCTCCACCTCTTCTCAGGCCTCTCCAGCCTAGACCAGGATTCTCCCTGATTCTCACGGCACCAGCATGGTTTTTTCTCGCTTCCAAGGCTGGGCCAGTACATCACTGTGAGTTCTTTTGAGAGATTCAATCGTGGGTACGGGGGCGGGGGGGATATGCATGCTCAAAGAAGATAATTTGAAACTCACACACACACACACACACACACAATACACAACTCTAAATTATTAAATCGTACTACCATCCCTGGGGATAATCACTATAATTTGGTGCAAGTCTTCCCCAACCTGTACTCAGTGAACGAGTGGAATAGGGTCCTTTTGTCCCTGTTCACTATCCTGGTGGTCCTCATCACACTCTCCAGGGTTTCCAAGAGTCAGGTGCAATTAGAATGTTGTAGGTGGACACACAGCCCCTCCCCACACTGCCTGCCTTTCCTTGCTGGCATTTTGACCCTGGGATCCCCCTCCTGCTATGGACACCCCTGAGCCATCCTGCCCACGGGGTGCCAGGACTGGGCTGTTACCAGTAAGGCATGGTGTGGGCTATGAGTGAGCCTGGTCTCTGCTCTACCCGCGGTCAGCACTTGGACCCCAGCTGCCAGAAATGAGGACATGTGGCCTGTGGGGAGGCCCAGTGGTGAGGAGTTGGGTGTCAGTTGAGGTCTCCTGCCAACAGCCACAGGGCAGTGGGGAAGCCCGTGTGCCCCTGAGTTTAGGTTTCAGACGATCGCAGCCCCAGCATGGCTGTAAGTGCAACCTCGTGAAAGACCCTCAGCCAGAACCGCCCAGCTGCATTGGGAATACTTGTTATTTAAATAGTGGAGAACGAGCCGACTTTCCATTCTTTGTGAGAGAGGGGGAGCAGGTGCCATCATCTAAGATTCTGAGACGGGAAACTGAGGCTGGGAGCAGGCAAGGCTGTCCCCCTTGTGGGTCCACAGCCCACAAGGAATGGGTGGGTTGTATCAGTTATCCTGGGTCCCAAACTGCGAGCACAATCCCTGATATTTCAGAGGGTCCCTCCACACTTTTTAAAAAAGAACCAAGAAAATGGGAAAAAAAAAACAAAGCAAAACAGGAAAATTGGGAAATACAGATGAGGGATAAGTACTATTCTGTCCTGGTGAAAACCAACTCTATTTTATGCCTAGCTAGAGAGAACCATTGTTTGGCTTTCCTTTCGACAGAACCATTTTTATGCCTATATTGTATTCCACAGTGGGGCTGTACTGATAAATTGTGCAATCTCTACTTTTGGATCCATAAGTAGTTTACAGTTTTCAATGCTCTAAAAGGCTGCAGTAAATGTCACAGCTGAATCTTTGCATATACTTGTGCATTCTTTAAAAGATAGATTCTTATAAGTGAAAAGGCTGGGATTAGCAGGCCCACTTTAAAAACAGGCTTTTGTTCTGAATTTTAAAATGTCCTTCATAAAAGTTGCACTGATTTGTACTCCCATCAGCACATCAAGAGAATGATCCTTTCCCCACACTCCTGGCAGCACAGGATATTATCATGTTTTGTTTATTTTTAGATGAAAAATAACATCTCTTTGTTTTCCTGTGCAAGCCTTGAATACCTAGTAAGGCTGATCCTGTGTTCATTTGCTAGTTGTACATATGCATTTATTTGCTTGTGAATTTTCTGATTATATGAAATACTCGAGTTCTTTCTATTGGGGTAACATTATGGTCTGGATCTGGAGGGTCCCCCAGAGGCACATGTGTTGAGGGCTTGGTCCCCAGTGCAGCAGTGTTCAGAGGCTGGGCTTTGGGAAGTGACTGGATCCCAGGGCTTGGACCTCACGGGTGGATTGACAACTTGATGGCATGATGGGAGGTGGCAGACACTGCAGGGCGTGGATCTGGTTGTAGGCCCTTGGAGGTGTGCCTTGAGGACAGTATCTCGTCCCCGGCCACTTCCTCCCCTGCTTCCCAGCTGCCAAGAGCTGAGCAGCTCTCCTCCAAATAGCCAGGGACTGAGACCTCTGAAACCTGGAGCCAGAATAGACCCTTCCACCTTTAAGTTGCTATTTTGATGAACAGCTGCGTAACACAAAGGTTTATCTTTCAACAATTTATAGGTACTTTTTGTAACTAGAGATATTAACTCTGTACGTTATAATTCTTCATCACATTTATTGACCCTTTCCACTCTTTTTTTTTAATGCTGGGGATTGAACTCAGGGGCACTTGACCACTGAGCCACATCCCCAGGCCTATTTTGCCTTTTATTTAGAGACAAGGTCTCATGGAGTTGCTTAGGGCCTCGCTAAGTTGCTGCGGCTGGCTTTAAACTCGCAATCCTCCTGCCTCAGCCTCCCAAGTTCCTGGGATTACAGTGTGCCTCACCATGCCTGGCTCCCTTCCCCTCTTGATCCATCTACAAAAACTAACGATTGTAAATATCCCTCCTTTTCCTTCTTCTTGGTCCTCTATCTAGTTGGTTATCTATAAACATTGTTTTATTAGCAGGAAACTCAGGGATTACTTTGTTGAGAACAAAACCCACCTCTAGAATAATCTCTACAGTCGATGCAGATTTATTTCTGAAGCTCAGGGACATACATCACAGCTAATTCAGAGACGCTTCACCCATTTCTCTTGAAGAAAATGGGCCCCAAGTTCAGGGTCAGTTGCAGGAATGGATTCCTCGAGTTGGCTCCCCCAGTCTTCGCCTGCACCCCCACGCGCCTGAAAATCTACCACACTCGATGCCCACTTCCGCATTTTCCCTGGACAGAGAGAGGGCCTGTGTGGGTCCCACTAGGGAACCCGGCCATCTGCAGATCGTCTTAGGATAAAGGCCTGAGCTAGACTGTTCTACCGCACAGGGGATGAGCTCGGGTCTCAGGTTGAAGGACGGCTGCCTCGGGCTTTCTGAGGGATGTTATTATGCATATTTCTTTGTTTAGCTCAAGTAAGGCTTAGAAGAAAATCTGCTCAGATTTTCTTAGCCTAGAAGAAAATCCACACCTCAGCATGGTCTCTCTCCAGGGCTCTGAGTGATGTGGCCCTGACCCTGCTCCCTGCTCCCCTTGCAAGCTCCACCTCTTGGGCCTCCTTCAGGCCCTGGGCCCTGGCACACGTGACCTCTCTTCCTGAGACTTTTCACACATCCGTCCATGGCTGGCTCCTTCCCACTCAGGATCTCAGAGAGGCCCCTTCTGACGGTCTTCCCTCATCTGTCCCCCACGACTCTCTCATTACAAGTTGATTTCCACAGCATTTATTACTGTCAGAAAGGTCTCCTGACTGGCCCACACAGCTCCCCAGAACAGGGGCCTTGTCTGGATAGTCCATCTATGCTGTCTGCCTGATCCAGAAGCTTCCCTGGTCTCCGCATTCTCCCCACTGGCCCGAGGTATGTGCTAGGTGTGAGAGATGGCCGTCCTCATAAGGACTCTGCCAGTTAGGACTGATTGATCTCTAGTTGAC
Organism: Marmota marmota marmota; assembly: GCF_001458135.2. Taxonomy (NCBI): domain Eukaryota; kingdom Metazoa; phylum Chordata; class Mammalia; order Rodentia; family Sciuridae; genus Marmota; species Marmota marmota. The sequence continues at coordinate 13,189,448 of NW_026000229.1, forward strand.
AAGTAAGAAGGCCAGGCTACGGGTCCTCACTTAGCTGGAAAGTGGGGGCATCTGGATTCTAAGCCCTCAGCCGGTGATCTTCACAGCCACATTCCATTTACAGACGTGGGCTCAAGTCTCTCCCTTTCCGGCAACTCCTTCCCCACAAATAAAGAACAAGCCTCTTCCTCATTCCTTCAGTCACCCTAGTCTTCAGTGCTGCCCTCACCCACCCACCTATATCACAGATGGGGCCAACAGGCTGAGCAGGGCCTGGATTTGGAGGAAGCCCAGTGCAAACCTGGCTGCTAGACCCCGAGTTTGCAGGGTGCCGGTCACAGACACCCAATCAGGCTGCCTGGCTGCGGGGGCCTAGCAGGGTCTGCAGGCCTTGCCCTGACCCAGGTCTTAAATCCAAAGCTCTCTCATCAAGCAGACCTAGGGCTTGACCAAGACTCATCTGCACCCGGAGCCTCCAGTTCTCCTGTCCAGTGTCCCGGTGAAACCTGACTGTTGAGAAGGGAAAGATGGATGGGCATGCTTATCGGGTGTGGAAAGAGAACGGAACCGCTCTCCAAACACGGAGGGGTGCTGTGGGAGCAGAACCTGGTGGCAGAGCAGAGGAAGAAACAGGGGGAACAGGCCAGAGGGCAGGGAGGGGAGAAAGCCCAGGATAGCTCAGGTCTGAGCAGAGGCCCTGGGAGAGGGAGGTGGATCCAGCTGGAGTGCACTCCATTTGGAAGGGAGCAGAAGCCTTGGGGGCTTTCTTGGGACCCCATGAGAGTGACGGGAGACCCAGGAGGGGCCAGGCTGGGGAGAGGAAAACTGAGGCTCTCCTCCAACAGGGGCAGTGCCTGTGCTTCTGCTGAGACAGTGCACCTCTGGCTGCCCTGAGGGGCAGTGGAGAGCCTGTAACTCACCAAGGTGCTGCTTGGCTTCGGGCAGTGCCGACTTCTAACCCAAGTCTGCCTATGAACCTGGGGGCTTACTTTTCTACCTTTTTTCCCCCCAACTCAACATGGTGACTCAGAGTACAGATAAAACTGACACCACTGAGGCCCCCTGAAGAGTCGAGAGAGGCACAGAGCTCCCTTGGTGCCTTCCGTATCCATCCTCCAACACCAATATCCTAAACCCCAGGCTGCACCACTTTCCACTGCCCCCAGCTGGAAGGAAGCAACTTCTCCTGTCATTTTTTATCTTTGGTGGCTCTGCCAGGAGGAATTAGCAGGGCAGGAGGAGGAGACAGAGAAAGAAAAGGAGAAGGGCAATCCCTAGTATTTGTTAAGGAAGAGCTCCTCCCTGGACCCCACAGGAGCTGGGAACACTGTGGGATGGGGCTGCTATCCTTTGCCTCTTCTCCTCTGAGCATCACCCCACCTTCCTCACGTCCTAAACCTGGGCTCCTCTTTACTTCTGATACCATGGGGTCCCTTGGGCAAGGCATGACATTTCCTAGGGCCTCATTCTCAGTTGTACATTTGAGCATCATCTGATGATTTAGCCATAAATCATTGCTGCATAGCATTGTACACAGAATGTCTCCAAGGAATTTTCTGTTTGAAGACCCTTCTTCACCTCCAACAATGGGACTTCCAACATTGCCAAGAGGACTGAGCTGTTCCTAGTAGAATCTAGGTGGTGTTCAGTGCAAAATCATTTAACTTTTGAAGTATGTTTAAAAAGTTTAATAATAAAATGTTGGGGGGATCTATCTTTCTCAGCTTAAAGTATTTAATAAGTTAATACTTGATGCATTGCTATCAAAGTTAGGAACAAGACACCACTATCATTGAACACTTTACTGGAGGTACTAGCCAATGCAATTAGAAAAGAAAAACTATTGGGTATGTGGATTGATGATAAATCTCCTGCCTAGCATTCACAAGGTCCCAGAGTTGATCGCCAGCACTGCTAAAAACCAAAACAATATAACAACAGCACCAACAACAAAATTGGAGGTCTAAAATATATAAATGAAAAGGTACAAATATTGGGGCTGGGGTTGTGGCTCAGTGGTAGTGCACTTGCCTATCATGCATGAGGCACTGAGTTCAATTCTCAGCACCACATACAAATAAATAAAATAAAGGTCCATCAACAACTTTAAAAAATAAGTTAAGAAAAAAAGAAAAGGTACAAGTATCACTATTTGCAAATGTCAATATCCCTAGAAAACGCAAAAGAAACCACAGAAAAACAACTACAAACAATTGGTAAATTTAGGAACATGGTGATTATTATTAACATATAGAAATCTGTGGCTTTCAAGTACACAATCACCAACTAGTGTATATTAGGGAAGAAGAGTTTTATGCAACAATGCAACAAAAACGGTAAATGTGTGTAACAAGAAGTGTATAAGAGCTAAGTGGAAAAAAAATAATTTTACAAAAGGAAAAGACTAGAAAAAGTAAACTATGTTCATAGATAGACTCAACATCATACAATCTCCATTCTCTAAATCTATAGATTTAACTTAATCTCAACAAAAATATCAAGAAAGCCAGGCCTGGTGGTGCATTCCTGTAATCTCAGCAACTCAAGAGGGGGAGGCAAGAGGAACACAAGCTTGGGACCAGCATGGGCAATTTAGTGAGACCTTGTTTCAAAGTAAAAAAAAATTTTAAAGAAGGGCTGAGGGTGTAGCTCAGTGGTGGAACACCTCTGGTTTAAATCCCCACTACCCCACCACACACACAAAACTCAAAGATTGAAACATAAAAAATGTTATTATAAATGTACTGAAAGGCCTGGTGGAAAATTTGCTTTATAACCTCAGAGAAAAGATCTTTCTACCGATGACCCAAGACAGAGCCATAAAATAAAAGACTAAAAAACTAAACTACTTGAAATTTATTTTATTTTTGCTTTTTGGTGTTAAGGACTGAACCCAGGGTCTCTCACATGCTTGGCAGGAGATTTACCACTGGGCTACTCCCCAATCCTTGAAATTTAAACGAAGAAATCTGCATTGCAAAAGTCACCATTTGAAAGGTATATCTATAATTCAGACTCTACACAAAGGGCAAATTTCATTAATACATAAAGGACTTAAATCAAGGAAAAAAGCACAGGCCTTATAGAACAATGAGCAAAGGACATGGACGGACAGTTCACATAAATAGGAGAGGCAAATAGATTTTAAGCATATAAAAATACTTTTGACCTCATTTAAAAATATAAACTATCCTGAGAAAGTTTTCCAATCTATCAGTACGACAAAAATAAAAGCATGGGGCTGGGGATGTAGCTCAGTGGTAGAACACTTGCTGAGCACACGCTAGGAACCAGGTTCAATCTACAGTACCGCAGCGGGGGGAAAAGTATAACATTCAATTTTCAAGGGAGTAAGGAAATGGGCATACTTCTATTTTGCTGGTGAGAATGTAACTTGTTATACTTATTTTTGTTTTTGTTGGTACCGGAGATTGAACCCAGGGGTACTTACCCACTGGACCACATCCCCTTCCCTTTTTATTTTTTATTTTGAGACAATTTGAGAGAGAGTCTCACTAAGTTGCTTAGAGCCTCACTACTGGCCTTGAACTTGTGATCCTACCTCAACTTCCTGAGTCACTGGAATTACAGGCATGTGCCACTGCACTGGGAAACAATTGCATTAATATCTATCAACATCTCAGAAGCATGCCTTGTGCAGTGGTGCATGCCTGTAATCCCAGAGATTCAGGAGGATGAAGCAGGAGGATGACAAGTTCAAGGTCAACTTCAGCAATTTAGTGACACTGTCTCAAGAAACAGGAAAAAAAAAGATAAAAAGAGATTTCTATTCTGGAAATTTGAACCAAGGTCTATTTGTATTCACTAAAATTCAGAGATCTTAGTTGTTAGCCTCATTGAATTTTTACATGTGTGTACAACACCACCACGATCAGGACACAGACCATTTCTGTTATCCTAAATGAAGTTTCCTTATGCTCTCACACCCACTATGCTGACCTCCATCACTGTAGATCAATTTTGCCAGCTCTTGAACTACAAATGAGTGGATTGATACAGTGAATACTGCTTGGTCTCTGGCATCTGTTGCTCAACAGGACTTAAAGATTCATCAGGCTGCTGTGTGTATTGGTAGTTATTCTTTTCTATTGATGCATACCAGTCCATTTTATAAATCTACCACAATTTGTATATTCTGTTGATACACGTTTGGGTTATTTCTGGTTTGGATCTATTGTAAATAAAGCTGCTGGCAACCATTCTCCTGTAGTCTTGAGTGTGTGAGTATGTGTATGTGTGTGTGTGTGTGTGTGTGTGTGTGTATGCATTTTTATTGGGTATAAATCTACAAGTGGAGTTGCTTGATCACATTGGGGTACATATTTGTTTAACTTTATTAGACACCCAGTTTTCTAAAATGGTTATAACATTGTACATTCCCACCAGCTGGGTGTGGGCTTTCTAGTTGTTCCTCATCCTCAACAACGCTCAATACTGTCAGTCTTAAATCTTAGCCATTCGGGTGGGTATGACTTGTGGTTTTAATTTGCATTTTCCTGGTAAATAATGCTGTGTGAAGGACATGAACAATGCGGCACACACAAGAAATGCAAATAGATCTGAGACGCGCTAATGAAAATGCTAGTTGAAACTCCTCTGAGGAAGCAGCACCCTTCCACGGGCTCGCTGGCTACCAGGACATTTGCTTGCATGCGAAGCACATCCTGCCCCCTCACTCCCCATCTTTAAATGCAGTCCTATGTTAGGGATTACAGTCCTTTTCAGATATGGGCTATGCAAACACCGCCCCCTGCCTGTGGCTTGCCTTCTTCCTCATTAGATCTTTGGGTGTGCAAAAGTTTTCAAATTTGATCAATTTATCAATTGTTTTTATGGTCATTGTTCTCTGTGTCTTGCTAGCAATCTTTACCTATGACAAGTCAGAAAGAAATCCTGCTCTGAGCGTGTTTCCTGGTAGGAAGCACATTCCCCTGGACCTATCATTTCAACCTGTAGAAGTCCAGCCTGCAGATGCCCCTGCCACAAAGGCCAGTCACCAACCATTCTCTGCCACATCTTTTATAATAGAGAAAATTGGGAGACAATATAAATGCCCATCTACAGATAATACGTGGCTCAGTGAATGACGGCACCATACAGACCTGGCAATACTGCGAGGAAACTCCGTACTGATGATGTTGAAGATATGTAATTACGTTAAAAAGACAAGATGCAGAGAGAATGATGCAGGTGGGAGGCTGTCTCTGTATAATATACACATGGTCCTCAGCATCCCCTGGGCGGGGTTATGTCCCGAGAAACTCATCTTAAGTTGCGATTGGACGCAACCTCCTGACCGTCCAGAGCCCAGCAGCCCAGCACCCCTCAGAGTGATCGCCGGGCTGCCTGGAGCGCGGCCCTGCAGCCAGCATCACAAAGAAGTATCAGAACAAAGTGGTAGCCTGGGAAGAGTCGAGATCAAAATTTGAAAATTTAGTTTCTCCTGAATGTGCACCACTTTCTCATCCTTCTGAAGTTGAAAAGGTGCAACTTGAACCACCCTAAATTGGGGACCGTCTGTGTGCACGCCACATACGTGTGTGTGTGTGTGTGTGTGTGTGTGTGTGTGTAGAACTTGGGGAGGACATTGAGAGCTCTGGTTGCCTCCTAGTGGAGGAAGGGAGCAACTGGAAGCTGGGTGTGACAGGCGGGCTTTTCACTTGCGTCCTGAGTGAACATAAGTTTTGAAGTTCAACTGCCTGAAGGCTTTGCCTGTCTGGAACAAGCACTTGTTTGTAAATAGGTGAGTAACTCTAGTTGGGCGGGAGTGTCTGTGTGGGAGCACTGGTGGGTAAGGGCAGCAAGAGGGAGGGAAGAGTGGGAGCAAAGGCCAGAGGGCAAGGCGGCTGGACTGCTCACAAACCGGGGTGCACAGGACTCTCCACTGCACCCCAACCAGCAGGGGCATTTACAGCTCACAGGAAACACCCACTGCTGTCAGCATGCTGGGGGAGTTTATCTCCTCCGTGTCATTTAAACCTTGATCTGGTCCAAGGAGTAGGCCTTAGGAATGATGTCTATTAAACAGAAGAGGAGAGGGAACTGTGGAGAGGTTCAAGGTAGCACAGCCGTGAAGTACCTAACTGGACCTAGGGCTGTGCATCTTTCCTCTGCCTCGCTCTCTAAGATCAGGGTGGGAAAGCGAGGGTGGAGGGAGCCAAGCACCCAGGAGTGAGCACGCAGCTCTTCCCTGGCTCTCTGGCCAGCCCTTCCCCACTCCATCCAGGTTCCTGCTGGCCCCAGCCCCATGGCCACTCCCACCAGCAACCCCCACCAGCGTCCTGGGCAGGAAGGAGGCACAGATGGCAGGCGAGGCCCAGGCCCCCAGCCAGGATCCCCCAGCTGTCGCTCTGGAGAGCACCCTGCGCCTCGTCCTCCTCTAGCTCCCTTGAACAATTGGGAGCCTGCCAGCCTGGCCCCAGCTGTTCCCTCTCCCTGGTCCAGGGCGCTGCAGACCCAGACTCCTGGGCCTTTGTCTCCAGGGAGGCAGGAACACAGACTCCCAGAGTATCGGCTGGCAAGATCTCTAATGACAACGGGACCAACATCTCATTTTATAGATGGGGAAACTGAGGCCCAAAGGGCCAGCAGATTTGCCTGAGGTCACAAAGAGCCAACAGAAGCCAGGCCTCCTGACTTCCAGGGAGGCTGGGGATGTGGGTGGGGTGCACCCAGGGGCAAGGGGTGCAGGCAGGTTGCCTTGCCTCTCCCCACCAGCCTCAGCCAGGGCAGCTCAGCTCATTGGGATTTTGAACAATGATTTTCCCTTGTTCTTGGGGTCTTTAACCTGATGGTCCACAGACCATTTCCAGGAGGCCTGTGAACCTGGATGGGAGAAAGGTTGGGTCTCTGTTTTCCCTCTCATCTACCTGAGATTTCACCCTATGTTCCTTCATCAGTGCAGTCAGCGAATCCCCTTAGGATCAGCCGAACCTGTCATGTTCTCATCCCCGAACATCACAGATGTTCTCAGATCACATCTGTTACTTCAGAATGCTGTTCACGCTCATCACTATTTGGAGATTAGAGTCGTTATTAGGCCCCCACTGGATCCTGTTATTTAGTGCAGAGATATAAAGCCTTTCCACTCCCTTACCCCATCCTGCCACGCTTATTGACAGCTAGAGTTCCACAGAGTCAGTTTCTTTGTAATTCTTTGCATTTCATCTATGTACCTAAAAACTTTATCCCATGAAGGGATCCCTGGGCTTTTCTGGACTTCAAAGGGGTCTCCCTACCCCCAAAAGTTAAGGAGCCTGTTTGACGTGAACAAGTCTCCAGTATTAGAAATGAAAGTGTGAAATCTTTTGTACCACACCTGTGGCCTAGTTAAACTGAGGCTGAATCCCACCAGAGGGATGGTGTGCTGGGCTGGGGGTGGCGCCCTGCAGGGCTGCACCTGGGTCACGGGAGCAGGAGGGTCCCCAGGCTCCAGCACCTTCCAGGCCATGTACCTCCTCATCCGACCTCAGAACAGTCTTGGAATCTGCAATAGCATTTCTCCCACTTTGTCACCAAGGAAACTGCGAGGTACAAGCCAGTTTAGGCAATGGGCCCACAGCACACGGTCAGTAAGTGGTGGAGCTGGGATTTGAACCCAGGACATCCGATACCAGATCCTGCCCGCCTAATCACCAGACACACTGCCTCCCTGCCTGGCTGGATGGCTGCCTCTCGTGGATCGTTCCTAAGGTGTTGCTGCTTCCTGGGTGCTTCTCTTGGTAACAGTGGGGGGTGGAGGGGATGGAATCCTGGAGAGTTCACTGTCCTGACAAATGGGGACTGATGAGCTCTGCAGCCTTGACCAAGTCCCTTGCCCCTCTCTGGGCCCCTGTGCCTCCATCTATAAATCACATAGTTCAAAGCATTGCCACTCCCTATCTTTCCCCTCCCATGTTCACCTGATGACCCACTTGGAGACATAGGCACAGGTTGCTTAGCAACTAAAATCAAGGTCGCAACTGAGTGGAAGGAAAAGTGGGGAAGACGGATGAGAAGCAGAGCGCTCTGTGAGCCGGGAATGCCACGACCAACACGCCCCATCATGATGACCTATAAGAGCCCTGGGAGGGACAGGGAGCGGGGAGACACTCCAGAGGTGGAAACTGCCCTCGGACCACGCCAGGCCTGGAGCCTGCCAGGCGATGCCAACAGCAGGTGTTGTTCTGGAAGCTGTGATGAGAAGTTCAGGGCAGGAGTCTCGGTCAAGGCCTCCAGGCCCTGTGGGCCCCTGGGGATGGTCTGCCTCAAGCCGGGTCACTCCAGTCCTCATCCCCACAGACTCACGCACCCTCTGTCCCTTCTGTTCCCTGAAGGGGTGGCATCACAGCCCTGTGCAGTGGAGCTTCCAGAGCTGGGCTCGACCTGGTGAGGCGGTGGGTCTCCCTCCACCTGGTCCCTCTTGAGCGGCTTGAAGGTGGCTGCCCTGTGTGGCAGGTCTCGCTGCCCACTGAAATCCCCTAGCAACACACTCCTTTGGGTCACCCTAACCTTCGCCATGTACACATTGGGAGGGACGAGCCACTGTCAAGTGGCTGAGTGCAAGGATCCTGGGAAGAGGCCGCGGGTGCAACCTGGGACAGGACACTTCTCCACTTCCTGGGGCCAGGATCTGTCACGGCACAGTGAGGTGCTTAGAGGATGTGGGTGCCGGGGCGCTGGCTTCAAAGGGGCTCAGAGCATAGAATCGCAGACCCACGCCCATCAATGGCCTCATGCTAACATCTGAGCCAGCCAGACCCCAGAAAGCCCCTGTCCCCGGTTCCTAGCATCCCTTTCCTCCCATCCTGGAGCTTACTAGATTAATAATCATGGAAACAGCACAGCTCTCATCTATTGAGCACTTGCTGTATGCCACCGGCTGCAGCGAAGCTTTCACACGCCTTATTTCATTTTACCTGGCAGAAGCCCAACCTCAGGAAGCAGGCAGGCCCTGCTTCAGGGGCCTCGGAAGAGCCCAGCCTCCTCCCCACACTCTCCCACCTCCAGGCACTCAGCACGGAGCAGCTCAGCACAGAGCAGCCCAATTAGTCACGGCTCCCAGGAGGCCTTGGGCCACCCTCTCTGTTCCTTTTAGGCAAAAATGGCTTTACTTTGCAGGCCCTCCCTCTAGGCAGGGTGAGGCTCATTGCCAAGGACACAGACAGCTGCACACAGGCCAGAGACAAGCTTGGTCCTTACGAATGCAGGTTCCAAAGCCCACAGGCCCATCCTGGGATGGGGGGAAATGGGGGAGAGGGTGGGCAAAAGTCCTGGGTGTCACCATAGCTCCCAGTACAGAGCACATGATCTGTGCCAGGCTGCGAGCTCAGTGTTCTCAACAGCACCCCATTGAATCATCACAGCACCCCGAGACATGAGTCCCGTCAGAGTTTCATAAGAGGGACACTGAGGCGCGGAGTGGTTGTGAGCCTGGAACAGTGCCACTAAGGGATACACTATTAGTCCCCAACTCTGTGGGGCTGCAGGCCTTGGAAGGAAAATGGGGAGCAGATCAAGTGACTGGCAGGCTGCTTCGGAGTCCCAACCGGTGCTGCTGGCTGGAGTTAGGACCTGAATTCAGAGTCCTGAAGCAGGTGCCACTGTCCCCAGCCTCTGGTTCTGTGAGGAAGGAGGGTAATGGAGGCAGGGGACAGCTCAGTTGAGGCCAGACCCAGGCAGAGGGATGGATTCTCCTACCTCCCACGATGCCCACCAACCAGGCATCCCTGGCCTCCGGGACCCCAAATCTGGACAACAGCCCATCCAATAAGCTTGAAATAAATTAAGGGAGCGACATTGCATTTCTGCTGAAGACTTGCCTTTGCTCTTCTCAAAAATAAGCAGCCATTCTTCCAAAAATGGGAAAGACACAAAGCGAGGCTGTCAATCTCAGGCCTCAGACAAATGGAATAAAGTTGCGACTTTCCTCTCTCTCTGAGCACAATTCTTCCCTTCCCAAAGTCACTTACTGTACATTCAGGCTGTCACTGGCTTTGAGATGCAAATTGCACCCGTGGAAGGCAGAACAAAGAGCAATTGAGGAAGGAGCTGAAAAATGGATTTGGAAAAGGCTCTCTGAACCCCGAGCAGAGGGGGACCTCATGGCAGACGGGCAACGACAAGATTCAGGGCTTTTCTATGAGGAGATGAGGCTTGAGAAGCTCCATGCTGAGTGCAGGGCAGGGATTAGAGGTTGGAATGGAAGCAAAGTCTTTGGACCAGCAAGGAAGCCTGACTTTACCGCAGTCCCCTGCACTGAGCTGGGCACCTTCCTCCCCACTCTTCTGTTAATATTAGGCCTCAAATATCCCGCAAGCCATGAAGCTAACTAGTCATCAATTTCTGGAGTAAGAGCAGCTGGGGCAGCAGGTGGGACTGCTGGCAGGGCTTTCAGGGGAGGGTGCAGCCCCCACAGGACACACATTCCCCCCAAGCCCAGGAGAGAGGGGCTGCCAAGACCAGCAAAAAGAAGACCCCAACTACGGGAGATGGGACTGGGACTCTGGGAATTGGCTCAAGTCTGCCTGATGCTCCCCTGCTGAGCAACCCCCCCCCCCACTACCTGCCTTTTGACAGTCACCCCACTCCTGGGCTCTCAGTCCAAGAGAGGCAGCTTGCCAAGCATGGTAATGAATGCCTGTAATCCTGGTGGCTCAGGAGGCTGAGGCAGGAGGATAGTGAGTTCAAAGCCAGCCTCAGCAATGGCGAGGCCCTAAGCAACTCAGTGAGACCCTGTCTCTAAATAAAATACAAAATAGGGCTGGGGATGTGGCTCAGTGGTGGAGTGCCCTGAGTTCAATCCCTGGTACCAAACAAACAAATGAACAAAAAATACAAGGAGGTAGGGCTCACTGGAATGTAAACTCCATATGGTCAAGGACTTGGTCTTGTTTCCTGTTGCATCCCTGGTCCAGGAGCGCTGAGTGAAATAGTAGGTGCTTAATAAACCTTATGTTGTATGGATGGGTAGGTGAGTGGGTGGGTGGATGGGTGGAAGGATGGACTAACCACTGAGAAAATAAGGGAGCATGTAGGAAGGGCTTTAACCGTGGCAGACACAAGCTACCTCCAGATGGGCCCTGGAATGGGAAGGCGTCACGGAGCTGGCAGCATTTGAGATGGGCCTTGAGGGAGGAGGAGAAGGAGCCATTCTTGTGTCCTACACAGTGCCTACCCGCACACTCGCGAGGACACATTTGAATAAAATGGCATTAGAAGGGAACAGAATGTGAGAGCTAAAATGAGCCTTAGAAATCATGTGGTCCAACCTCGTCATCTTGCAGAAGGGAAAACTGGGACACAGGAGGGTAAAGTGACTCATGCAAAGTCACACAGCACCTGAGTGGCAGTGCAGAGATTCACTGGAGGTCTGTCTGTTCCTGGACGCTGTGTTCCTAGTCACTGTCCTGAGCTGCTCTCCTGACCCACGCTCTGCTCTCCTGAGACTGCCTTGCCGAGTTCGGCTTCCAATCTTGCCCCAGTGAGGCTCCACCGACCCCAGAAGTGCAGCGACCGCCCAGGCCTGGTTAGGTCTCCCGCCTCAGAGATAACGGAGATGACAGAGAAGGCAAGAGGGGGCCACTGGTTGGGTGGAGGAGGAGGATGCGTCTCCTCATCCCAGAGACCAGGGGAGATGTTCTGTCCCCAGGCTGAGACTAGACAAGATCGGGGAAGGCCCAGGACTGGGCCGCTGCGTGAAAGCAGAGGTACCAGCTACCTGTGTCCTAGGTGGCTACATCTAAGCATAAAGTAAGTGCGACCCCAGCTTCCAGGGAAGGCGGGAGTGGCCCGTCAGTTGTCATTGCTGGCAGGGTGCACGGAGGACGCATGTGTTCAAAAGCTCGCCTGCCCAACACGGAGCTGGTTCCTGGAGCAAGACACAGGACCCACCTTTGCAGGGAACACCCACCAGCCCAACCCACGATAGGAAGACTACGGGTCCCTCAGAGACCAGCCCAATGGCACTGGGGGCCGGGCCCTTGTTCCCTAACTGAAGGAATGATGTTCTCTCGTGGGTCTCTCGGTGCAGAACCTCTCCCCTGCCTGTTCTGCTGACGAGGACTGCTGCCTCAGTTCTTCAGAGAGGAAGTGTCCCTACAACCTGCCACACCTGTTGGAGTTTAGGAAACACCTGTTCTCCTGGCTGCCAGGAGACACGTCCACATGCTGGCACATGGGAGGAGGTCACCAAGGTATCCCTGTTCAAGGCACATCGGTGGAAATGCTGCTCCTTAACTCTTTGTGAGGTGGGCAGGCATGTGGCTGAGAGAGCCCTGGTCTTAAACTCTGGCTCTGCCACTTGTATGTAGTGCAGTCAAGTGACTTCTCTGAGCCTCTGTTTCTTCATCTGTAAAACGGGGAGAATAACTACTTTTGCTGTGGGGCTTAGTGAGAGTCCAAAAGAGCAGGCGTGTTAGACCCTTGAAAGCTCTCCAGGTGACTCAAGCCTACAGCCTAGGCTGGGTTTTGGGAGAAGCCAGACACCTGACATCCACACCATGATTCCTCTTTCCTGCCAGGTGCCCGTTGGGGTACCAGTAGCAGTGACTCCAGCCCTGGTCTTGCAGCCTCGCTCTGGAGGTGGCAGGCAGTGCTGATAGTGTGCGGCAGGAAAGTGGGTGCACCTGGGGAGGCCCCTGTGGATAAAGGCTGCTGGAACATTCATAAGGCCCCTCCAGCTGTGCCAGGCAATCAGGGTGCCGACTGCACCCCGCTGGAGTCTAACATTCCACTCCAGAGGCGAGAGCTCGTAGCTGCATGTTAACTACGGGAAAAACGGGCTCTGGCCTTCACAGCAGCGGCCTGAACAAGAGCCCCAAGGAAGACACATCCGCTCCTTCAGGATCTGAACAGATCTGCTCCTTGGGGACCTGCCGACCCCCAGGACTGCCCCGTCCACCAGTGTCCAGGCAGTGGAAAAAGCCACAGACTGGGAAACAAGCAAGTGGGCTTTGGGTGCAGCTCCTGCACTGACCAGTGAGCTGCCCAGGTGTGGCTCCTGCCTGTCTCTGCAGCCTCAGTTTCCCCAAGTGTGAGATGAGGACAGACGGCTCTACCCACCTGCTGGGAGCATCAATTAAGAGAGTCTGCTGCCCTTGGGGTTCGTTCACAGGCCCAGCATTGTTAGAGCTGTTTGTGCTCATTGTAGACAGAGCTTCCTACCCCTGAGGAAGATTGTTGATGAGACATATTGAAACCTCAAGTGAGCTGGCTGTCAGGGAGTCTCAACAAAAGCAGAAAGGCTTTCTAGAAGATTCTGAGCCTCCCTCACAAGGCTTGGCTTCGGGGCAGAGATTTGGAAGTCCTGGGCAAGTTCTACCCTCTTCTGCTCAAACCTCTCAGAGAAGCAAGAAAGGGATGGAAGAGACCCCTGAGGGCGGGGGAGGAGGTGGTCAGAACTGCTAATGCAGACAACCCGTGGCCTGCTGGTGGCTCAGGACAATGACCTGGAGCCATTCAGTACAGGGACAGGCGTGCACCACTGTGTCCACAGCTCATAAGGACCATGCAAAGCCACGACCAGTAGTCACCAAGAAATGGCCAAAGTCTTTTCTGTGTTTATGTACTGAGTAATATACAAACTGTTTTAGGAGATATTTCTACCAAACTGGGAGAAAGAAAACTGAAGTTAAAATAATTGGCCTTCTCTTTCCTAAAGTTGACTGACAGGAGCAGCTCTGCCCGATACACAGGGGCCTGTATTTGCCGTTGTTGTGACGGTTCGTAGCCCTGCCTTCTCTGGCTCCCCCAGCACCAGCCAGGCAGTCCTGTGCCTCAGGAGTCCCACTGAGCCATATCCCCTTCAGGCCTGAAGGCCCAGCCCTAACCAAAGGGGACTGCAGGTGTGGCCCAGGCCGTGGGGCCAGGGCTGCCCTGATTTCTGAGCAGCCCTTTTGTTGGGGGTGCCACCCTGCTCCATATAGTTCCCAGACCCCAGGTCCTGCTTCAAACTAAATAAAGCCCCCTGATCCTTGGTCAGGACCCCCATCATGCCCTCACCCTGGCCATTCAGCTCTGTGTGAACTTTCTACAGTGAGCAGGTCGTCACGTGTGACTAGAGAAAACATTGCTGCACACACATCCATCCATGTCGGAGCACGGGGGGTGCTCATGTTCCAGGTAGAGGAAGACGTCCCTTGGAACAGGAGTGGGCAGCTGGCAAAGCCAAGGGTGGCCTCATGGTGCCCAGATGAGGATGTTGGGGGGCTCTGAAACCCCAGCCCCTCCCCCAACCAGGTACACAGGCCACATTCATAACTTTTTCCTAAAGCCCATGATATTAAGTATTCCCTGTTAAAAAAAATTAGAATATATGCTAAACAAAAAGAAGAAAGAGAGCACTGTGCTTCCCAGGGTGGAGAGAACCAACCACCTTTAACATCTGAAATGTCTTTTTCCAGACAAATCAGATAGATATTTTTTAATGTGATTAATCATATATTTTCCCTCCCTTATTTTTTTATTTTATTTTTTTGCTTGACAGTATATCATCGTTTCTCATTGAATACGCCTCTGTGTCAGCAGTTCTCAAATGAGTCTGGGGTCCTCGACAGATCTTCAAGACCTTTTCAGGGAATCCATTGAGTTGAAACATTCTCATAATGACACTAAAGACCTTGGTAGCCTTTCCACTCATTCTCTCCCAAGTGGGTTTTCCAGAGGCTGCCTGATGTGCCGCAGGGCAACAGCTGGATGCAGAAGCAGATGCAGAATCTGGCATCCTTATCAAGCCAGACTCTCATTAAAGAGATTTGCAAAAGCATGAAATTGTGCTAGTTTTCTTGTTAATTTCTTTTTTCTTTTTCTTTTTTTGGTTTGGGAAAGTATAGTTATCTTTCATGAAAGTATGTCCTCCAGGACAATATAAAATAGGCTATCTTTTTTTTTTTTTTTAAGTACCAGAGATTGAGCCTGGGAGTACTTTACCACTGAGCCATATCCCCCACCTTTTTTTTTTTTTTTTTTTTTTTTAGAGACAGGGTCTCACTGAGTTGCTTAGGGCCTCACGAAGTTCCTGAGGCTGAGTTTGAACTCACGATCCCCTGCCTCAGCCTCCCAAGTCACTGGGATTATAAGTGTGCACCACCTCATCTGACTGTTATCGTTATTTTAAGTGAATTAATAAATACATATTTTATGATTCTTTCATTTTTATTCTGAATATGCTAAAAATTGATAGTTATATTAAAAAAAACCTCTTCAAACCCCTTAATAATTTTTAAGACTTGAAAAGTGATCCTGAGACTGAGTGTTTGAGAAGGACTGATTCACAAAATCAGGTTTTGTTGTTGTTGTTTTATTTTGGTACTAGGGATTGAACCCAAGGGCATGTTACCATTGAGCCACGTCCCCAGCCCTTTTAATTTTTTATTTTGAGACAGGGTCTCGCTAAGTTGCTTAGGGCCTCTCTAAGTTGCTGAGGCTGGCCTTGAACTAGCAATCTTCCTGCATCAGCCTCATGAGTTGCTGGGATTATAGGCATGTGCCTCTTCTTGGTCACAAGATCAGTTTTGATGACTGCATAGAGTCCACACAAAGAGAAATTTGTTTACCTGCTTCCTTATTGATGGACTTGCAATTTTTCTCTATTATAAAATGTTGCACAAATTATTGAATACTTACATAAAGTGAAAACTTTTTGAAATGAGGGAAAATAAAAGGAATCAACTGGTAGTAGGAGCCATCATTATCATGATTGATCAAGTTACACAAACTGCATCACAGAACGTGAACAAATAAAGGAAAATGTACATATAAAAATACATGCATAGGTACATATTTCTAAATTAGGCAACTTATCCTTGTAAAGAATACTATGCTGTCTTTTCTGTTTTCTGCAAAGTGCTTACAATGTCTGATTGTACTCTAGACCAGGGTTACCAACAATATAAAATGTTTTGTTACCATTACAGAAATTAGGGAGAAGAGTTGAGAAATTAATCAATCTGACAGAAATTTTATTTCTATTGGAAAGAATTTTAAATTGAGGTTTGCTTTTAAAAAATCAAATACTACAAAATGCTGCAAACATTTTTCTTTTTTAAATACACTTGAGAATAGCTCTGCAGGACAAACTCCTAATGTGGCATTGCTGGGCCAGTGGACATGAACCTTTAAATGCAATGGACACTGCCAGTTGCCTCATCGATATCTCCCCAAGAGCATACTGGAGCACCCCTGGAGCACCGGCTCTCTCACACCTTTGGCAACATTGAGGATCCTGATTCTTCAACCTTTTCTAATTAGCAGCTAAAAGATGTATTTTGTCTTCTGTGAATTGCTTATGAATCTCTCATGCTCACTTTCGAATTTTTTCTTATTGATTTTTCTGGAGCTCTTTATATACTCTGGACATAAATCTTTGGTCTATGATACACTGCACAGATTGTACCCAAGTGTGTAGCTTTTCTTTTTCTGTAATCAATATTTTTATTTAAAAAAAAATTCTAATTTATATAGGAGGACACTAGTGGCTTTTAAAAAAAATAAGTGAATATTCTTTTGTTTGCTTTTTTTTCCCCCTTGATACTGGGGATTGAACCCAGGGGCACTTAACCACTGAACCCCATTCCCCAGCCCTTTTTAACATTTTATTTAGAGACAGGGTCTCTCTGAGTTACTTAGGGCCTCCCTAATTTGCAGAGGCTGACTTTGAACTCACAAGCCTCCTGCCCCAGCCTCTGGAGCTGCTGGGATTACAGGCATGTGCCACCACACCTGACTACAAGTGAGCATTTTTGACCTTTAGTCATAGCTGTATTATTGAATGTCTCATCCAATTCCTAATACATGCAAAAAATGTCCTCAGGTTTAATGCAAAATACAAGATAAGCAGATGTTGGGTATTTCTACAATGTGAATTCAATGTTATCTTTTATTGTGTGTTAAAAACTGTGTACTAGACTGAGAGGATGTTTATATAAAAAATACAGCTGCCTTGATTTTAAAAACACTCTAAATATTTAAGAGCACTATGGCTTTTTATTTTTTAACTCATAGTAAAACATTTTGAGAGAGGTCACAGTTTTCTGTGACCTCTGCTTTTTATAAGGAGCTAGGACTTCCCTAATTACTTATTTTTTATTGAGACATGATATTTGGACATCTTTTTTCAGGGGCTTTCCTTTTAATTTTGTTTAGGAATATTGTAGTACAGAAACTATTATTTACAAAGTTTATTCTAATTATTTACAAAGTTTATTCTAATCTATTAATCATTTCTTTAATGATTCGGGAGATCTTGTCTTGCTTCAGAAGCCTTTTCACTTTGCATGATTTAAAAAGTAGTCCCCATTTTTCTCTAACATACTAACAGTCTCCTTCCTCCCTCCCTCCCTCCCTCCCTTCCTTCCTCCCTTCCTTCCTTCCTTCTTTTCTAATGTTTAGATCTTTAATCCACCTAGAATTCATTTCTGTTATGGGGGGAGGGGTTGACTTGACCCTTGCCAGCCATAATAAAGTGGAGAGTGGCAGAATGTCTGCAATGGGCTTGTGTCCCAATAAAAACCAGCTGGGAGCCAGTTGTGGTGGCGCATGCCTATAATCCCAGCAGCTTGGGAGGCTGAGGCAGGAGGATCACAAGCGCAAAGCCAGCCTCAGTAATTTAGCAAGGCCCTGAGCAACTTAGCAAGACCCTGTCTCTAAATAAAATATTAAAAAGGCTGGGGATGTGGCTCAGTGGTTTAGCACCCCTGGGTTCAATCCCCTGTACACACACACACACACACACACACAAACAGACCCAGCCAGGTTCCTGGAGCTGTGCTGTCCCAAGGCAGACAGAGAGCCGAGGCCATCTGTCCCAGGAGGGGAGGCAGACTACATCTCAGAAGCCCACCAGCAGAGCTGACAAGTTTCCCAAGAAAGTAACAAAACATCTTTAGCCTGGCATGTGGCTCACGAGCAGCTTTCCTGTCCTGTCCTACTTGAGGCCAAGGCAGATGCAGACAGGGGAGGCCTTAGGATCCCTGCTAGACCATCACAGGGAACAAGGGCAGAGGTCGAGAAACACCCAAGCCTGCGGCCAGCAAAGCGGCAGGACCCAGGCTCCCGCCTCCAAGCACACTCATGCTCCAGGGACATCTCTGTGTATCAGGCCCTGTCCTCGGGATCCTCAGAGCTGCCTCCTCACTGGGAAAGAGGATCTGAGGCTTTTCTAGAACTTTGATACCCCACTGTGGGTAGGAGAGACTAAAAAAATCCATCCCCCGGCACCAGCCAGCAGAGGCAAGGCTTCCTTCCTTCCACAGGGGAGCGGTTTGGTGGGAGTGGGGATGAGTCAGGCCAGGAAGGGGCGCTCAGCCATAAACAAGCAGGACTGACAGAGAGCACTTTCCCTGAGTGACCTCCCACAGCCCCCCAGGGCCTCCGCCCAAATGGCTGCAACTTAAAAATTTCATGATCTAGGCTTTGCAGACTTAACCTGCTGTATCCACATCAACATCCACGGAAGGCAGAGGACCTTTAGCTGGCGGCGGAGATGAGGGGGAGGTACGCAATGGCCAGGCTCTTGGTGGAGGGCCATGATTTTTTAAAGAGTGGGATATTTTTGCAGATGCCCATGCACCTGTGGCTGGGTCTTCATCCGCTCCAGCTCCAAACCCAAAGGATGCCCAGGGAGCTGATCTGAGAGCCGGGCTGGTCTTGGAGACAGTGTTCCAGTCCCTCAGGAAGGGAACCCCGTGGACACCGAGGGCAGTGGCTTGTCCAAGTGCACACCTCTGGGAAAGTTCTGGAAAGAAATCTCAGGTCTCCTGGCTCCCCGGCCTGCACTTGTTCTGTTGTGTCTCATGAAAACCCTAGGGCCACCTACCTGCTCCAGGGGGATGACAAGGAAGGAGCCACCTCCGGCGCTCTCGGTGACAATGGCCAGGAAGCGGGCATTGACGGCACAAAAGTGGTTGTCGTGCACATTCTTGGTGATGGGGATCCCATCGAAGCAGTGCTCCCGGTTGGCCACCTTCCCGTAGACGTTCCGGAACTTGGAGCTGCGGTACTGCGGACGCCAGGACATCTGTGAGGGGCCAGGAGAGATGAGGGTCAGACAGGTCCCTGCTCTGTGAAGGGTCTGGGCTGGGCACCAGGGAGTTAGGGGTGTAGGAGGTGAGCAAGCCCTGGGGCCTGCGCTCAGGGAGTTGGGGGGCAGGGTAGAGCCTCCACCAATTCTGGGCCCACGATGTGCCAGCCCTGTGCCTACCAAAGTCCTGTGGGAGCAGAGACTGGCATGGGGCGTTCACACACTTCCTGCTTTAGGTGCCCATGCCCATCCCACCTTCCAGAAAGATGGTAGGGTTCTTTCATTACCAAGGACCATGCCAAGTGAGGGAGCAAACCAACCACACGTGGACTGCCGCCTAGGGTCCAAATTCAGTATGGGAAGACAGGCGGGGGGCTGGGTGATCACAGAGATCAATGCTGATGGCCAGGGGTCAGGGGGGTGATCATTTATGCACACCCCCTGACCCCCTCCTCTTGTTAGAGCTTCTAGATTCTTTCTAAAGTTTCTAATCCACAAGGGCATCCTCAGAAACCTCTTAGTCCCACATGTCATCAACATTGCCATCATTACCATTATCATCATCATCAGGCACAGAGAGGTTAAGTGACTGTCCAAGGCCACAGAGCAGAGTAGAGGCCTAAACATAGGTTTCTCCTATGCAGGACTACCTTTTGGAGCAAGATTCTTAATGTGAGGCCCAAGAATCACTGTATCAAACTCACTCGGGGTGGAGGAGATCTCTGAGCCTCCCACGCCACCTACTACAAACACAAACTCCTCGGTCCCAGTGCAGGCCTGCGGAATCCAATATTTTATAGATGGGGCCCAGAAATCAGCACTTGGATCTGTTTTCCTTGCCCTCCCCACTCTCCCCCAGCAAGACAGACACACACACTGAAATTCCCCAGGGGAGGAAAAACAAAAGGGAACACCCCCACAGGACCAGGAAGCCAACTCTGGGAATTTGCCTTTTGCACTTGGTTTAAGCAAAGCCAGGAGCTGGGCCACAAGGGCCTCCGGGAGGAAGGGGAAGCTCAGAATCCAAGGGCAGTCCCAGGGAGGACTCCTCACCGTGGGCAAGCTGCTGTGGGCAAGCTGCTTCCCCAGCGCTCGGCCCCCTCCTCCCTGCCTCTCCACTTCCCCAGGGCCCTCATCCCAGCAGGCTGTCTCCCACTGTCCATGGCTCCCCACCTCCGGCCTTGGCTGCGCTGGACCCTCTCCCACCTCCTGCTCTCTCTGCTGGCCATATGAACGTGGCCATCTGAACAGTCATGCTGGAGAGCCCAGGACGGGGGCCTGTGGGCCACTGCTGCCCTGAGGCCTTCCCCTCTCTGGCAAACCCTTCCCCTCTCTGGTGTCCAGTTCCTGGGTGACATCATCCATTCCCAAAGTGGAATCCCAGGTGGTCACTCAAGGTCCCTTCACATGGCACAGAGATGAAGTTTCTAATTTTAATAGTTGTGTGTTTATTTTCTTTTGCATTAAAATAAAACATAACATACATGCCAATTCCATGGTGTCACAGATACTATTGTTAATGAGATTTTTTTATTATTATTTTTTTAAGTCGTTGACGGACCTTTATTTTATTCACTTATTTATTTGTGGTGCTGAGAATCGAGCCCAGTGCCTCCCACATATGAGGCAAGTGCTCGACCACTGAGCCACAACCCCAGCCCTATGAGGTTAATTTTTAAGAATCGATTCAAAGAAAAATAAAGTATGAAAAATATACGATGGGTGGTTTGTGGATTTGGTAAAAGTTCAACGGGAGGGGAAAAAGCTGGGACTCACTCTGTCTCTTCCAGGTAGAACATTCTAGATTCCACAGTTCCCATGGAAGAGAGGTGTTGAGCTTGCTCCGACCAACCCCCAGCCCCTTGCTGGAGCCTTTTGCCCTGCAAAGCCTTTTCCTCCCCGTCTGCCCAGCCCAACCTCGGCCTTCAGGACCTGACTCAGATCGGACTCTGGCCCCCAGAGGCCTCCTCAGAGCCCAAGACAGTCAGGGCCTCTCCTGGGCTCCTGGCCCCAAGTTCTCCCTCCCTGCTCTGTGACGTCAGGAGGTGACACCAGGGTCTTCTGAGCAGAACTGAACTCTGGTTTGTGCTCTTTCTGGACAGTTAGTCCCTCTCTGGAGGGAGCCCACCCTAGTGAGGGACAACACCTCAGCTTCCACCAGAACACAAAGAGTCCAGGTGTGGCAGTTGGGGACTTTGACAAGTTCTCCTTTAGTCCAGCATAGCCACAGCTGGGCCCTGGGGAGCGGGCAAGTGGCCTCATTAGAGGCAGAGTGGCCCAGCTCTGTGCTCCTTCCTCCCACAGGGTCTCCCGAGGACTGTGAGGAAATCGTCACAAGCAAAGGACTGGGAGCCACCCGGAGCTGAGTTCAACTTCCATCTCTGCTACAGACTAGCTGTGCGACATGGGGAGGCTACTTAACCTCTCTGTGCCACCTCCATCTGCTCCTATATAAAGGAGGCTAATATCTGCACCACCTCTGAGGGCTTGGGAGGAGTCTATGCCAAGCTGCCACCATGTGCTCAGGACAGGGCACACTGACCTGATGGGATCTCCTGGGCTCTCCTGACAACACCCACATTTACCCTGATGCCCTGGGGGAGCCCTCAGCTGCCCTGTTCCTGTGTCTGTTATTGTGTCTGACATCACTCCTCCTCCTCCTCCTCTTCCTCCACTCTCCCTCTTCCTCTCCAACCCCTGCTCTCTCTCTGTCTCCCACTTCCTGCCCTTTTCCCTCCCTCCCACCGCCCCAGTTCAGCTGTGGCAGAGGCTCCTGGTGGGCACCTCATATGCTTCTTGATGATCCCTTGGCCAGTTCTGATGGTTGCCCCTGTGCCCAGCTGGTGCTTCTGAACTGGACCCTGTGTCATGGGAGACCTCAGTCCCCAGCCTGGGGGCTGCACTCTGCAGGCAATTCTTCCACTGAGCATGTCCTCCAGAATGGGCCTGGGAGGTTCTAGACAGAGGACGGCCTGCTTCCCAGGATGTTGGTGTGGGGGGTCTTTCCAGGGCTGGTTCACAGCACGTCCTGCTGGACTCTTGCCAGTGGCTGGTAGACTGAGAGCCATCTCACCTGGGTTTTGGGAGGGCCCTTCCTGACCCTCGGGCCACCTCATTGGGCCTGCAGGTGTAGTGCACATGCGCCCAGGCCAAGTGTTTACGGCAGAGCCCTGGACTGGAGCCTGCAGAGCCCAGGCTCTCCCACCAACTTCCAGCAAAGAGACCCTTTGCCTCCCGAGCACCAGCTGCTTCTCTCCCCCTCACTCCCCCCAAGTCCCTTTCTTTCTTCTTTTGTGGAATTACTGGAAAGGAATTTGTAAAAATCATGACTCCTGCCTCCTTATTACTGCTGCACGCATTTCCCACAGAGGAGGGCAATATCCTCCTCAATCCCAGCACCACTGTCACATCAAAGGAACTGAAAATCCCTCCGTGCCACCTAATATACAGTCCATATTCAAATTTCCCTCAAAATGTCTTTTGCAGCTATTTTATTTTGTGAATTCAACAAAAGTCCACGGAACCAGGCATGGTGGCACACGCCTGTGATCCCAGCGGCTCTGGAGGCTGAGGCATGTTCAAGGCCAGCCTCAGCAACTAAGGGAGGACCTAAGCAACTTGGCAAGACCCTGTCTCAAAATGAAAAACAAAAAGAGTATAGACTAAGGAACAGGATAGCTGGGTCTAATGGTGGTTCCATTCCAAGTTTTTAAATGAATCTCCATACTACTTTCCAGATTGGCTGCACCAATTTGCAGTCCTACCAGCAATGTATGAGTGTACCTTTCCTCCCACATTCTTGTGAACACTTATTGTTTTTTATATTTTTTATAACTGCCATTCTGACAGTGATGCAGCTACATCAATGTTCATAGCAGCTCAATTCACAATAGCCAAACTGTGGAGCCAACCTAGATGCCCTTCAGTAGATGAATGGATAAATAAACTGTGGTATACATACACAATGGAACATTACTCAGCAATACAAGAGCATAAAATGATGGCATTTGCAGGAAAATGGATAGAGTTGGAGAATGTCATGCTAAGTGAAGATAGCCAATCCCAAACAAATCAAAGGCTGAATGTTTTCTCTGATAAGTAGATGCTAATCCATAATGGGGGGCAGACATGGGATGAGTGGAGGAACTCTGGATTAGGCAAAGAGGAGGGAGGGGAGGGGAGCGGGGGCATGGGGGCAGGAAAGATGGTGGAATGAGATGGACATCATTACCCTAGGTGCATGTATGACTGCACATATGGAGTGATGCTACTTCGTGTACAACCAGAGAAGTAAAAAATTGTGCTCCATTTGTGTACAATAAATCGAAGAACAATCTGCTGTCATTTATAACTGATTAGAACAAATAAATAAAATTTTAAAAAAGGGCTGGGGAAGTGGCTCAGTGGTGAAGTGCCGGGTTCCATCCCTGGTACCAAACAATAAGAAAAGGGCATGGGCTGTGTTTGGTTGTGACCTTGCCTTTGCCTCTTTAATCTAGAACACTCACATCCCCTGGTTTTTTAAGTGTCGTTGACTGTTTCAGGACACCAGGTCAGCACTGCATAAAAATGTCCCAGCAATTTGTCACATGTTGCCTCATGGCATCCTCAAAGTTGTTCCTTCACCCACTGTAAACTTGTGTCCCCACTGTCTCCGGACTATATAGCAGGTAAGAAAAGAGAAGAGGGAAGGGATGGGGGACGGCAGGGGAGGAGAGGACAGGCCACAGGGGAGGTGTGAGCAGGTAGTACCTGGCTGGGGCCAGCGAGGGGCCAGCTGGCCAGTGCCAAAGGTTTATTCTGGAGGGTGCAGGCCAGAGGCTGAAGGCCTGGCAGTTGGCTTAGGCCCAGCACGCACTGCAGAGGTCTGCACTTTACACACACACACACACACACACACACACACACACACACACACACACTCACCCGCCCCCATTCCTAAGGGGCTGAGCTCACTCTGAGATCAGAGGCCTGGGTGTGCAGGCAGCAGGCAGAGGAGCCTCCTCCCTGTGCTGGGGAGGCGGTGGCCACGCAGGGCTGCAGCTGGAGCAGCTACGGGGCCTCAAAGGGAAATCATGGGGCAGTGAAGAAGGGACCTGAGAATGGGCCCTTCGCCTCTGATGCCCAAAGCCAGATCCCGGGGTCTCGGCTAGTTCAAGCCATCACTCTCTTCCGATCCCTGGGAGGGGACTTTCAAGATTTAAGGGGATGACCTCTGGTCAAGGGCAATGGGGAACAGTGGCTGGGACTAGTTGGCCTCTCCTGAGACAGCAGGGCTCCTCCACTTTATTAAAGCCTTGGTGTCATAGCAGACAGGAGCTTCCGGGTCATCCTGGTCCTTCTTTAATAACCCTCCCTCAATTGGGCTGCTGTGACCCTGAGTGACAATGGCTCTCCCAAGGCAGTTGCCACCTCCTCCAGGGCGTCCCACAGAGATGATTAATGCCTTAGGTCTGTAGGCTTCCTCTCTCCAGTTACTAGCTGTCAGTTCCCAGCTCATCCAACTTTTGGCCCCTGCAAGTCCCAGCCCACCCCATGCCTGGCCCAGGGCTCCCTGGGGAGGGGACTCTGTGATGCTGGGGGGAGGGGAAGATCTCTCAGCTTAGTGGGAAGGCAAGAGCCAAGGCCAGGCCCAGGAGGCTCCCCTTCTGGGACTGCAGCCAGAGCTGGGCCTTCAGCTTGCTGAGGTTCTGAGTTCTGCTATCCGGCAGGATGGGCGTCTGGCCACTGCCCTCCTGCCAGGACCTGCTCCTCTGGGTTCTTGCTTCAGACATGAAGCCCTGGCTTCTCTGGGCTCCTCGTTACCAGGATGTCAGGGCCTCTAAACCAGTGTTGCTCTTGGGCTGGGGACTAGTGAGTCCTGTGCTGCTGGTAGCATATATCAGCAAGGGACCAGGAATCCACAGAACCACCCCAAAGTTTGGCCATGACCCACCTACATCCTAGTTGTCTCTGAGACCACCTTGCTCAGCCCTCCAGCTGTTCAGTGGGCAGAGCTGGGCAGATACTGCCATCCCATTTACAATCTATGGTATACAAGTGACGAATTAGAGCTCAGAGAGGTTTGCCCCAAATCACAGGTGGGCAAAGTGGCAGAGCCAGCATGTCAGCCAAGAGCTTCTCTTAGTCTCCTTCTTTCCAGTAACATATGCATCTTGTCCTTTTTCAGCCTCTCCATCCAATCTCTTTCCCTCTCTACTTGCTCCATAAATGTAAAGTACTACACAAATGTATAAAGAGATCATAGTAGTCAGGGTTTGTAGAGTTAGAAAAAAGTCCAATAGATTCTACCTCATCTCTGCTACTTGTTAGCTCTGAGACTTTAGACTAATTACTCAACCTCTCTGAGTATGTGTCTCCTTATCGATAAAATGAAAATAAGTCACCCTGCTCACTGGATACAATGAAACAACCAAATGCAAGGTCCTGGCAAGGTGTCTGGCACAGGATGGGTGCTTTCCAAACACTAGTTCTACCCTCTTCCCTTCTCCTGTAAGGGAGGGGCTCTGACCTCAGGAAACCCGGTGTTTACCTGGTGAGGCCAGACTCTGCCAGGAGGAAGAGGAGGAGGCTGGACTAGGCTGGCCCAAGGTCAGGAAGAGGCAGAGAAAGGCTCTGGCCTCCAGATGTTCATATCTGTTGGGCCTGCTCCCTGGCAGCCTCCCCTGGGCCCAGGACCATACTGGTCTCCCTCTGAGAGGGGAAGGCCTGGAAGGAAAACGCTCTCATTTCGCAGATGAGTGGCCCTTAAAGCCTCTCAAGAAATGGCAGCTGGCCCCCTTCCTCTGAGATAATCACTATGTACACCCCACATGGAAGCAAATTGTATCCTGTCCTTGGCTCTCAAAAATGATTTATTGTGGCCAGCGGGTGCATTTTCTTGATGACGATGATGAAAATTTAGTTCTTTAACTGGAACACAAAAACTTGTCTGGTGGCTTTGTTTTTTCCCTGTCTTTGGCTCAGGTGGGGCAAGCTCAGGGCTCCATCCATAGCAAAGGGCCGGGAGGAAGCCCCACGGGCCGCTTGATCTGCCAGGGTGGCTGCCGGGCACTTGTTCCCACAGGCAGCCCATCCAGAAAGAGTGGCATTTTTCTGTGGTTTGGTCACTGCTATGTCACCTGGGACAAGTCACCTTCCTTCTCCAGCTCAGGGCCATCATCTGTGAAATGTGAAAATCAAGGCACCAGGGTCCTGGAAATGGTAGGAGGTGGAGCACTGAGCCCAGGGACGGAGGGGTGAACGGAAGGCGCTGTCATGCACGGCTCCATCTCTGTCACCCACAGCTCCATCTCCGTCACCCATGGCTCCATCTCTGTCACCCATGGCATTCTGGGGCCATGGATGAGAGCTGCTTACCTGGTCCTCCTCCATCTGAGTCTGCTCTGCTTTCCCGAGTCCAGGAAGATTGGACACATAGGAGGGACACAGGGAAACGTGGAGGAAACACAGGGTACTAAGATGCATGCCAGGCTGAACTCGTCCCCAAGGGGACGCTAAGCTTCAACTTCCTTCTCTGTGAAATGAAGAAGTGAGAACCTATTGTGTTTTTTGGCTTCTCACTGACTTCCAGGATTTTTGAGGAGACGCTATGGCTGTTCAAGAAATTCCCAGCAGAGAAGCCGGACCACACATCTTCCTGGAGTGCTCTGAGATCAGTGTACGGCACTTGGCCTTGGGGGGGTCAGGGCGCGCTGGGAGCGGCTGCCTGGATTCTCTGCCCCCTACAGCACAGCCGATGGCAGCAGGCTGCAGGGCACAGGGCAGAGTCAAAGACCCCAGCCCACCTCCAGCTGGGCACTGCCGTGGCGCAGAGGGTAGGCTCTGCCGCCAGGTGACCCTTATCTGAATCTAGACTCCACATCGCCCTGGTAGAGTCCCCAGACCTCTCTGAGGCAGCACCCTTGTCTATAATATGATGCTCTTCTCCACGGTGTGTGTATGTATGTGTGTGGGTGTGTGTGTGTGGTGCTGGGGATTGAACCCAGGGCCTTGTGCATGTGAGGCAAGCTCTCTACCACCTGAGCGATATCCCCAGTCCCCCCATGATGCACCACGTTCTTAACTCTCATCCTTCAGGTCTCAGTCACCTCCCCACCACCCTGAGTAAGCACAGGCCACCAGGGATTTCTGTCTCTTGTTCACGGCTGGCTCCACAATGCCTAAAATAGAGCCTGTGCACAGTGAACGCTCAAAGAATGTACAGGCCAGTGGCTCCAGGGCAATGACGTACTGGTAAGTGTATAGCTACCAATGTTGAGGTGGGTGGGTGGCCCAGGGGGTGTTTTTTTCTCCTGTAAGGGAGTATATGCTCCCACCATGAGTATTTCAAGGAATCACGTGATGTCCCTGAATGAGTAGTTGATCTAAACAGTAATGGTAATAAGAAAAAGAGGGAGAGGCCCTTCAGACAGACAGATAATGAGAGGCTGCACCAATGGGGTGGGGTTTGCTACCTCCCTCAGCATGGCATCTGCCAGACCCCTGGCCCAGTCACTCCCAAAGCTGCCCATGCACCCACGTCATCTGAGGAGCGTGCCAGGAAGGCACAAATCAGTGGACACCAACGTTGGAGAATGCCCGCCCCCCACCCCCCAGCCCATGTGCTGAGAGCAGGCTAAGCTGCATTGCCCCCTACAGCACCCCCTAGCCACAGGTGACCATTTCAATTCAGGTGAATTCCATTTCAATCAAATTAAAAATGAATTCCTTGGTTAGACGCACATTTCAAGTGCTTGATGGCCACAGGTGTGTAGCGGTTATCACAATGGACAGATCCCAGAGCATGTCCATCATGCTCTGCCTGGGCCCCCCAGAGTCACCTCCTAGGAAAAAAGAACCAAACCACACCTCCACACCTGGCAGCTCCTGGATGGGACGAACAGAGACAAAGGAAGGCTGTGATATGGAGTCACCCCAGAAGACTCCTCTCCACCCCAACAAACATGCAATTCCTGACCAGGCCAGCTCGGCTACCAGCCCAGAGGGACTCTTCTCATTTCCTCCTTCTTCTCAGCCATGAATGGGGTGCCTCCCCTCTGCCCAGCCCCATTCTGCTGCCCTCAGGGGCCCAAGTCCAGGGGGCATGCGTATGCTGGGAGGCACCTTCTCAGCAGTCTGCGGATGGGAGGAGACAGATCCGTCCACCAAAGACGCTGGGTGCCCAGCGAGACAAGGCCAGCCAGACAAAATCTATTCCTGGACCAGGCTTCTGCCCTGAATCCTGCGGCCCTTGCTGCTCTGCTGCACTGGGCTGTACATGGGAGGAGAAGGCTTCGGGCCTCCTCGCCTCAGGCTCAGGAGGAGAGCTGCCCACCTCCCCCAAGGAGGCCTACGTGGGGAACCCAGGCCCTGGGTTCTGCGCTGGGCTCCTGGCTCGTCCCGCCACCTCCAGCAGCCAAGGTACATTCGGTGCTTTCTGTGAGTGAAGCACTCCGCACTCGTTCCATCCTGGAACTGGGTTTGTCCCGGGTCACCAGTGGAGGAGTGGGATTCCAGAGTTCAGCTTGGATCTGACACTGGAGTTTCATTTTCTTTGTCGGCTCCCTAGCTGCGCTGGGTGCCACGGAGGGCAGGGCCTGTGCTTCTTCCTATCTTCCCAGGGCTTCGCTTTGGGCTCTAAACTGTGCTGATAAATGTTTACTCGATGCACAAGAGAGTGAAGGGACAGGAGGGCAGGGAAAAGGGACAGTGACCAGCCTCCTCCCCTCAAAGCCTTCCAACACCCTAGGTGCTCCCCATCACAAGTCTTGTCCACCCCATACCTGCACCCCAGGACCTCCGACCTGGGCAGAGAGCTGGCGGGGGCAATGTCTGCCTCCCCCCCAGCCCCACTTCCCTATGTGGTCCTGACACTAAAAGGCTTTCAAGGAGCCAGAACCTGCCAGAACAGAAAAGGACGCGCCTGCCTTGAAAATCCAGCCTCTCATAGGACAGACTGAGGCCCTGAGCGGGGAAGTGACTTCCCCAGGGTCACACAGCAAGACCACCTGGCAACCAGTCCGTACTGCAGGCCTCCTTTCCTGGGACCGTAGGAGCTGGTGCTGTCCCCTTGCCTCTACAGGGGGCCCAGTGGAGGTGTCAGGGCAGACAGTAGCAGGGCAGGCTCATCCAGGGAACCCCCAACCCCTTCACTGGGGTTCTGAGCCCTGTGTTCCTCTTGCTGGGGGAGGGGCAATGGTGTTCAAAGCACAGGGCCCACAGATGGTTTCTATTTGCAGCCATGGAGCCTGGTGTGTGCCAGGCTCCTGACCTATTTTGAGGAACTGAGGGCCCCGCTGGCTCAGAGATGGCCTCCCACTCACACCCCCTTCACCCTCCGTCTGGCAGGAAATCAGATGAGTGGTTCAAGGCCAAAAGGGAAAACCTTTGAAAATGAGGCTGGGTGGCCGGTCTGCAAGCTTGAACAACCTGGATAAGGAATCCTCAGATTGAGTCGCCTGCTTCAGAATCACCTGAGATGTTTGTGGAATGCAGGTTTCTAGGCCCCACCTCCAGCCTGCAGAGCGCAGTGTTTGGGAGTGGGCAGGGAGTGTGCATTGTAACCAAGCCCCCAGACAGGTCCTGGTTTGAGATCTTTGCTATTCTACCCATTGTCTATGGACTAAGCACCCACATCCCCCAGAGCTGCTTAGAAATGCAGAATCCCAGGCCCCGCCCTGACCTGGTCCCTCTATCAAGATCCCAGGTGAAGTGCATACCCTGCTCCAGTCCAGCGCTTCTCCAGCTCATGTACACCAGCCTCCTCCAGCAGTCCTAGTCCTGTTAGAACACAGGTAGCTGGGCCCCACCTGCAGCTTGCAGATGCAGGCATCTGGGGTGGGGCCTGAGAATTTGCATCCCAAACACTGTGTTCTGCAACAGAAGCCACTGGCCCCAGAACCAGACTCTGGTCCCTGAGCTGCGGGGCAAGGAACCCTGTGCCTCTGAACCTTTAGCCCTGCAGCCTTGAAGATGCCCCTAACTTCTCTGAGTCTCAGTTTCTCCACCTGTAAAATAGACATGAGTCATGCTTTATTCTTAGGATAGTTTGAGGATCCAGTGAAATAATTAATCATTTGTGTGAAAGAGCTTCCTGAGTGGTCACTACCCCATAAAAATCTGTACATAAATTTATTTGTATCTTTTAGTGTGTTCTAGGTGATTCCATCAGCCTGGACACCCACCCAGAGTACAAGTGCTGGTCCACAACACTGCCTTACATTGCCATGCACATGACTGCACCCAGTAGGTGCTCAATAAGGGCTGTGATTCAACCCAGTCTCTTGTTCTCAGTCCAATTTTCTTTCTACTCTAGTCCCTATTTCTCACACCCTCTTCCCTGGCCCCCAGTCTCTTGGTAATGAGGTTAAGCAAGTTTTTTAAAAAGGCTGTGTCAGAGTCAAAGGCTGAGCTGGGGAAAGGCCAGATCCCAGCTGCTGCCACCACCTCCAAAGGGTTGCCAGCTGTGAAATGCCCTCCTGACTCTCAGCATGATTTGGGATCCCACACTCAGAGAGCCCCCAATGCCCAGGTCATTCCCCTGAGGGATGTCATCGCAAGCCAGGGCACAGCAGGGTTATGTGTTCACCATCATGCAGACCTAGCCAGGGTGGACGCTGCTATGTCAAGTGTGCGTACTGGGGAAGGGGACATCTGAGATGCCGGGGTAGAGTCCCTGAGCCTCCCTCTGGGAAGGTTGCTGACTCCCTCTGGCCCTCAGATTCTGCAGAGAGGTCCTTCTATTTGTTGCTCCTTGTAGCCAAGGGACCTTCAAGCTGCTGTCTCTCAAAGATCTTGGCTTCCCTTGGCTGCTACGCTGTCCCTGTGGTAATATAGTTTAGGCCTCCCTTTGCCCTTCCCAAGAGATAAGAGGTCTAAATTACCAAGGGGACAGGGAGGTGGGGGGATGGGCAAGGAAGAGAAGGCTGGGTTGCTGACTGAGTCCTTTCGTCTCTGTTGAAGAAATGAGGAAGCCTATCGATCAGTGCCCCAAAATAAGAAAGGAAAAGTTGAAATTCTTTATGTAACTGTCACTTTGGGTATAAAAGAGGGCAGCACATTGACTTCCCTGCAGAGCAGCCGATGCCAGGCCACAGGCGCAGAGCTTATTTGGAGATAAACTCTTTGTATCGTCATCCCCTTCTGTCCTCCAGGGGCTCTCGTAGGAGGAACAATTTCCTCCTGGACTTTAGAGACAATTCAAGGGGCCTCACCAGCTGAGGGCCTAGAAACTAAAGCAGGAACTTTTTGATTAAACTTCATGTTACTGAGGAAATAAAGGGGTTTTTGTTTGAACACCCCTCTGATGACTGTCTCTTGACGCTCTCCATTTGGCACTGTCTGCCTTACAAAAAGGATCTGCGAGTCCTTGTAGGTCCCAGCAAAGAAAGGGGCTCTTCCTGGATCTTCAGCCATCAAGTCCCCTGCACATCCTCTGCTCCCAAAACTCACAAGGGACACAACTCCATTCTAGTGGCTGCATGGGGTCCTGCCGTGCTCCTCCAGCCTGAGCCCTGCTCAGGAGGAGCGACCCGGCCCTGCTCTCCAAGGTGACAGCAAACTAGCCCTCTCCCCAGGAGGAAGGTCCACTTGTGAGAGACCGAGCAAGTTAACGGAAGAGGCTGGAGCCACCCTATGGGAAGGGGCCAGGAGGAGGGGGTCAGGGAGGGTCATAAAGGGCCTGACTTGTTTTACTGTACTTTGCTCTTTTGCATTTACTAACTGCGACCTTCTCTCTAAATAGCATCCATTTACCCAGAAAAGGTTAGGACTACTAAAGTCGGATTCAAAACAATTCAGGTTCTGACATCTTTTACAGCAACACAACAGTCTTAGGAGCCAGGCATGTTAAGAAAAGGCTTTTTTCTCAATTAGGTCTCCCTGTGTGAATTGATGAGGACTCCCACCTGGACAACACCATCCTGCAGGAGTCCTGGTCAGGCACCAGGGCCAGGGAAGGCCACCCAGTACAGCCTGAAGGACTGAGAAGCAGAGACAGGGAAGTGAGGGTCCTTCCAGAGATGTGCCTGGATTCTCTGTAGTTTGAGCCAGAATCTAAAGGGAAGGGAGGCTGTGAAGGTTGAAGGTGGTCTGAGAATATAGGAGTCTCTCTCTAACTTCCTGGTTGGGATTCTGGAAGGAGAGAGGACACTGCTCTGAACAGTGGGCCAAAGAAAAGATGGCTCTTCCAGTGAGGATGCCAAGGGGCGTGGCCAGGGAGGGGTGTGATCAGAGGAGTGTGTCTAGACGGGGGCGTGGTCAGACGGGGCGTGGCCAGATGGGGCGTGGCCAGATGGGGGCGTGGAGCACACTCCAGAGCCTGCTTCAGCTCCTGCCTGCTGGGGAGGACAGGGCACACACCCCTGAGGAAGGGCCTGGAAGGTCTGAGCGATGCAGTTGCCTCCTGAGTGACAGGCGACTGCATCAGAGGCTGTTGGGGAGCCAGTCTGGTACTGGGGCAAGATGGCGAGTGAGACTTGGATTCATAACTTGCAAGACTGGCCATGGCCTAACTAGGTATGGAATCCATCAACAGGGCCAAGAAAAACACGGACCATGAGTTTGTTAGTTGCACATGCCCAGAGAATGCTCTGAGATAGGACCCACCAGACACACCTCTGTACATGTCAGCCAGAACATTTAGAACCAGTGCAGAGCCAGGGTCCCTTTCCCCTGCAACACTAGAGGCCACATCAGCCAGGTCGTCTATACCCCAGATTCCAGAGAAGGAGCTCTGAAAGATGAGGCTTTGGGAATCATTCTAGCAGAAGCCAAATCACCCCAAAGAGACCGAGCTTTGATGTCATAATTATGGAATCAGACCTGCCAGCTGGGGCTCTGGAATGAGAGCCATCAGGTCTGTACCTTCTCTGCACATCCAAGTTGTGAGGGCTGCCAGGTAAGGCCGTGAAGGCAGTGCACTGCAGAGACAGACCAGGTAAGAGGCACCCCTGGAGTCACGCAGCCTGGGAGCACAGGTGCAGGGGGCAGGGTGAGGGCATCATCATCATCCCAGAGGCCTGGCTTGAGCAGACAAGATAACCAGGGGGTTGGGCACTTTCTATCTCTGAAACATTATTTCAGGCTTCTGGGGCTCAGGGGGCCTGGCTGCCTGTCATTCTCAGGCCATCCATTACTAAAGATCAACAGAAAGTATGCTCCTAGCAATATCTGAGAGCCCACCCCAGTGATGTTGAGGGACATGTGGGGCCTTCCCTGGCAGCCACCCCAAGCCATTCCAGTAGCCTGTCTCTACTGGCCCATGAAGTGTCTCATTTCTGGCAGTTTAAGGGGCAGGCTCTCCTTGCCCAGGTGAGGGAGCACTTTCTTCTATGCGGTTGCTGGTGTTAATAGAGGTTAATGAATGGGTCCCCTGGGTCTCTGACCATCCCATGCCTGAGACCTACCCTCCCTGAGCCCCTGCAGTATTGCCTGGCTGCGGGCTGCAGCCGGCACGTGGTGTACACTGCCTGGTCTGATTGGTACTCTTCACATGAGCAGGGCTTAGCTTCTCTAGCAGTCTGTAAGCTGGATCCATCTGTCAGTTTCGAGAATAGCAAAGAGCAGGGGATCTAAAGCCAAAACCATTTACTAACTAGGTACACACCGTACAAACTTTTCAGAGCTGGGTTCTCATCTATAAAGATGGGGTATAACAGAGCCCACTGCTCAGGGCATTTCCATCCTCTTGGTGTCCCTTAGGGTGCCCTGCACAGGCAGACAGTCCAGAACCAAG
Source organism: Marmota marmota marmota (assembly GCF_001458135.2). Classification (NCBI taxonomy): domain Eukaryota; kingdom Metazoa; phylum Chordata; class Mammalia; order Rodentia; family Sciuridae; genus Marmota; species Marmota marmota. Next base: position 13,223,161 of record NW_026000229.1, read on the forward strand.
TGACTGACTTTTGGGGAGGTGAGAAGTCACGCACAGCTTCAGAACTCTGTCATCTAGGTGTTCTTTGGGAGCAGTGGGACAAACTCCTGGAGAAGGGAGGTGTGCCAGGTGCTTTTGACTGGCCCCAGAGCAGCCATCCCCACTTCTGCCTGCCCATCTCTGCCACAGGAGGGGTACTCACTGTGCCAACATCCCTCACTTTTAGAAAAGGTTCCATGACCCAGGGTTGGCCAGTGAGACATAAGAGGAAATCTGCTGAGGTAGGGGTGCTTCTGGGAAAGATTTTTCTTTTTTCTTCTTAAAGAAAAGAGATGAACACGAGAAAAATTCTTTCTTGGCACATTATCTAATGCACAGCTTTCTGTCTTTGCTTGTATTTGAGGATAGAAAGTCTGGAGCTGTGGCAGCTTTCTTGAAGCCGGGAGGTAACAAGCCCCAAATCAAAAAGCCAACATGATGAGAGGGCAGACCAAAAGGATGGAAAAATCATGGGTCTTTGAGGACACTGTTAAACCACCACACCAAACCCAGGACCCCTTTCCTCCAAATGGTTATGGTTCAATAAACCATAAATATTCCCAGAGCTTGAGTCATTCTTGTTTGGCTTCTTTGTTGTTGTTACTTGCATCCAAAAGCATCCTAACTGATAGAAATAAAGAAGAAAGGGAAGAGGGTGGCAGATGGCTAAGTCCTTGGACATAGCCTGTGATGGGTACCCATGAGATCTCTCTGCTTTCACAGTCAAGAAACTAGAGAGAATGTGGAGGCCCTAGGACCACACAGCCCAGCCCCAGGCCTAGCAGACCTACCCTGCAGGGGTGAACAAAACCAAGGGCCTCTGTTTCCCTTCCAGGTTTTCTCTTATCCCTCAGAAGAGTCCTCAGGCTGGGCTGCTGCAGGGGCCCATGCAGCTGGGAAAGTCACACAGCTCAGGGGATAATGATGACCAGGGAGGGGAAAGCAACAATCAGATGTGCCCAGCCCGTGGGTGCCCAGCCACCCTCCCTGCACCTCCTAGTGCAGCAACATTGCTGAACCTTAAAAGATTTCCCCCTTTTCCCTTTATTCTACTGAAAGCTGTCATTATTACAGAACCCATGAGCAAGAGGGTGGAGGTGGAAATGTGGTTGTGTATGCAAAATACCTGGCACAGCGCCTGGTGGGCACTGAGCAAACCCCACCACCCTCCTTCCCTTTCATCACAATGGCAACACCCGGGAACGGAGCAGGGCCATCGGGCAACTCTTAAGGGCGGCGGTGCCTCTGGCAGGGTGGCACCTGTCTTCTTTGCATTCCTGGTTTGAGACACGCTCTTGCTCCCGGGTGCTCTGCCCTCACAAGGTCTGCTCAGGTCTGCAGGAGGGCACGTGCCACATGCGGAGGTTCAGGAGCCCAATCTCCTGGCTCCGCAGGGTGGGGGCCCTGGTCACAGGGTCAGGGTTCTCAATTCGCTTCTTCCTCTGCCTCCTCTGCATCCTCCTGGTCTGAGCCTCTGTGGGGTTGACCCTTCCTCTGGTCCCCTGTCCATTTTGTAAGCCCACTAACAAGCGCAGAGAGTTGTCCTGCTCAGCTTTTCCACGCACAGCATTTCATCCCCGGCCGGGTCCCAGGCTGTGCTCTTTGCTTCAGGACCTCCTGGTCACTATGGAAACCAAGTATGTAGTTGTCCAAGTGCCAAACCCTTGGCGTCGCCTGCCTCTGCAGACTCACCTCTGCAAATAAAGTCTCTCCGCTCACCCTTCCGTGGAGTCAGGACCACCCCATTCTTTAGGGCACTTTTGTGAGAACAGAAAAAGAGCCACTTCCTCTGGCAGCTGCAGGCCATGGCCTACAGCTCAGTGAGTGGAACATGGATTTCAGCCCTTACCTGCTCCCCTGTCCGGTGGCCCTGGTGCAGCACACAACTTGCACAACCGTACTTAGCAGACCTACGTGGAGTCTTTCCATTTACCCTCCTGTGTTTCTGACTGAGGAGCTTTTCTCAGGCATTGACTACTCCAGAGCTTCCAAGGTGGAGCAGCCCAGCTTGGGAACAGCTATCTAAGCAGACATTACAAGGGAAATTCCAAGACCCCCTCAGAGGTCCCCTGAGGCTTCCCCAGCATCTCCTTGCTGCTCTCATCTCTGGGCTCTTTGCTGTTAACACTGGGTCCAGTCAGAACATCTCTGCTGTCCACTCACAATTCATTCCCCACTGTCCCCAGAGCATGGCGGCCCCTCCCTCTCCCATTCACATCTTGCCCTTTTCCAGCCTCCCTATCCTCGGGCCTCTTCTCTCGGAGCCATGTCTCCTGGACCCAGCATCTCTCAGGTAAGGCTGGGGATGTACGGAGAGACCAAGGGACTGGGTGGCGTGGGGTGGGCAGGAGGAAGTGTGTGAACTCTGGAGGAGGATGGATGGACCCTGGTTAGCGACCTCTCTTGACCACTAGTCAGCTACTGTCCCGAGCAGGTTGCTTCACTTCTTGGGCCTCAGCTGTCTGTCCAATGAGGACAACAATGGTGTTCCCTCATTGCAGTGACATGGGGATCGAGGGAGAAATGCACGTAAAAGAATCGTAACATTACGTAACATCACATGGCTTAATCCAGTTGTTATGTCCTTCACTCTGTGATTTCTGTCTCCTTGTTGATGGTCCGGCCTGCAGCTTTCCCTTCCCTTTCCCTCCCCCTGCCCCCTCCCCATCCTAGGGTGGCCATGGGTGGAGACTTTTCACTTGGCTGAAGAGACCCAGCCCTTAAATTTGGCCCCTAAATTTTGCTGGACCAACCTGATAACAGTAGTCACAATTTAGTTGGCCTAGGCCCTCCTGCCTCTAGTGACCTATATAGGCATTGTTCTCGCCCGGGGCAAGCAGACTTTCTTGGACCCGTGGACCTCACCCGGGAGCACCCCTCCTTCCCAATAATGAGAAACTGATGTGACTCCATTTTTTAAAATAAATAAATAACAGCAGCTTCTACCTCAAGGCCTGTCCTAAGGAAGGGGGCGTGACACTTGTCCTTGGAAAAACCCACAGAGCACTCCTAGGCAGATAGCCACCCTGCTGAGTTGTTTGTCTGTAAATAACAGGAGAGATCTGCAGTGCTAGGTGTCCCTGACTCAGTCAGGCTAGGTAAGGACCCATAGCAACGCCACTAGCAACCTCCAATCAGCATGAAACAGGGAAAATACTTGGGATGCCAGATGACCCCCCAGTAGTTTATGGTGGTTGATAACATGTTGGGAAAGCATGTAGTTTAGAACGTACACCCCTCGTGGCCTAAACCAATCAGTTCAAAGGAATCCCCCTCTTGTACTAACCAATCACCCCTACCCAACTTGTTCCCGCCAGTGAATGTGCTAATCAATGTTAAAAGTTGTTGTTTGACTTTCTCGCAGTATGGAATGATTTGTTGTGTGATGTTGTGATGTTTAGAGTATCCCCCCAAACCTATAAAATCTCACTGGACAAAGGACCAGGACTCACTCCCTGGGACCACTGCGTTGGGAATGGTTGTGAGTCCAGGCTCGAGCTTGCAATAAAGATTCTTGTGTGATTGCATCGGATTCGGCTCCTGGAGGTCTATTGGGGTCCCACAAATCTGGCATTACAATAAAACTCCTTTGGTGCCTTACTCCTGTTCCATGGTTCCTGGCCTCCTGCACCCTGTTCTGCTTTACATGGATAAAATGAATAACGAAATATGTTGCAAGTTTCAATGTATTTGATACTTACTGTTGTACTTGCTACATATCAGGTACTAGGCTAAGCACTTTGCCAATGTTGACTGACTACATCTTCATAGCAACCTGGTGAAGTAGGTGCCATTACCTTTCCCTTATTATAGGTAAAGAAACTGAGGCACAGATTGCTACCAGGGAAAAACTTAAATAAACACTTGCTCTTCACTGACTTGCAAATCACCGACTTTGGAGGTCACACAGGCTGTCACATAGCCAGGTGATGTGTTCTCAGTCTCCCACTAGTTTTGCTGTAGATCACACCTCTGGCATATGGGTTATGATGATAACTGTTGCCTAGGTAACTCTTCAGGGACCCGAGGTCACTTTGGCTGAAGATACTAATTCTTCACTGTGGGTGTGCCATGGTGTTGGGGTTGGGATGAAAGGCTTGGCCTCTCTATCTTCACATTATGTATGTCTCCTTTGCTGCCTTAACCTCTGGGTCAGATTCCCCTCAGCACGGTGCATACGTAAGTTAATCATTTGAAAATGTTTTGTCCAAAACTATCATATGGAGCTAACTTGACCTAGACCTGCCTAGTCTCCCTCCCTCCCTCTCCATCCCATGCTTTAAGGTTAAAGACATGAGCAGCTGCCATGATCAGAAATGCCCGACCACAAAAGGAGCGAAAGGGGGTGGCATCCAAGTTCCTGAGAGATCTCCAACTACCCCCAGGAAAGACATGGCATTCCTCCCCTTTATTAGCCCTTTCCTATCCCCCATCATTCCCACCCTGTACCTGCAACCCTCAGCACCCTGGGTTGAGAAGCTGACCTGTAAGCAAGTTGTGAGACACTGTTTTTCCTGTAGAGTGGATTTTGAAACCTGCATTTAACAAGGTGTTAAGTAACTTGCCCGAGATCACCAGGGAAGTTGCAGAGGAAGGATCCTAATCCAGGCCTAGCAGCTCCAGTGGATATGTGCGTAACAGTGGGCGATGCAGCCTCTCCCCGGCTATTGTGAGAGATGAGATCACAGGGTGCAATGTGCTTGGCTCCTAGAAGGCACTCAATATACAGTCCTTATGTTAATGTCCCCTGATGGTTGAATGTTTGTCATTGTCATGACTAATACATGCAAAGCACTCAGCAAAGCTAAGCTGGCCTTTCTTCCCTTTGCTCTCTCCCTCCAGCACTGATGTCACTGGGTTTGATGGTGGTGGGAGGGGGTCTCTGCCCTCTGTAGAAGCTTCCTGCTGGGCTTCCAGCTTGCAAGCAGGAAGGGTGGGTGATCTGGGGTACTAAGGGAGAGTAAATAAATCCCTCAGCATGGAGCCTTAAGAAACTGGTGCCCCTGAAGTTCAGCAAGCCAAGTTGGCTATAATAGGGGAAAGGCAAGAGATGGGGGAATGCAAGATGTGGGGCAGGGAGGGGGCTGAGCCCTGCACCCAGGGGTCCATGGTGGAGAAGCAGCTGGAGGGAGGAGAGGCTGCCCCTGCAAGGTTCAACTCCACAAATGATAACTGAGCCACCTAACACAATCCCCAAGGCCCAATGCAAATGCCACTTCTTGTTGCCATCATCCCATTTCCTTATCCTGCAGGTACACACCAGACTTGGGGCAGTGCCTCTCACCAACCATGACTCTGGGGCTTGTTGTCAGACTCTCCTCACTGTCCCAGGCAGGAGGGACCTCTAGCACCCCAGCCCCAAGACAACACAAAGAGATGTGGCCTCCTTCTCTGTCCTGGAATCCCACCCATGTCTACCCCGGCACACATCTTCGTGGGCCACCCCCACCAACATATTCTTTCTTCTCGGGACCCACCTGCACTTGAAGGCCACCACCCCACTCTGGGCACTTAGGTTAAGGTGCCTGTCTGGTGCATTACCAGCCCTGCATTAAGACCTTACCTGGAAGATTATCCCCAACTCCCCCACGAAATGCCCACAGGGTAAAGAGAATAGTGAATACACAAAAATAAAGCAAATAATACACAAGAGGGGCTGAGGATGTAGCTCAGTGGTAGAGCACTTCTCTAGCACCATGAGGCCTTGGATTCCATTCCCAGTACAATAGGAAGGAAGGAAGAAATTTTATAAGTAATGCACAAATCACATGTATTCTGCATTCGATGTGCCAGGAAGTACTGGAAGCAGGTTATAGGAATTAACTCTTCTAGTCTTTATTATCCCTAAGAAGCCAACATTACAGTGTTCCTTTGCAGATGCAGGAAGAAGGCAGACAGACAGTGAGTATCCTGCTAAGTCCATGGTTAGCTCTTAGTGGTGGTGGGCCTGGAAGTCTCCCAGGAACTGGCCCCCAGGGCCTGTGCTCAGAGCTGCTCACTGCAGTCTCCTCAGCAATTGCTGAGTGACTCAATGACAGACCTGTGGTCTGCTCTTCCAACTCCTGACTTGCCTTGTGAGACTGGCAGTGAGGTGTGGTTGGGGAGCTGGGCCCCCACAACCTCCGACCAGATCTCCTGCTCCTCTCCACAGCACTTAAAATCCACAGGGGGGTTGGGTTTTTTTGTTTTTTGGTTTTTTTTTTGCATAAGTACTGACACCTGCCAGCCCCCGCCCCCAGGAAATGGAGTCCTGATGATAGGCCTGGCCATGGGCATTCCTGAGAGCTCCCCACTGAAGAACCCCGAGCCTCTGAGCTGAAAGCAGCGATTCCCTGACTCCTCTTACTGCCTCCTCCCCTCCCTCGGAGGCTGGCAGTTCCGCAGCTTCTCCTCCAGGCCCCTGCTCCTCTCTCCGGTCCACATCACTTCCCCAGAGGGCGCACAGGAGCAAGCAGAGAGTGCTGACCCAGCCCACCTCACACAGGCTGCAGGGTCCCCGCCAGGGATCCGGAGCAGGCCTTGGCAGACCGCGTGGCTCTGGAGCAGCCCTGTCAGTCTCTCCCCTCCCTAGGCCCCTGAACATCCCCCCAAAGTGTCCACCCCAGGCTTGGCTGAGTAACTCCCCTCCCTGCCACTGCTGCTGTCCTGCTGCTCACACACAGTGCAGTGGCCTTCGCTTCCAGGCACTCACTGAGGAGATGACTTGCAGGGCCCCTGTGACCTTCACGTCTGCCAAGTGTCTGGTGGGGAGGGGCAGAGAGTCCAGGGCTCCCAGACACAGGAATGAGCCCCTTGAGGCAAGGTCAAAACTGAGTCACCAAAGGGTGCAGCGGGACTTCCAAGACAGTGGACACTTAGGCCTTTGGAAGAGCAGAAGAGCAAAACAAGCCCCGATTCCCTCAGGGGCAAGGCCATGAAAGAAATCTGTCACAAATCAACACATGTGCCAAAGTGCCCAGCACACCCACAGGTCTCCCATTTGCAGAGGCTGGACCCTCCTCATCCACATCCCCTGTCCATGCTGAACCTTCTGGATGTCCCTCAGGGTGTGCAAAGTCCTCCTTACTCAGCAAGGCCCAATGTCATGGTTGGGATATTCAGTGGTAAAATGATCAGATCCTGAGAGCTGTGGCCTCATCAGTCCATCCTACTTTGAATGGGCTGACTCGGTGGTAACTATAAGCAGGTGGGGTGTGGCTAGAGGGGGTGGGTCTCAGGAAGGATGCATCTTCCTTTCAGCCCCTCTCTTTCCCTCCCTCCCTCCCTTCCTCCTTCTGGGCTGCCAGGAGGGGAGCAGCACTTCCCCACCAGGCCCCTCCACCATGATGTTCTGCCTCATCTTAGGCCCAGAGCAATGGATTCTGCAATCTATGGACTGAGACCTGTGAAACCATGAGCCCCCCCAAAAAACTTGCCTCTTCTGAGTTGTCCTTGTGGGGTATTTTGATCACAGTGACAGGAAACTAACACACCCACGTCAAGCCCCCTCATCTGCGAGCCTTTCCCAGTAGCTGCAGACACAGCTCTGTCTGCTCAGAACATCTCTGCATAGCTCACGGAGCCCTCACCCCGTGTGACACGTTGGTTTCTCTCATCAGAGTGTGATTCCCTGGGCAAGACAGCCGCCTGTCTGCAGGTATAGAACTCAGTACCACATAAACCTGAAGTCATGAGACAGACGTCCCAGGACCCAATCTTGCCAGCAGGTGTAGGTTTTGAGGGACTGAAAAATGTTCTGATGGAGTTGCCCACTTTAAGGAAATCAGGGCACCAACATACAGACCCAGATTTCTTTCCCCTTGAAAAATCAGAACCAGAAACTCCAGCCCCTGTGGGCTCACCCACCCACTGCTGCCCTTTCTGTTCTGCCCAAATCACCTCCTTCATTAGGACTCTTGTCCCACCCCTGTAATCCCTGGAGCTGGGTGTCCTGGTAGTGGCATGTAATGTGTTTTTTTTTTTTCAATTGTTGAAGAATGAGTCTTTTGACTTCTGAAGCAGCCAGTGCAGAGAGATCTACATGTAAATCAAACAAACTGCATTTCTCGCTAGATAGCATTTGTGGATGAAAGCTGGGGGCGTTACATTACCCCAGGAAAATGAGCTGAGGCACGTCCATGTGATAAAATCCTGCTCAATAACACAAGGACCAAAGTTCTGATCCCCCCAACACCTTGGACGGTGTCAAATACGTGAAGCTGAGTGAAGCAGGCAGACCCGAAGGCTGCACTATAAACGGCCCCGTTTATGTGATATTCTGGGAAAGACTGAAGACAGATCACAGATTAGTGGCAAGGCCTGGGGTAGGAGGAGGGGCCTGGCGGGGAAGTGCTGCTCCCCTCTTGGCAGCCAGGAAGGAGGAAGGGAGGGAGGGAGGAGAAGGTGGGGGGGAGAAGAGAGAGAGAAGGGGCTGAAAGGAAGATGCATCCTTCCGGGGCACACCCCCAGAGACCACCCCCTCCAGCCACACCCCACCTGCCTACAGTTACCACCCAGTCAGCCCACTGGGCATTTCTGGGGTGATGGAGACGTTTTCTATCCTGATGGAGATGGTGGTTACAAAGTTGTACACATTTGTGAAACACATACAACTGGACACTAAAAAGGGTGACTTTTACTGCATGTGAATTATACCTCAATAAACCTAACTTTAAAAGAGAATTACCTGGACTGTGCAAGGCCCTGGGTTTTATCTCCAGCACCGCAAAAAAAAAAAACACCCCAAAAAACAAAACAACAACAACAAAAAAACAACCACCCTTATCCTGTATCCTGGCTCTTGATAAAGAAAGCTGCATTATAAACACTGTGGACAGCTGGGTGCGATGGTGTATGCATGTAATCTCAGTGGCATGGGAGGCTGAGGCAGGAGGATCACAAGTTCAAAGCCAGCCTCAGCAACTTAGCAAGGCCCTAAGCAACTCAGTGAGACCCTGTCTCTAAATAAAATACAAAATAGGGCTGGGGATGTGGCTCAGTGGTTGAGTGCCCCTGAGGTCAATCACCAGTACAAAAAAAAAGCCACTGTAGACAAACTTCAGGTTTATAGATTCCTAATCCCACCTGGCAGACTCAGGAGACCTGGGTCCCTTCACCATTGATAGAATATTCTGGACACTCCCAGCAAAGAGCCTAGTAATAGATGAGCACAGCGCAGAGGAAAGGTCCCTGGTCACACTGGGTGGCCTTCAACCACTAACATTGGGGTCAAAAATAGTGGCACATGTCTGTAATCCCAATGACTCAGGGGGCTAAGGCAGGAGGATTGCAAGTTTGAGGTCAGCCTGGGAAGCTTAGCAAGAGCCTGTCTCAAAATAAAAATGTCTGGGAATATAGCTCAGTGTTAAAGGGTCCCTGAGTTCAATCCCAGTTACTATAAAAACATAAATAAATAAATTAGAGTCTCTTGGCTGTATCCCATACCCACTGAACTAGAATCTCTGGGAGTAAACCCCAGGAACCTGGGGTCTGATGTTCAAATGGCCCCTCAGGTAATTTGAACACACAACTAGTATATCACATACTGGTTTTAGGTCTTAGGGACAATGACAGTTCCGGATACCAGCTCCAGGCTGGGGACACATTGCAACAGCACCTCTCAAAGTCAGCCTTCCATGTTCTGCACGTCATTATCATTTTTGCTAGTAGCTGTGCTGTGTTCACTGTTGATCCCAGTATCTGACGTTGGCAGGGTGCTTGAAGCTTTCAAGCCACCTGGACATGAGTTATTTCATTCAAGCTGGGCAGTCGGCCTCATTTTATCCTCATTCATGGGGGGAGGAACTGGAGTTGAAGAGGTCAGGTCACCTACTCCAGTTGGCGCCCCGGTCCTCTGAGTTCATCTCTGACTCTCTCATCACCCTCTTTGCTCTCAGTGGCTGAGCTGAGGAGGGTTGTGCAGAGGGCAGGGGGACACAGACAGTGCTCCCTCTCAATACAGTGGTCCAGGCACCTGTTCGTGTTCCCTGCTCCCTGGTGTGAAGGACGGAGGGACCAAGTGCTCAAACACACCCTTCTAATTGCATGTTTGGAGGTGGCACAAGTGAGGGCCAACCGGGAGTTGAGGTCCAGTATAAGCACTCCCCATCCAGCCTGCCTGCCTGCCACTACCATATCCTGGGAGCACCAGGGTCTTTGGTGGTAGGGCAAAGAGGTCTGGCAGGATTTCTGGACTCTGTTGGCTTCCCCAGCCAGGAGTCCACCCCGCTGCCCTGAGATGACTCCTGGTTCTCCTGCCATGCCTCAGTGCACCTGGAGGCTGGGAGAGGCTGGCCACACCCACTCTGTCCCTTTGGGATGGGATGGGGTGGGGTGGGGTGAGGCGGTGGAGTAAGCACAGCTGTGGGTGGAGTGGGTGGACTGGAGGTTACTCGTGTCTGGCTTCTGCCTGTGTGGACACTGCCAAGTTCCCCACACGAGCTTCTGATGGTGGTGCAAGGGACAGATCCGGCAGATTCAGTTTGGCCCCTGCTCTGCCGTTCTGGCAAGTCTCTGTGCCTTGACTCGAAAGGCAATCCAGGACGGGGTCTGTATTGCTCCTTCCTTGCTGTGTGGCCCTAAGCAGCGTCACTTCTCTGAGCCTCCACTCTTGCTGTGAAGATTGGATTTCCTGAGACATCTAAAGCACCTGACATATCTTAAGCATCTAAAATAAAAAGCCATCACCATGATCACCCACAACCTGTTTCTGCTAAAGGGAAGCAGTTCTAAGCCCTGTCCTGCCACCTCACAGGGGAATCGTGAGTCGTGATAAGGTTAGTAAGACTGGAGACTCCCTGAGGACAGGCTTGTGTCTGCCTTCTTCCTTCCACATCCCCAGGATTCAGAACAGTATCTGCCAAGAGAGGTGCTCAGCAAATACCCGTGAATGAAGGGAGGGAGGGTGTGGCTGCATCGGGGGACTCTGAAGCACTGTGCAGGGTGAGCTGTGACATCCAACGGCAGGATGGGCTGTGTGGGGAAGTGATGAGTTCCCCGTCGCTGAAAGCAATTAAAAACACTGGAGGGACCCTCAGGGTAGGTGCCAGAGATGGGGTGCACAGAGCAGGTTCAGGATGACATTCAAGAGTCCTTTCCACCTCAGGGTGAAGACAGGCTGCATCACCCCACCCCAAATCCCCGAGCCACCACCAGCCCTCAAGTTCTTCTGGCCCAGGCGGCCCACACTCAAGCCAATGTAAAATCAGCCCTCGCATCCTCATGCTGCAGTCACAGACGCCACCTGGGACAGTCTCAAGACACATTCACATCCACCTCCCACAGGTGGCCACTTGCGTTGCCACCCTCATCCCTGAGGACCTGAGTGCTCTCTACAAACCAGACTCCGGGTTATGACCATGTCTACCGTGGTCCTGCCCACTTTATGTGGACTCCTCAGAGGAAGGGGTCATTATCCTCATTTTAAAGATGGCCCATCAAGGCTCAGGAGGTGGAGATTCTTCCTGAGGTTACATGGCTGCAAGGAGCAGAGCAGGGCCTGGAACACAGGTGGGTCTGCCTCCAGAGCCTGTCCCCTGGAGTCACACTGTTTCCCTGGCACAAACCAACAACCAAACCAAAATGGCCCAGCTGCTTCCAGCCCAGCCATCACCCCAACCTCAATGGAGAGCCCACCAAGTGGCCGGCCCACCTGGAAAGGCAGAACCGTGAAGCCAGAGGCACCCGGGTGGGGGGCACAGGTGGTGTCTTGGGTTCTTGCAAATGTGGGGCTTTGGGCGCGTGCCCCTGTCAGGAAGGCTGGCTCCTCTCCTCCTCCAGTGAATCCGTCCAACAGAGCAAGCACGGCTCCAATGTCCCTGCGCTGCGGAGCCTCTGAACCCCAAGAAAGAACTCAGTGCTCCCTGGTCTCTCTGGTCCAGCCCTCCATCCTAGCACCTACGGCATCCACCTCGTTCTCTGGTCACTGTTTATGGGTCTGCCTCCCCTGCAGGACTGAGTGCCCTGGGGCTGGAGGCCAGGTCTGATTCACCTGAGCCTCCATCCCACAGGGGCCTGGCAGCTCCCAGATACCCAGGTGCTCAATGAACCCTGCAGCTCGACTGCTGATAGCCCCAGGGTCCCTGCACAGGCCCCAGCGGGGTGCATGGTGGTCACAGAGTCAAGAGTGTTCACTGATGGCCTCATCTGTCCACACCAAACCGAGGCACGCAGCTCATTAAGCAGGGAGGGGCCGCGTTTGTCTGTCTTAACTTAGTCCTAACTTCCTGGACGTGGAGAGACAGGTCACTGGCCAAGGATGGTTTGCTACGGCTCCCCAGTGGAGCACGGCCAATGGCTCCCTGCATTCCTCGCAGCACACTGTCTACTGCCATTTTCGGGGAGTTTCATCACAGAGACTGGTTCCCCACCCAAGCCTGCCTGACGCGCACAGTGAGGGGGCCTGGAACATTCTATGGCTGTGCCCCACCCCTCTCTGCCCCTCAGTTTGGTTATCTTCAAAAGGGACCAGTAATCACCCAGTCGTGTCTGCCTGACGAGGCTCGGGCCAAAAGGGAAAGACTGAGTAAAGGAGAGGGGACATTTTAGAAATACCAAAGTGATTCCAAAGTAAGATCCAGGACAAGTGACCCCGGTGCCTAGGCTTTTCAAACCAGGTCGGAAGGGGAAGGCCCTCTTCACCACTGTGGCTTCAGATAACCCACAAGACTCACGGGAAAGCGTTCTGTCCCTCCTGGGCCTCGTTTTGGCATGTTCCAGATGAGGGGTCAACATAGTTAGTGTCTTTCAAACTGCATTATTTGTCTACCACTGTCAATATGTTCTTGCCATTTCTAGAAATCATACAAATCATATTAATTCAATTGTTTTCTTTTGTTTTTTGCAGTGCTGGGGATTGAACCTAGGGCTTTGTTGTTACAAGGCAAATGCTCTACCCGTGAGCAACACCCCAACCCTTAAATTTTTCTTTAAATTGACTCTTGCTAAAATGTAAATGTTTCTATGAGCTGCATTCTAAGCAAGCTTAGACAAGACACTGTCACGTGCTAGCTGCCTTTTCCTCTAAGACATGTTTAAAAAATAGACAATTACACCAGACCAGGTTCACTCAGGCCCCATGAGACCGTCCTGTGCTTCACCAGACACTTTGGGACAAGGACCACATCTACATGATGCACTCACCTGACACCCAGCCCTGGAACAGAAGCCCCCAGAGGTGGTGAGACAATCCCACCCTCCAAGGCCTTCTGATCTTTCCTGGGGAAAAATGCTTTCCAATTGTTTACAGGTGTTTATTTATATTGTATTTGCAGCTTGTTCTAAGGCATGATGCTAAAATGTACATTACAGCAGGATGAAAACTAAGTGATGCGATTCAGACTAAAGGAAGGTGGAGGTAGGAGAACTCAGGAAAAGCAAAACAAGAATATCAAAGGCCTACTTTCTCTACTGCTCCCTGGAATAGCAACAAGATTGGGGATCTGAGCTTCCTAGCAGTCAAAGTGAAAAAGGAAATATGATTCACCCTCCTTTCATTCTCATCAGCATGTGATATATGATCCCTGTGATAAATAAGATCTCTGGTCTGTAGGCCTGGCCAGCAAGATGCTGCTCCCGTCTCCAACAGGTGGCCTGCTTTCCTTGAGCCCATCTCCTATGGCAATGCCATGGTGATCAGCCCCCAAAGCGAGCTTTGATTGTGGGATGGCAGGCACCCAGTGGGATGGCAGGCACCCAGTGTGGATTTCAAAATGTTCAAAGTTTCTAGAAGTAAATGGAAGAATAAAGCTCAGTCCTTGCTTATCCCAGATCCACTCTTGAGACTCCACTTTCATTGCCTGTAAGATGGGAGTGACCATGACTCCATGTCCACCCCACAGGGAGAGAAAACAGTGAGGAGAGGCCTGGGGCTCTTCTAGTTACACTCTGCACACTGGATGCTGAGAATGAGCCCAACACTCACACCCGTGTGTAGGTGTGCACACACACCCTCTCACACATGTGCACCACTATTCTCTTTGGAGGTGGGATCCTGGAGGCCCAGCATGGGCCAGTGAGTTGCTCAAGAGCTGGGGCAGGTTGGGAGTGAACTGGGACTAGAACCAAGTGCCTGGGTCCCTAGATAAAGAGGACAGAGGAAAGGGAGGGTGAACAACACGTTAAACAGGAACGTGCTCAGTGTGCAGGGCCCTCGAAAGGCTTCAGGGGAGGCCAGTGCCGGCCCCAGGGTCTGCACACACAAGGGGCTGCAGTGTTGGCATGCGGTCCCCGGCCACCACTCTCAGCTTCCCCAGTGCCAGACATCACCCATCCTGCTCCATGGAGTTGGAGAGAGCCAGTGTCACTGGAAAGCATGGTGGGCGTGAAGGTAGATGAACTGATGGCCACAGATCAGTCCCAAAAAATTCCTGGGCCGTTTTTCCCCTCCCCAACCTAGTCTCCCAGTGCCTCATCTGGTAACCAGGGTTACTTTTCTGCACTCACATGGCTCTGGGGAGGATTTTAATGAGACAAGGAAAAGTTAAATACCAGCTGGGCACAGTGGTACAAGCCTGTAATCCCAGCTACTCAGGAAGCTGAAGCAGGAGGATCTCAAGTTGGAGGCCAGACTCAGCAACTTAGCAAGACCCTGCCTCAGAATAAAAGTAAAAAGGGCTGGGGAGCCAGGCTTGGTGGCACCCACCTGTAATCCTAGCAACTTGGGAGCCTGAGGCAGGAGGATCACAAATTCAAGACCAGCCTCAGCAATTTAGTGAGGCCCTAAGCCCCAGCCCTTTTTTTGCAATTTAGCAAGATAAATAAAACAAAAAGGGCTGGGGCTGGGGCTCAGTGGTTAAATGACCCTGGGTTCAATCCCTGGTACAAAAAGAAAAAAGGAAGTCAAATACCTAGTAAGTGTTTGTACACGTGAGTCCTGCCGTCCCTCCTCCTTTTCCTTGAAATCCTTTTATTTTTTATCTCAGAAATTCCTTCCCAATAAAAACAAAACACCTCTGACCATACCCTCTTCTGCTCTAACACCTTCAACATCTCCACACTGAAAGAATTAAGTTCAGCTCCCCAAATCCTTCATCTATTAATTAGATCTTACCTCCCTCTTTAACTCTTTTGTCCACTTGTGATGAACCAGTCACCTGGGATCACTGAGCTAGCTGACAATGAGCGCATGCACATGTGTGCGCACATACACACACACACACACACACGCTCACGCGCCCTCAGACCTGCCTTCCCCACATCCCACATCCTCCCTTTCAAAACCTCGATTCTGATAGGCTTCTCAGATCCGTGCAGTGGGGGGTTAGTCTGGCTGTGAGTCAGTTCCAGGCCCCAGGCGGTTAGGCACGCTGCGGAACTGCCCCCGCGTGCCTCCTCCCAGAGTGTCCACCTGTCCCCGCCATGGAACCATGAGTGCTCAGAGTCCAGACCTAGCTCCCTGGCCCTTGGGTAAGGACAGGCCTCTCCTGTGGGATATGTCACAGATGTCGGCAGCCTGGGAGTCCCTGCACATGCTGACAATCAGGTGCTGACGGCACACTGGTCTGTCAGAACCAGTGGACCGCAGTGGACCACGGCCTGGAAGACTCTCCCGCTGCCCTCATTGGCACCAGCAGGCGGGCTGAATCTGGGTCCCACAGAGCTCCTGCTTGAAGGGAGTGTAGTGCCGCAGAGAGGCCACCAGGACAGGCAGCAAGAGACCCTGGGGGGCCAAGTGACCTTGAGCAAGATCTTCCCCTTCTGTGGGAGTCAAAGAAAAGTTTGAAATCTATAAATAAGACAATTAGCTCTCTGAGAAGAAATTAGGATGAGTGGCTGGAATTCTTTTCTAGTTATAGACACCCTGCCTGAGATCCTTGACCCTCCTTCCCACAATAAGGGCATATAAGAATCTGGGATGGTGGAGAACAGGCAGAGGTATTGTTTTGAAAAGGAGCTTGAGGTAATTCTGACGGGCCGTGTCCCCAGCAGCAACCCAATTATGTCCATCTTACACCGTTGCCCACGAACACTCGGGCTATAGGGTCAGTCCCCGGGGAACTACATCTGAGTGGGGCTCTTCCCCACCCCGGAATGGAGGAGAGGCCTCAGGTGGACAGGGCCCCTGACAGGAAGGAATGAGCCCTGCATGTAAACCATCCAGCAGCTGGCCTCGCGGGGCTCTGTCACCCACGGGGCTCTGTCACCCGCAGCCTCCTGCACCCTCCTCCTCTGGAGTAGTTCACATCTTCTGTCAAGTGGAACACATCTAGCAGGAGGGCTACCATATTCCTTCTTACCCTCCTCCACGCAGGTGTTTAGCACAGACCCATACACCAGGTGGCTTATCAACCACAGAAATTCGCTCCTCACAGTGTGTCAGCTGGGAAGCCCAAGGTCAAGGTGCTGGTATACTCAGTGTCTAGCAGGCCCACTTTCTGCTGCACACATGGAACTTGTAACTCCATCCTCATCCTCACATGATGGAAGGAACAAGGGTCTCCTCCAGCCTCTTATAAGGGAGCTAATGCCATTAGAAGGCTCCACCCTCATCATGCGATCCTGAAAGTCCTACCTCCTAATACCATTTCTTTGTGGGTGGAGTTTTCAACATAAGAATTTGCGGGGGGAAACACCCAGATCATAGCACAGTTGCTTCTCATTTGAGTCGGAGCCACTAGCTAAGCCACCGGCACAGGGCAAAGGTTTGGAAACCTTTTCACCTTCCACAAACATGCACTATGTGGATGCTCTGCACTAGGCCCCAGGGCCAGGGGTTCAGAGGATCAAGACCCTGCTGTACCCCTCAAGGGGCTCCTACTAGAGAGGGAATAACTGATTCTCTGGCCACTCTGATTAGGGACGTCAGCATGAGTCTTGTCCCCAGTTGAGGCTCCCAGGACATACTGCGAGTGCCGCAGGGAGTAACTGGCTCCTTGGGATCAGGAGCCACAGAGTATTCCCTGTTAATGACCAAACAGTGTGTCCTGCGCAGGCCTTGGAGCCCTGGGAGGTGAAGGGAATGTTTCCAGGCTTCCCTGAGCTTGAACCCAGCTACCCTTCACCACCAGGAAGGCCTGCTGCAGTGCCCACCATGCCCTGTCTCTCCTCTCAGGGACCCCATCAAAAAGTTCTGTGCCCAGAACCCCATCCCACCCTCTTCCTCCCAGTGCCTGGTAAACAGGACTGTGGGGGGGATGGGCCCCCACTCCCCCGACTCCCACACACAGCAGCTTTGTCTGGGCTGCTGCTGCATAATACATGGGCGCAGGCCCGGGCTAGCCTCAGGCCCATCTTGGACAACAGACCCGTCACTAAGAGGCTGTGAGGGGCACAGTCAGGACACAATGCGCTCCAGTCACAGCTGAGAGGACTGGACAAAGGGCCCCTCCCCCAGCACACAGTGCAGGGATGGAAAAGAGGCCAGTCTCCAGAGGGCCCTGGGGAGTTCTGAAACCCTCCTATTTCACGGCACAGCTTCCAGCCACATCCTTGACCTCCAGGGCTTCGATGCTTTCTGTTCTCCATCCTGAGGACAGCCATCCAGGACCCCCTCCTTGCCTTAGCCCTCGCATTCCCTCTTTGAGAATTTTTCCAGCAGGTGTGCTGCCCAGGGAGGCTGGTGCGCTCCTTGGTGTCTAAGTAGTTTCTGATCTTACCTGGTCCACAGGCTCCTCGCCCACCCCCACCCACAAATCAGTGCAAAAACCAAGTGGGGATAAAGAGTAAGGCAGCAGTGCCATGAATCACCTATTATGTTCTTCCTAAAAGAAGCTATGCACAATCTTACATGTTAATATAACACCAGTTCTCTGGCAAGAAATTTGAGCAGAACAAATGACATGCAACCCGCCCCTACATAAGCAGGATTGGGGATTATGTGTACATCTGCTTTAGCAATAAGGGCCTGGGAGATGTGTTTTCAACCACTCTGCAAACACATTAAAAGATGTGTTCAGAGGTTCTCACTGGCACAGAGACACTTATTCTGGGGCCCACTCCCAAAGATTCTGATTCAGGAGGTTGAGAGCCAGGAATCTTCATTTTAACAAGCATTTGAGAGATTCCTATGCAGGTGGTAGCCAGATGACACCTTCAGCACACAGTGGTTATTGAAAAATCACAGGTTTCAACTGTGCAAATAGGTTCTACACACTGGTGGTTAACTAAACAACCCACGACACATTAAATCTGTGGTGACGAAAAGAAACTCACAGTAATTTATAAGTAAAAAGCAGGGATGTCATGGAGGGCAGAGTGTTCACTCTGAGAATTTTAGGAGTTCCGACCATCTATATAGGGACAGTAGGAGTTTAGCCAGCGCCTGGAAAAGCACTGTATGTCTTAGTGGAATACTGACTTCAAAGCCCCAATGAGCTCTCTAGAGATCTGCTCATTTTGAGTGTCATGGTTTGGTAACCCCCGTTTAATTCAGAAGGACATTTATAAATAGCTTTTGGATGGATATTAAAATATAAATTTACGGCACTGTGCATCATTGGCTTTGTTTGTTTGTTTTTCTTGTGATACTGGGGATTAAATCCACAGGCAATCCACCACTGAGCTATATCCCTTGCCCTACTTATTGATTTTCTTACTTAGAGACAAGACACTCCGCAGTCACTGGATTACAGGTATGTACCACCATGCTCAGAGAATCACTGGCTTTTAAGAAGCCAAAACAGAGCTTGTGATTCCAAATCTGTTCTCAGCCTTCAGAGAGAACCTTGCCACCTACAAACGGGCTGCAGATTGGTTCTTCAAGATTTGCTGCATGGAAAAAAGGAAAGGCTTGAGGGGTTGAGATGGGGAAGGACTCTGGCTGCATCTATTCTGACAAACCTCAATCTGGTAAGCCATTTTAATAAGCTGTTGCTATCATCACACCGCTATTTGGAGCCCTGAAGTGCTGAGTATGAAGGTTTCATTCTTGACGAGATTGCTCATTTCCCTCACTTTTGTTCTATTCTTTCTCACAGAAAGAGCCTTAGATCTTTAGCTGAAAGGAAGACTATGTTTCCCAAGAGACTTTGCAACCTAGCTTGTGGTCATGTGATAAGGTTCTGGCCAATCAGATAAGCAGTAGTAACTTGTGGCAACTCCTGGTCATTGTTGAAGGGGAGCCCTCTCCTCCTTCCCTTCTTCCCTTCTCACAGGAAGGCTTAGATGCCATCTTAGATACACAGCAATAAGAAAGAAGGGACCTGGGCCCCTAACAACTTTGAAAAGGAATGTCACATCCCAGACACTTGCATCTAGATTGTGATGTGAGAGAAAAATAGTCCTCATTTTGTTTATGCCATTTTGGGTCTTTATTAGAACAACCAAAATCATATCCTCACCAAAGCACCGTTTCTAATTCCTTTTTCTCATGCTTTCCCGACCCTGGCATGAGGGGTAGAGATGAGGAGTGCATCTGGCCCCTGATTTTGCGAGGAGCCAGTTAAGATAAAAAGCACACAAGCGAAGACTAAAATCTGCTTCCATCACCTGACTCCTCTTGCAGCAGGTATCTCTGAAGGGCCCTCAGGACCCCGAAGTTAGTGGGGGAAGTCCCGTATCATGCTAAACAGCCATACCGATTACCTGTGCCATCCAGGGAATTGATGGCTCTGACATTCTGGACCTGGATAAGAGATTTGAGGAAGTTGTTCCAAGCACCAAAGAACAATGAGCCACAAAAGGGAGGGGAGCTGGGGTCAGTAATAAACCAGGTACATCACGTCTCTCCCCAGATGCTGGGAACTCCAAAGCTGCAGACCTGCAGAGCTGGAGGAAACCTAAATGCCATTTAATCCTACTCTCATTTATGGAGGAGGAAACAGGTGTGAGGATGTGAAGCCATACATTCAAGGTCAGTTATAGGGCAAGTGTCAGGCCAAGGCTTAAACCCAGATGGCCTGCCCTGCCCAGTTCAGTGCTCTTTCTAGACTTTGCAGTCCAACTGCTGCAAGAGCCCAGCTCCCAGGAACTAGAGAGTTTGCAAATCTCACCAAACAATTCCTCTCAGCCTCAACAGTTCCCGGCCTCCTGCTCCAACCCAGACCTCAGAGCACTCGTTTCCACATCACCCATTCCAGCATTCCAAGGCTCCCCGCGGTACTGGGTGTATCTCAATCTAGACCTTTGTTAGAGTTTAGATCAGGAATGTCCTCCACAGCCTCATGTGTTGAACTCCTAGTCCCCAGTACAGCAATATTTGGAGGTGTAGCTTTAGGGAAGTGATTAGATGATGAGGGCTCTGACCTCATCAATGGATTTATCTACTGATAGGTTCATAATTGAACGGACTAAAAGGGAGGTGGTAGAAGCTTCAGGAGATAGGGCTGAAACGGAGGAAGCAGATCACTAGGGACATGTCCCCAGCCCTTTCCTCACACACACACATACTCTCTGTATGTCTGTTTCCTTGTTGCTAAGAGGTGAGCAGCTCTCCTCTGCCATGCCCTTCCGCCATGTCTCTGCCTCCCCGGAGGCCTAAAAGCAATGGAGCTGGCTGAGCATGGATTGAAACTTCTGGAACTAGGAGCCAAGATAAATATTTCCCCATTTAAGAGCACAATGTGACAAAATGCACTCTACTGTCATGTATAACTAATTAGAACAAATTAAAATTTTAAAAAATACATCTTTCCTCCCTTAAGTTTTTTTCCTTAGGTATTTTGTCACAGTGACAAAAATCTAACACACACAGTCCCCCTCCACACACTCTTACAAATAAATGGTGTTCTATCTACTACTGACTGTCCTTTTGATCATCATTTCAAAGTCAATACATAAAACAAGGAGTTGACGAATGTAATGCCCATCTTCACCCCTCTGTATTCACATTGTTATGGGCCAGGCTATATGGACAATGACCAAACAGACTCCATTTTGCCCTGAGATGCCACGTCATGTAAGAAACACTTCTCCCATGGGAAAACTCCGCCTCTGCCATCCTGACCCTGCTTAGCACCACAAATGTTTCTGTTCTTCTTATACAGTGTAAAATTGTTCTCTTTTTGGTTCTCATTTTTCTTGGGCAATATACTGTCAAAGAATGTTTGTCTAGATGTTAATAACCACTAAGTTACTTTTGGTCTTGTCAACATATACATACATTTGCATCCAGACCCTTAAGATGCGTTTTGTCTCGTTATACCTATATATCTCATTTTATCTATTCCTGGGACTCTCACCCAATAAACAATGAGAAGTGTGGACACATTTCATATATAGGGATGTTTCTTATGAACAGAAAGTTGAGGCAGGCGTGGTGGCATACCCCTGTTATTCCAGCGGCTTTGGAGGCTGAGGTAGGAGGATCACCAAGTTCAAGCAATTTAGCAAGACCCAGCCTCAAAAAACCCAGTGGTTAAATTTTCCAGGTTTAATCCCCAGTGCCAAAAAAAAGGGGGGGGGGCGGGGAGTTGAAACCATTAAATGTTCAATAATAAGAGGCCCATAAAATAACATTTGTCTGTGCTCATATGATAACGTCTTATACAGAACTTAAAAGGATGCTTTTGAAGCACACACCATAATTAATCCAATCTAATTCAACTATAGAACTGACCATTATTTTATGTTCCCCTGGGAAAGAAAAAAAAAACATGTAATAATTTATGACATGCTACTGATGGAAGATACAATCCAATTTCAGAGATCACAAAATGTGAAATATTATAACCAATGAAACGTGGTATAAATACCACCATGGGGAAATGCTCCTGATACAAGGTTATAATAGTAAATGCAAAAGATAGAGAGTATTCACACCTCCTCATGGGAAAAAAAAAAACAAGTAGAAAGGAAAGTGTCCAATGTAGAGGGTGGCATTTGGGGAGAAGAGCCCACAGGGCAACTTTTTAATTTTATCTTTGCATTTTTCTGATTTTCCAAGTTTTCTAGAATGAACATCTTTCATTTTTATAACCTGAAAAAGACATTGCTATTTGACAAGTAAATAAAAAAATGGAAACAGTGGAACAGGTGAAATCACAGGAAGCACATTACTCGGGACTTGGTTGGAGTTCTTTCCCATCATCCCTGAGGGGCATGTCCTCAGTGAGAGCCACTCCCACCAGTCACCCTGAGGGGTGGGGCACTTTCCTCCTGACGATGAACCGAGGCTGACTCAGCCTAGTTGGTCAATATGTGGCCTGTTTCCTGATTTCTTATTAACACAAATAAAGCTTTGTGCAGAGAGCTTCTTTTCTCTTCCCCCTTGGATTCTTTCCTTGGCTGCCTGCAGGCTATGATACGGAAGGTACTACCTGACATCTCTGGGTGTCCACTGACGACTCTGTGAGCTGGAGTCAAGGGACGGTGTGGTGTCTCAGGGCAATGTCCACTCTGACAGTCTATTTTTATATATGAACATTATAGGCTTGCCTGATGCTGTGTTAGCCTCCCAAACCTGCCTCATAGAAGCTGAAATTCATCAGAGAATTTGATTCTGTGAGGTGATAAACTATTTTAATAAGTGAAATAAACACATCAATTCCTTAGGAGATGAGACTGTGGGAGAAACAGCCGCTTAGGTATAGAAGATGGACATAGGATTTAGTCCTATTGGCCTGTTTTTTTCTTTATTGCTGTAACAAAATACCTGAAGCTGGGTAACTATGAAGAAAAGAGATCTATTTAAGCTCACAGTTCTGGAGACTCGAGGTTGAGGCCCTGCATCTGGAGATGGCTTCTTCTTACTGGCAGTTCCAAAGTAGTGCAGGCATTACACAGCAGGAGACAGGAAGTACATACACTCTTGGGTCCTGGTCTCTCTCCCTTTTCTTTTAAAGTCACCAATATCAATCATGGGGACTCCACCCTGATGACCTTACCTACTCTGAATCACCTTTCAATGGCCACACCTCTAAACACCATAGTCAGATTATGTTTCCACTCTCTAAAAATGGCAGCAAGGGGTCTTAGCTGTCCAATGAGGGTGTCAGTGAAGGGACCAGCCCCAGCCCTCCCCCCCATGAAGGAAAATGCCGAACTTCAGGATGGGAGGTAGCTCAGCCACTTGCTTCATAAACCAGGCACTGGGGACGTGGTCCCATGCGTCCCAGGAAGTCCTGCCTCCTCCTCTAGGCTGCACCCATCAGCTTGGAGTGAGAGCTGCTGGCATTGGGGCCTGAGGACTGCAGGATCCCTGGGGCAGGACCTATTTCCCACAGATCTCTGCACCCTTCAATGCCCCCCCCCCCGCAGGAGGTGCTCCCTCCCGAAAAACAAATGGCATCATTGCCTTGTCCTCTCCCTGTGCCTGAGTCTGGGGCCAGGTTTCACCAAGAAAACTGAGGCGGGGGGGAGGTTGGGGGGTCTGATTGCACAGTTGCAGGGTTCCCTGGGGACAGGCTAGCGGCCAATCTGGATGATTCAGGCAGATTCTAGGTCATGCTACGGTACTAAGTGGCTCACACTCTCCCATCCCTTCCCACCCCGTCTGCCATCATAGCCAGTGACGGGGTCCCAGAGGCCCGACACGCTGCGTAGTGGAGAGCAGCCCTCCAGCCCAGCCTACTGACTGACCCCGGCTGGCCCAGGCAGCCAGGGCAGCAGCTTTCCTCCTGTAGCTTTGTGCCTCTGGTTAAGTCACAGGACATTCTGGGAACAGAATAATAGGGAGCCGAAGGGAGTTCAGTGGGCCTAGTCCTGGAGTCCCCGGAGGTGCTGGGAGACCCACAGCAAAGAGGAAAGGGAAAGCCACTGCTCCCCGACTCCAGGGAAGAAGCTAATGTGGGGGGCCGCTGAGGCCCTGCCCCCAGCTCAGAGATTTCCTTCCTTTACCTCGCCATTGGCCCAAGTCTGACCCAGACCCTCATGACCGCACACTGTCCCCAAGCTTACACAGCTATGGACCTCTTCTTAAATAGGGACCCCACCAGGAGCAGGGCAGTTCCCAGCAACCCCATGTGGTCACTTCACCACCCTCTTTTCCTCTTCCAGAAAAGGCTCAGAGAGGGAGTAACAGGGAGTTACGGAGGATGAGGGCCAATTCTCTTGACCTTGCAAATGTGCTCCATGGGGGCTTCTGCAGCCTCAGACCCTCACAAGGTCCCAGGGTGCTGTGGACCTCCCTGTCCCATCTGTGGAATGGATGGATGGAGGGCTAAATCAGGGACACAGGGAGGGAAATGCTGAAGAATGTCATATCCCCCTCCTGGAGTCCCCTAACTCTTCCCAAGCCAGCTGTGAGTGGCCAGAGAAAGGGGATCCAGGAGAGCCTGAGAGCAAAGCCACGAGGCTCCAGCCACGCAGGATTCAGGAATCCTGGTTGGGGGAGTCCCTTCCTGGGAGAGGGGAAGAGGGGAGGAGAAGGGAGCAAGCTCCCTGACCCCCGGGGCCTCACATCGTTCTCCAACAAATCCCTTCACCGCACAGAGCCAAGTCCTTGAAGAACAAAAACCTCCCCTAACACACACGCACTCACACACGTGTGCACACACCCACTGAGCAATTCCAGGAAGTGGCTGGGGGCTCCCGGGGGAGAGAGCGGGGCTCCCAGCCAACTGTAGGTCAGCCCGTGCTGACTGGCCTGGCCCAGGAGAAGCCGAACACAGTCCTCCAGAGGACTGCAGTGTCTGGGAGGGAGGATCTGCAAACTGGCGCTCCTCCCAGGAAGCCTGGAGACAGCGAACACCACTGCACAGGTCTGGCTGTGTGCAGCCCAGCCCTTCACAAAGGAAGACTCAGGCCTGCAGGAGCCCTAGTCAACCACCAGTTCTGGTTTGAGTTGCCTGGGTCCACAGGAAGGAAACCTGGCCTAGAGGTGGGTTGCAGGAAAAGTGTGATCAGTCCTCTCTCACGGGTATCATTTCATAGTCTGCAGAGGCCTTTGCAAAGCTGTGTCTGGCAGCTGCGGTTGAGCCCTGGAGTGCACGCAGCCCGCACTCCCAGGCCTCTATTCAGGAGGTGCTATGCCCGAGAGCAGCTGATTTGACTGAAAGATGATAAAGAGCCTGGGGTCTGGGGAGAGCCAGGGGCAGGAACTCCAGACGCCATCTGTTCCCAGAGGCCTGGTCTGATCTTAGAGAGGAGCAGGAAGTGAGAGGCCAGACAGCCCTTTCTGAGAAGGACTCTGAGGTGACTTCCCTGTCTCCCCTCTGGGATCTGGGTGGAGAAGTGGCAGTTACTTGACTTGGGAGGCTAGGTCGTAAGAAGTCCCCCACCCTCCACCTTGGTTGGTGACTCATTTGCTCTGGAGCCCTGAGACCTCACACAGACCACGACGGAGCTTCTCAGGGACTGCTGTGCCTCGAAGAAACCCACACCCCCGAGACGCCCCGGGTGGAGGCTCCAGTTGCAGTCCCAGCCACGTCCAGCTTAGAATCCTCCCAGTCCAGTCCAGGCATCAGTATGAAAAGACTTCCAGATGATTCCAGCCCCTGAGAGGTCAGCCTTAGACACCTCAGCCTTCCTAGCTGAGACCCCCAACACCGTGGATCACATTTAATCTATTATTCCCTCTTTGCCTGATGCACAAAATACATGAGGCCCTTTAGAAGCCAAGGATCTGTCCTGACTCCCCAGGGACAAAGCCAGAGAGATCTGAGATGACTGGGAAAGGCTCCTAATCATGGTGGCTGGCGCGTGGGACACCAAGGCACTGCCTGGTACCAAGTCAATGGAGGACACATTGAGCACCTCCAAAGTGACTGCCCCGTGCACAGCTCCAGGAGCTGACCACCTCTCTGTGCCCAAGAAGCTTACCCTCTATCTGCAGCCATCAGAGGCTGGCCCGAGAACCATCACGTTACAAACTTTTCAGTATCTGTTCCAGGTCCGAACATTCTGCCCACTGTATCCATGAGCTATCAAAACACCCTCATCGATTCAGGGTTTCTGTGCCCAAACTGCATTTTATACATGGCCTCCTTCACTAGAAACAGCTCAAAAATCCTGTTAGACTCTGTGCCAGAATGTGGGGTATGGAAAATGTTTACTTTAAGGAGAGAAATTACCAACAAGGATCCATTCAGTCCCATATAACAGACGCAGCCTGCTGCCTACGCGTTAAGCCCTACGCCAGGCACCACGGGGCCATCAGTGCAGCTCTAGATTCATCCAGTCCCTGTGCTGGAAGGGCCTGACCCATCCATGCTGCTAAATCCAGAGTCCTTCTCATGCTTGCCCGCTGGACCTGCAGATGACCACTCTCTCCTCCTTAACCTTCCCATGGTCATGCCTTCTTGGTCACCTGGATGGCTCTTTCCCTCAAACCCAGCTGATCCCCTTCACTCTAACCCAATACTCCCCTTCATGGTGCTGGAATTACCTGGGGACACTCGAGTACATGCTGATGCCCAACCACACCCCAGGGGTTCTCATCCCGCTGCCTGGACTCTCCTTGTGGGAGGCCATCCACACTCAGGGATTCAAACACCATCTCCAAGCTGAGGGCTCCAGAATTCCCCACCCAGGCCTGGGCTTTCCTGAGCTCCACACCCATCCAGCTGGATTCAGGCAGACACTTTTGACCTGATGTGCCAATCTGTTTCTCTCTCCTGCCTTCACTCCCAGGACGTGGGACTTTCACTCTCAGCCACCTCTAGATCCTGTCATCCTTTCTTTACTTTCCGGTCTTGGCCCCTCTGAACTTCCCAAGAAATTTCCACACAGTTATAAACACGGTGCGCATAAACCTTTGTATAACGCCTTTTGTGCTCAGCATGAACATTTTTCCACCTCACCACATCATTTTGGCATTATGATTTTTAATAGCTGCAGAATGTTCCACTGAATAACTGCTGCCTAGTTTATTTAGCCCGTCTCGTTTTTGTTAGGTCCTTATTTTGCTTCCAATTATTTGTCGTATGTGCTGAGCATCTTGATGTACAGCATCTTTTCTGCCTTTGGATCACTTCCTTTGGACAGATTCCCAGAAGTGGGATCACCAGGTCACAGGATATAGACATTTTTATGTCTTGTGACAGACACATGTTGCCAAATGGCTCTCCAAAAGAATGACACTACTTGACTTTATGTGTCTTTGATAATAGCTTATACAAACTTGGATTGTGCTGCCCCAAGACCCTGGAGGGTGGAGGGAGGCTGAGAGTTAGTAGTTTTGTTCTCTTTTTTAGAAACTTCTTAAAAGTCTGCTTAGTTTTCTCCTAGTTATCAAGATGATCACTGCACAATATAGAAAGACAATAGAAAAGTAGATAATACCAAAGCCTGCATAATCAGGCTTCATCTTTCTATAAGTTTTCAAAAGGTGAGATTTCTGATGTTGGAAGCTAGGCTGAGGCATTTGGGCTGAATTCCACCTAACAGAGGTGAAGTAGTTGTTTTCAATCACAGTGCACAGAGAGGACCCCTGCCTTGCCAAGTAGTCCCTGGGGAGGACAGGCACATACTCTGGCCACACTGCTGACATCAGATCAGGTTTTTTTTTTTTAGAATAACTTTTTTTTTTTAATATTTATATTTTTTAGTTATCGGCGGACACAACATCTTTGTTGGTATGTGGTGCTGAGGATCGAACCCAGGCCGCATGCATGCCAGGCGAGCGTGCTACCGCTTGAGCCACATCCCCAGCCCCTAGAATAACTTTTAAACTGCTGGTGTGAAACCCTGCTGAGGACTGGCAAGGTCTAGGGACCTCTTCGGTACAGATGTGTCTTCGCCCCTCATTAACCACACTAAGAATAGCCATGATGCAGACTTAGCCACAAGCCTGGTCACTCATGGTGGGTCAGATGGTTTGGAAGTGGGGGGCACGAAAACCCAAATCTATTTCCTGACCTTAAAGGCTGGTAATGAAATGATGTCCCGGAACATCCTGAGCATGCTGGAAACCTGTGATGACCTATGTTGAGAGAAAGGGATCCCCCAAAGTGACAAAGTTGACATGTAAATATCAAAAGGAGGAGGAGGGTCAGCTCTGTGCTGAGGGCTTTGTGTATTTAAGCACATATAGTGCACACAACACTTCTGTGGGGTGAGTTTCATTATTCTCCCCATCGACAGATGAGGAAACTGATGGCTCAAGGTATGTCCAGGACCTCAGAGCTAGAGGATGGGAAGAGCTAGGATCTGGACCCACAGTCTGACCCCACATCCTGGGCTCTTGGGTGCAGGAGCTTGAGGATTAGCCTTGGGGAAACCAGCTGCCCTTCTGTGTTCTGTGATGCGGCACATCTGCAGCCCCCTATTCTGTCACCTGGAACTCCCAACTCAGACCAGAGTCCCCCTGCCTCAGTCTGATCCAGCTGCGGTAACAGAATGTCCTTCACTGGGTGGCTTGAACAACAGATCTGCATTTTCTCACAGTTCTGGAGGCCAGAGTCTAAGGTCATGGTCCAGCATGGGTGGTGCCTGGTGAGGCCTCTCTTCCTGGCGTGATGACAGCCACCTTCTCACTATGTCCTCACATGGCCTCTTCTCTGTGCACACATCTTTTTCTTCTCTCCCCTTGGGTTAGGGCTCCATTTTTATGACCTTGTTTAACCCTAATTACCTCATTAAATGCATGATCTCCAAACATGTTGGCGATTAGGGCTTCCACATATGAACCTGGGAGACACACTTAAGTCCATAGCACATGTCAACCTAACTCTGTCCTGAAAAACACAGGGGTGCAGTGGTGTTCACCTTAATCCTAGTGACTCAGGAGGCTGAGACAGGACGATTGCAAGCTCGAGGCCAACCTTGGCAACTCAGCAAGGCCCTAAGCAACTCAGTGAGACCCTGTCTCAAAATAAAATGAAAAGGGCTGGGGATGTGGCTCAGTGGTGGAGCGCACATGCATGGGCCCTGCGTTCAATCCCCAGAACTATTCAACAAATAACCAAAAACAAAAACCCAAAGACTCCCTGACCTCTGCCGATGACCTGGCACTATCACTGCAGCTTGCCC
>NW_026000229.1:13251967-13259834 GCF_001458135.2 Marmota marmota marmota
CCGCCCCCCCATGAAGGCTCTTCTGCCGTCACGCCTCAGATTAATGTCATGGAAAAGCATGCTTTTTCTTTTTCACTAGGTTATGATTATTTGGAGGTTACAGGCTAACTTTTGCTGTAACCTCAATTCATCCATTCACTTTGTGGCCACTGGGCTATCCAGCAACTAGCTCAGTAAGCAACTTCTAGAAGGGAGCCACTGTATGGGTCCTTGACGTCAACAATGCACAGCTACAGCAGATCATGAGCATCCTGACCCCAGCCAGCCTGCCCACTTCTCCCTCCCCTCTGTCCTCCCTAACCCCGCCTACCGACGTCCCTCAACATCCCAACAGACCCTTGACAACCCTGTGCTGGGGCAGAGGGCTCTCTGACACCTTCCTGCTCAGGGGAAATGGATGGTGCTAATCCAAGGTGGCGGCTGTTTCTAGCAAGGGGATGCACATCTCCCAGAAAATAAAATGACACAGGTGCCAAGAAGGGAGAGCAATGTGCTTGCAAGACTCGTACAAGCAGTCCCTCTTTGCCCAGGAAACCGGCATGCTTCCATCAAACACTGCCATTCCAACAGAAGGGGACAGTGTGGGCGCTGCTTGTCCCAGGGAGCCTCCTACCCTGCAGGAGAGAATATGATACTGGCTGTCATACCTCGTATCCACCACTCCACCTCGGAGGGGCACTAAAAGGAGGGGAGACCCCAGAGCAGACAGAGCCACCCGGCTCCCACCAGCGAGGCCCACTGGAGTCCTGGGAACCATGGAAGTTACAACTGGAGCCTGTTTAGCCTGGACATGATAAGGGAGGAGCACAGCAAGACCCTTTTTTACCATCCCTCTTTGTGGGAGAAATGTTCCATTATTGAGGTGAATCAGAGCATCTCAGTAATATGTGTGTGTGTGTGTGTGTGTGTGTGTGTGTCCAAGGCCAATCCACAATCTGGGCAGATCTAAATATCCCAATCCTAAATCCTTCCTGCCCCTCATCTGTTCCCAACAAGAGTGACTACAAAGAACACTTAGAATGTTCTTATATTAAATATCATTAAAAAACATAGATCAGAGTGTTCTTTTATTATGTTTGTTATGTATTTATTAATTGCGGTAATGGAGACTGAACCCGGGGGGCACTCTACCGTTCAATTGCATCCCCAGCCCTTCTTGTTTTTTATTTTGAGCCAGGACCTCACAAAGTTGTCTAAGCTGGCCTGAAACTTGTGATCCTCCTGCCTCAGCCTCTAGAGGCAGAGTGGTCTTCTTAAACATATTGGAGGCCCTCCCTTGCATTCAGCCAGCAAGCAGTTTCCTGCAGGATAGGTCCATGGTCCCTGTGAGTTAGAGTACGGTGGCCCTCCCTGGCCTGAGCCCTGTCACCACACAAGTAGGCTGGCTGCATTCAGCTCTTTCCATTCCTCAGAGCCCCTGGTTCTCTTCCCGGGTCTTTGCACAATCTGCTGTTCCTCTACGTTGGTCACCTGTCCTCCTTCAGGTCTCTGTCAATGCCACCACCTCAGACAAGCCTTCCGGTTCCTCTAGACAGCTGCAGCTGCTCCTCCTGCACCGTCCACGCCACCTGCCTATTCCCCCAGCATTCCTCGCACAGTGCGGAGCTGGTGTCCTGGTCAGACCTGCCTGACCCACCCCACGTGGTCCTTCACTGTGAGCTCCTCACCGGTGGAGACCTCTGCCGCACTCACTGTGTGATCCCCAGTGTCCACCCAAAGCCGTGGCATGGGCCATCCAGGGAGGCTGACTGCATGACCCACAAGCCCCTCCACCTCACAGTCTCCCACCCCACATCACCCCACCTGCCCAGCAGCCCTGGGGCCAAGGCCACATCTCGTCCACCCCTGCACCCCCAGGGCCTGGCTCTGCGCTTGCCCAGCTGGCACTCAGGAAATGCTGGCTGCACCAAAGGGTGTGGAGGAGCCTCGGTCTCTGGATAGACAGCCCAGCCTCCGCCCTGGCCTGTTGGCCACTCTCGCCCACACACCAGCACACTGTCCGGTGCCCCTCAGTGGAGACACACGCACCACAGGAATGCCAGTCAGGAGGTGTCCTGTCCCTTTTAATTAAAAGTCAGACAGACGGCCTCCTCCCTGCCCTTTCTCTCTCCAGGCCATTTCTAGAAGCCAAATCGGCAGGACAGCCAAGAGGGCGGAGTGGCGGCCTTGGGGAATGGCTGGGTGTGTGCCTCTCGTGCCCACCTGCTCCCACTCTGCAGGGTCTTCCTGCAGCTCCGCAGGCTAAGGCCTGAAGGGCAGGGGCCTGAAGGGCAGGGCTGGGGCCCAGCAAGCAGGAGGGGAGGCTGGGCCAGGTCCATCCCTGGGTCCTTGTCTTCTCCACTCCTTCCCCAGAGGCCTGGTTTTAGGGCACCCCTTTATCTTCCAGCAGCCACCTCCTGCCATCACCATGTCGTGGGAGGCAGCAGGGTCCCTGGGGGCCTCAGGAGCCACATCAACAAGGAGGCATCCAGGCCTGGACCCAGGGATGAGGCTGAGGTCTGAGAGGGGCTGCTGGCAAAGACCCCTTTCTCCTGCAGACTGAGCATCAGGGGAGCCAGTCTGAGTCTCCAGAAAGGACGCGGGGGTGTGGGGCTTACCTGTGCGGGGGAGTCTGTGACCTGGTGGGAAGGAAGCACAGTGTGTACCAGCGGAGTCCACACCTGGACAGACTGTGCTGAAAAATCTCCTGGGGGCATGAACCAGCCAAACATGGACCCAGGAGGGGCTGGCAGAGAGACAGGCATTCCAGGAAGGCTTCCTGGAGAAAGGGGCACTGAAGCCAGCCTCCAAGGAAGTCTGCAACTTGCGCAGTTTAGGAAGAGTGGCCAAACAAGCAGAGCTTCAGCTCCTAGAATTTGGTGTGTGTGTGTGTGTGTGTGTGTATGAGTGTGTTTGTGTGTGTGTGTGTGTTGGCTAAAGGGCTGTTTGTTTTGTTTATTGAGGAAACCCATGGCGAGTGAAGAGGCTGTGGATCCTCTGTGAATATCTTCCCCTCCTCATGCTGGGGCCACATGCTGGGGCGGCCTGCATGCCCTCTCTTCAGTCGAAGTCCCCCTCTGGAGAGGACCTTGCTCAATAGCAGGGACCACAAAAGCAGTCCTTATGAAGACAGGCGGGAGGACCCCCCTAGAGAGTCTCCAAGGAGGCAGTTCATTAGGAGGCTTCCTTGGTTGCCATGGCGATTCAGAGCCCAGGGAGCCTGGCTAACAGTGCCTGAATTCACTCAGGCCTCCAGCACAATTAGACAAGATGAATTTTTGAGTCAGAGCATAATGAAACCCGGACATCCGGAAAGCGTATGGCAGTCTCCCAGGGGAGGGCAGAGACTGGGAGGGCACATGGCTGTCACAGGGTCACCAGGGTGAGTCTCTCCAGGGCAGGAGGTCTGGGAGCCCTGGGGAGCATTTGTCCTCCTTTAGAATTCTTCCAGGCAGCCAGGCCTCTGTGCAGCTGGAGGAGGGTGGGGGTGGGGAGATGGAAGCCCAAGCTTGCCATGGCTGTCCCAGGCCCTTCCGCCACAGGGTGGGGAGGCTCCTCTGCACCCTCTGATGAATGTGCCAACAAATGCACGTCACATGACTGAAACTCTGCTGCACACACAGAACACACTCCTCTACCCAGGCAAAGTCGTCACGCAACATCCTGACGGAACAACCGCAGGGCCAGACACTGAGGGGCAGCACTGGATCTGGGGCAACCCACACTGGCATGTCCTTGGGTCCTTGTCTTCTCCACTCCTTCCCCAGAGGCCTGGTTTTAGGGCACCCCTTTATCTCCCCCCAGGGCACAGGCTCACCCTCTGGCAGGGGAGACAAGGCATGTGTGGACATAATGATGTCATCCCAGCAGTGACACGAGAAGGACAGAGTTCAGGGAGGAAGAGACCAGAGAAGGACCCTGGATGGGGTGGTGTTTTGACTTGGTCTTGAAAGTATGGATCAAGTCAAAGGGCACCGAAAAGCACAGGCTGAGTGTGGAGGCAGCAAGCAGACCAGGTCTGGTGTGGCCAGAGAGGGGAGGCCTCCAGTGTCCCGCTGAGTGGCCTGGGGCAGTAGGAAGCCAAAGAACAGGGCAACCAGCTCCAGGAGTACTGGCCGGCAGCTCCCCACTGCTCCCGGCTCCCCAGGCAGCCTGGCCCAGCTGGGACCTGTACCCACCGCAGGGCCACAACACAGCCCATCCCACCAGCTCCCTCCAGCAGAATCCCCCTCCCAGGCTTCCGAGGCGCTGATCAGAAGGACTCTTTCTTTAGCCAAGGCTCCTGCGTGGCCACCACCCCCACCTCTCCACACAGACCAGCTCAGCCTGTGGCACCCAGAAAAGAGCACAGCAGGAGATGGGAAGGGGCGGAGGAGCAGGAAGTTTGCTCTTGAGTTAAAGAATGGGGAGAGAGGACCGCCACCCAGGGCCTTGCTGACAGCCTATGGGTTCCAGGACAGAATGGGGCCTGGAGACAAGTGGTCCTTGCTCAGGGACTGTCCTCCCTGGGCCACTGAGGTTCCCATGGTGGCTCTGAGGCTGGCCTTTTCAGAAAGCAGACCTACTGTGCAGAGAAAATCAGACTGCTGTCCTTGAATTAGCTGCTTTCCAGGAGGCCGCTATAAGCAAAGCTCACTCACCACCGCGCAAGGTAGGGGAGCCGAGGGGGTGACTTGGCCACTGCCCCCCCCACACACACACACTTGGCAGTTCCAGGAGGGCTTAATGTTGTTAACACCCTGGAATCAACCTTGTTTGGGCCAGGACAGGCCTGCTCTGTCCCTGGGAGCCATGACACTCCACTGGCCCAGGGGCCACTCCTTCCCTCCCAGAGCTGCCTGCAGACCAGCAGGCACCCAGTTAGTTCTCTCCTCTGCGGGATCTGATTTTCTGAGGCAGCCCAAACCTGTGGAGCAAGGAAGGTGAGGGGTTCGGGGAGGGGCCTGGAGCAGCGCAAGGTCGCCTGGGTCACCTGGCCTCCTCCCCCAGGCTCACCTCCAGGACTCCCCAACTTCCAAAGCGTCACACCCCCACCATCCTCTCCAGCCCTCCCTGCTTCCGCCTGGCCAGCTCGGACCACCACAGGACCCTGGAACTGCCTGCAGGGCTGCCAAGGGCCAGGGGTCCAACGGTGCAGGCCCGGGTGGCCGACAGGGAGGCAGCCACCGACTGGACGTTTGCCGGTGCCCTCCCTCTGTCCTGGTTCACCACAGCGACTCTGGCGATGCCTCTGAGTTCCATAGCAACAGGGTTTGTTTGTCAGGCCTTTCCTCTCCAGGCTCCCTCTCTTTCTTTCTGAGGGGAGGGAAACAAAAATGGGATGTGATTGGCTAAAAGCAACACTTTCTAGAACAAAATGTCAGGTACTCAAGGGCACAGGCTCTGGAGAACATCAGGGATGTGACAGACGCGGTGCCCTCTTGGTCCACTAGTTGTGTGACCTGGGGCCTGTTACCTAGCCCCTCTGAACCTCGGTTTCCTCGTTCTCAAAATGAACACGAACTCCTCATGCTTCCGGGGCCACAGGAAGGGTGGCAGCAGGTGTGCGGGGCTCTGGGCACGGTCCCTGGGTGTGGGAAGTGCTGGCGAGTGTAGCCTTAGCATCGGTGCTTTGTTACTGGTGGGTTGAAACCCCTCAGCGGTCTCCCCCTCTTCTCTCCAGAACCAGGCCAGACTGGAAAAGCCGTGCCCAGCAGCCAGGCAGGAGGCACAGCCACGGCTCTGTGTCATTTCTCCTTGACCGAGAAGGCTGCGCCTCTTAATTGCTCTTTGGTTTTACTCAATTTGAAACGAGCAGGGCACCAATTCCCTGCAGGAAAAAAATAAATATGCTTCTGCTCAAAATACTAATGAGGTGAGGCTGGCAGGGGAAGGCGGCCCCCGAGGACTTCCCCGAACCCCGCTGGCCCTGCAGCAAGACGCAGCCCAGTTTGGAGCATCCTCAAGAGGGCAGGCAGCCTGTGAGGATCTGGATTTGCTCCTTGGGCCCAGGCCAGGTGGCTGGGTTGGCTCTGATGACCCATGGGAGAGGAGGGGTGTCCCTCTGTGGTAATGCCCAGCCAACCAGTCCCATAGATTGGTGGACCCAGTTCTTCTCCCAAGAGCTCCGGGGAAATCCTAGCTGTTTTGTGGTATCCCTCTCCTCTCACTCCTGTATCTTCTCCCCCTGCACACAGCCCTCTACCCTGGCCCAGAACCTCATCAGCTCAACATGGCTGCGGGCTCCAGCCATCCTCCTCCTAATACTCCTTCCCACAGCTCCTGGAGCAGTCATTCAGTCACTCAACAAACAGCAGTGAGCAGCTGGTATGTGCCAGCCTCCTGGGAGGCAGGACCCAGCTTCCTCTTCAACCTCCTTTCGGACCCTCTCGGCACACGGCCCCTAATGAGGGCCTCCTGGCAGGCAGGCTCCTCCCAGGCTCTCAGTGCTGCTCCCTCAGCCAAAAAGCTCTTCCCAGATTCCACGTGGCTCCACTCCTCCCCTCGGTCCACGCCAGCCGCACGTCCCCTCACCCCCGATCAGAACCGCCCATCCGCCTGCCCTCCGCCCCCACCAGCTGCATTTTTCATAATGGCATCTGCCCCCACCTGATGTCACCGTGTTTGTGCTCAGTACTGTCTCCCCACCCTCCCGGGCCTGCCGGGGGAGGGACTTGTTCTGTTTTGTCCACTGACGTGGACGTGTCCATCACCTAGAATCATCACCACAGGGTGCAGACTCTAACACCTTGGTCCCATCTCTCCCACCCACAGCTCTTTGCTGATGTGACCCACTGTCCTGAGCAGCACCCACCACAACCACGGCCCACCCAGCTCCTCTGCAGCCTGGGTCCTGCCCACTCCAACCTCCTGGTTCAGGGTCACCCCAGAAGCCCTCACCTGCACATGAACCACTCCCCCAGCCCCAGCCTGTCCCCAAGGCCATCGTACCATCCAAAGTCCCACAACCTCAGCCCCTCCCAGGAGCCTGTCGACCTCCCCATGTACCCATGGGGCACAGGCAATCCCCCCACCCCGTCACCAGCTCCCAGGCAGAAGAACCCCCTCAAAGGCTGGGGAAATCCCCCCCTCTCGGGATCCCTGACTCAGAGCCGTGCCTGGCACGGAGCAGGTGCTTAATGGGTGGTAGTGTGCATCGAGGTTCGGATTGTTCTAATGAAACCAACTGTTATTAACCTGACCACGTGCAAGTCGCACCCTGGGAAACGGAACAGCAGGCCCGTCATGGAGTTGAGAACAGAACTCTGGCCCTGGGAGAAGCCCCGGTGGCTGGGTGGGATCCCAGTGCCTTACGTGGGGACAGCAGGTGATCTGCAGCCTGGCCAGGGCTCAGGGAGCGGAGCCACAGCTTCACATCTGAAGACAAGGCCGTCCCACCGTCAGGAGGAAGCACTGCATTGCTGAGACTCCCAGGGGACGAAACCGGACACCATGTTCCCTTCCTGGGAGGAAATCCTGCCAGCATTCTCAGGGACATGGGACACCAAGGCTTTGCTAAAGGAGGAAGGAGGGAAGGGGCCCTTCTGCCCAACCCCTGAGGCAGGGTAGGGCCTGGGTGGAGGACGGACTCCCTTGGTCTGGACCCAAGTGCCATCAGGGGCACTTAGCTCACCTGGCTCTCCTAACACTATGAAGGGGCAGACAGAACTGGGTTGATGACTTTGTACTTTCAGAGTTAGCAATAAAGACCCTGAAAGGTTAAGCAACTTGCCCAAGGTCACACAGCATGTCAGAGGCAGAGCCCAGGATAGAAGCCAGGCTGAGATTTCAGGAAAGCATCAAGTTTTCCCAGGACTGGAGGCAGGAGAGTGAAAGGACCTTCTGACCGCTCCAGAAATCCCACCCGCTTCCTCCTGCAAAGCACACTTCAAACCCAGAGAAATCCCCC
>NW_026000229.1:13259859-13273333 GCF_001458135.2 Marmota marmota marmota
TGGGTTGGCTCTGAGGCCCGGGAAGTGGCCTGTTCCCTCTGGCGTCTTCCCTGGAGGATGAGTTCAGTAAACAGAGCAACTTTCTCATCTTCCTGCATGAATATTTCAGGAGACACAAACAAACAGATTTGCTTTTGATCTGTTGCTGGTGATTCAGAAATGGGGCTCCTCTATCCCAGGACACCTCCACCCGGCCCCGCAGCAGTGTCCACCAGACCGTGCAGGAACGCGACAGCAGGGATGGCGTGCTGCCCTGGGGGACCTGGAGAGCCGCGCTCGGTTCCTGCCAGAAGCACCCCCACCTACCAACCCGCCCACAGCCTGCGTTCCTAGAAGTGGAAGGAAATGGTCTGCCCCAGGTCTGCTATTCCTGGGGACACTTCAGTCGCTGCTGCCCAAGACCACACTCCGGGGACACTAGGCTCCTGCTCCTGCAGAGACAGGCACTGCCTACGGGGAGAGGCACAGAGCCTCCAGGACAAGCCCGTCGGAGGTCTCACTGCAAACCACAGCAACATGGAGAGCAGCCCTTGGAGACGCCCCAAACACCCCTCTTGTTTATTCGTTCAACCAGTTACATGTACACGTATCTGTACATGTTCTTGGATCCAGAACATTCAACAGTTCCCCTTGGCTGTCAGGATTCCAATTCCCAGCCGGTCATTTCCTGTGCTTCCCAATCTAGCCCCACCCCACCTTCCCAGCCACATGGCTCTCTGCTGAGGTTCCTCCCTCCACAAATGAGTCCCTCCCTTTCCAAAAGGCTCTTCTTCCCTTCTCCTCTCTCGTCCTTCTCAGAATGGCTCTTGCGCCATCTCCTCCAGGAAGATCCAGGATCCTCCTTCTCCCTGAGGTCCCTCCTGGCTCTCTGCCCCTTGCCACCTAGGCACCAGGTCTTATCGCTCCAATGAGAGCCAGGCTCTAGGTTCTGTTTCAGCAGCTGTCCAAGGATCAGGGCCAACTCTGGACCTGGCTGTTCCAAGAAGGGAGCTTTGCGAAATACACATGCTCCTTAGGACGACCACAAGTTCAAGGCCAGCCTCAGCCTCAGCAACTTGATGAGACCCTGTCTCAAAAATAAATGAGAAGGGCTGGGGGTGTAGCTCAGTGGTAAAGCACCCCTGAGTTCGATCCCCAGTCCCGAGAAAGAAAGGAATACAGATGCATTGGCCCCACCTCCAGAGATTCTCCCTCTATTGTATGGACCAAAGGAGACAAGAGGGACCACCTATATAATTTTCAG
Source organism: Marmota marmota marmota (assembly GCF_001458135.2). Lineage (NCBI taxonomy): Eukaryota > Metazoa > Chordata > Mammalia > Rodentia > Sciuridae > Marmota > Marmota marmota. The sequence goes on from NW_026000229.1 coordinate 13,261,103, forward strand.
GAGCCCTTTTTCAAAAACCACAAGGAACTTCGAAACAGTGATAGTAGAACCAAGCTCCACGCAGGCCTCCTGCACATGATCCAGCCCTGGAGACAGGCATTTAAACCTCACCGGGTATTTGCTTGCAGCAAATTACCATGGGCAATGGGGAGCCACTGAAGGTTCTATACTTCTGAGTTCCCATGACAGTATCCAAACCTATATCACCTTATCCTGCATACACCTGAGCAGCCTGGAGTACAAACAAATATTTATAGAGGGAATGGATACATGAAAGCTGGGAAGGAGCTCTGTCCCATTTATGTTTTTAATCAAGGTGTAAAAACACATACTACGTGCTGACAGTGCACCACCCTACACAGTCAGCCTGATAAGTTTCTACACACATAACCGTTAATGAAGCCACTCTGGAGTTGCTCTGTCCTACACCCCGCCCCCACAGAATGGGATAGAATTTCATCAAGAAGGTCTCCTCCACTGAAGGAGGCAGAGGCAGCACAGAGACGCAGCCTGAGAGGATCCTCCTGGGTGTCAGCGGCCGGTACTTAGGCCAAAGGCACCAGAGCACACAGGAAGCCTGAGAGAGGCCACAAAGCCCCCTTAAGTCACAGGACAGGCTGGCCCAGGACTGGAGCCTGGGCCCACCACCTGCAAGTCTCAGGAACTCTTCATGGGCCTCAGCAATCTGGATACACCAGGGTCGGAGGTCACTGCTCAGAGCCCCTGACTGCAGGTGTGGGACGAGATGGGGGAAGAGGCTGGGCCGCCACAGGGTGTCAGATCAGCCCTGCACCCAGCCTCTGACCAGGTGATGTTACCCTAAGACAGTTTGGGAGACCCAATTCCATCCAGAGGGGGAAAGGCGCCAACCTGAGATCACAGAGACAGGGAATGTGAAGGCTGGATTTAGGAATTTCTGGAATCACACTCGAGTGCTCTTGTTACTGGCTCTAAGGAGCATCCCTAGAAGGAGCCTCCTGGCCCTCTGCCCACCCACCCCTCTCCCGCCACCCCAGCTCAACCCCTGGATCCACCATTCCAGCAACCCAGGCAGCTGGGAACGGCTGGTACCAGGGAATGGGCCTGGCCAGGGCCATCTCCTTCTGGGAGAGGGGCTTGTGCAGCATTCAGTGCCTGGACACAGGGAGATGCTTTTTGTAAACATGGACGTGGAAGGGGGCCTGGAGACCCTCCCCCACCTCACTACACGCAGCCCTGTGAGTGTCCATCACCTCCCGGCCTCGAGGGCAATGTGAGCCGGGGTGTGCTTCCCAAGTGCAGAGAGGACCATGATATTTGCTTAGAACTCCTCTCAGGCCCCCCAACACAACCACAGGATGCGGCTCAAGTGTCCTGGCTTGGATCCTCAGGTTCCCAGGCCCCTGCCCGGCTCTCCGGCCCTGTGTCCCCCACCTGCCCACTCCCTCCAGCCCAGCAGCATCCAGCTCTGCTCTCACCTAGAACAGAGGCCCACCAACCACACTGCCGCTCGGGGCCCTCGCTCACGCAGGCCCAACCCAGCCAGTGACAGCCTCCTAAGGCATTACCCCCTCCAGGGGGGTTATATGGTAACAACATGCAAAAGGCACACGGGAACTGAATTCTCCAGTGGGTTCCAGACTGGCAGACTGGGAGGACATTCTGGAAAAAAATCAACCACACAGACCATCTGCCACCACCACCCCTGGCCCGTGGGTCACTCAGCTTCTGCATGTCCAGGCAGCTGTCCACCCAGACAAACCAGGGTCAGGTCTCCCCTCCTCCCATCCCATCCTCCTTGCGGCTCAGCTTTCCCACCTGAAAAGTGGGTACGACAGCAGAGTTGGGGGCCATCATGTGAGATAACAATGGTGCTGAGCCTCCTGCTTTTTGTAAAGTGGGGTCTGCACAGCCTGCAGCTCCCCGCTCCTTCTCCGTCCCGGTTCTTCGAGGCCCCTCCAGGGGCGGCTTCGTTTATGGCTCCTGACCGCCCCCCTTTCCCACCACAGCTCTCTCTTCCTCCCTCCAGGCCAGAGCTCCAGGGAAGACTTGGCCAGGAGGTTCTGAAGCGCACGGTGAGGGCCGGCCAGGGGAAAGCTCTCAGCAACCCAGGCTCCCAACCCAGCCGTCCTTCTCAGGGTTTCAGAAACAAAAGAGGCAGCCCCATGTGCCAGTAGGCTGGCGTCCAGGAGGGAGGGCTGGGGCACGGGTCACTGCAGAGGCCACGGTGGCATCCTGGCACATAGACTGGTGGCTGCCAGACCTCGGTCAGTAATCACAGCCTGGTGACCGAATGGGAAGAACTCAGGAGTTACTCCTCCTCTCTCTGCCTCTGCCAGCACCAGACTTCAGGCAGGGCACAGCTGGTCACTCAGAGCCTTCTCCTATCTAAGTTTTCCAAGTCTCCTTTCTGGAACTTTCCTCCACTCTCCACTTTACAATCAGTCCTGGGCCTGCCAACATCAGGCCTAGAAAAACCCCCTGAGCTCAAACCCACTCAACCCAAGCCCACCGTTCACATGGGAGAGGGGAGCCCCGGTCCCCACTGAACCACACCTCCCTGTCCCCTCCCCAGCAAAGTTTCTGGGCTTCCATGGTCTCCTCTGCAGGATGCAGGAGTCCACGATACGTCTTTATGGATCCTCTGGCTCAAGCAGTTCATGGATCGATTAAATTAAGGATTTAGCTCAAGCATCTGGCCGGTATTTTAGGTTTGCCCCAAATCCTGGTGAATCTTGTATGTATGGTCCTCGAGGTCTATAACAGGCCCCGTGGTGGGCACTATGAGAGGCACCGAGAAGGAATCAGACACAAGCCCCGACCTCAGCAAGCTCACAGCTCGGGGGCCATGGATCACGCTCAGGAATTAATCAGCCAACAACATAACGAGTGAGGCCGCTTCCTGCTGGCTGGGGACACTGGACACTGGGCCTCCCAGGAGCTCCCAGGACTGAAAAACTCACACGGACCAGATGGTGGAAAGGCCCGCTGAGCAGAACGAGTCAAACCCTGACCAGCCTCAAGCCACACCAATGTGAGTTTGCGCCTGGACATGATGACTGAACCAAGGCCTTCCGAAGAGAGATTTGTGATAATGAAAAGTTATGAGATGGCCCCTCAGGTAGAGAAATCCCCTTCCCCACAACTCCAGAATTCTCGGAATCCCAAATTTCCCCGTACATTCCTGCAAACTGATCTTTCACCAGGAGGTCAGCCGGGTGGCAAATGGCATTTTCTTCCTGAGCTTGAAAAAAAAAAATGCAGGAATTAAATCCCTTTGTTTTCTTCTACTATCAATCACCTTCTTTTCTGTCCTGGAAATTCCACCAGCTTCCGGAACATAAAGCTATTAGTTAAAAAATCAAATGCAAGGTGTATAAGTGCTGCTCATGCCTTAGGCTACTAGAGGATATTCCTTTCCCTAAACCCAAAAGAAAAGCATGTCTGAGCCCTGGGGCCTTGAGATGGACCTGCAACAAAGGTCAAGGTCAAGTGACCACTGGGCTGCAGACCTCAGCACGTGCCCTGGGACCCATCTTCCCGCCCTCCACGGCGAGCTGGGACCCATCCACGTTTCATTGCTTTATTGGGCTACTTTTCAAATAAAAGCAGGACACCAAATTTTTATAGTCAGATTATTTGTCTCAAACATATTGAAACAGCCAAAAGAGACAGAACAGGAAGAGAAGAACAGCAACTCTCATCTGTAGCAAGCTGGCTTGACAGAGTAAAAGCAGAAGAGGCTGTTGGAAGAGACGAACTTTTCCACCCACAGAATATGAATCAATTCAATTAAAGTCAGGACTACAGCAGGGGAGAAGTGGGCTAGCTACAGGAGGGAACCGCCTAAATCTGAAGGCCAGGAAGCACGGGCAGGGGGAAGGGGAAGAGCAAGGCACAAATGGGACATGACAATAAACTCTCCCCTTCCACCACATCTACAAGTGCCTTACTTTCCATATTACTGACACACTATAGCGCCTAGTAAGATCGAGCCCTACAAGAAAACGGACTCAGAGATGTTCAGTAACTAACCCAAGGTCACACAGGAAAGAGTGAAGACAAGGGTAGGACCTCCGACTCTGACTCCAAGTCCCCTGCCCTGACCATGACAGAGCAGCAAGACACAGAGCCTGGGAGGCAGCTGCGTGACTGGTAAGTTAGTCACCTCCCTCCCTTCTCCTGGCCTGTATTTCTGCCACTGTGGAAAGGGGACTGATAATAGCAGCGACCTCACGGGTTCTCATGAAGATTCAATAAATTAATAATAGGAAACACTTTTTTTAAGTATTGGAAGTTGAATCCAAGGCCCCACATTATCTAGGCAAGCTCTCTACCACTGAGTTATGTCCCCAGCCCATAAAACACTTTTTATATGCATGACATAAGCTGAGTGCCCTGAAATCATCAGCTGCTTCTACTATTGTTACTATTACTTTTCTTTTCTTTGGTACTGGGATTGATGCTGGCGTACGGGGGCCCCACATGTGCTAGGAAAGCACTGAGCTACTTCCCGACGAGCCCTCCAGGGTGATCGGTATCGTCTGCCAGGCCCCCAGCGCCTGGTAAAGGTCTGGGAACTGCCCAGTGAGACATTTGTATTTAACGAGCTCATCTAAATGAAGATTGGAGCCGTTCTCACATTTCCAGAGTGTGAAGTGCTATGGACAGATGCGCAGGCCTGGACCCCAGGGACCTCTGCAGTTAGCACTGACTCTGGGCCCTGCCTAAAACAGCCGCCTCCTCTGAGCTCTCTAGGGCGGAAGGCCTTTTAACATCACACACAGGCACACGCACACGCGCACACATGAATATTCCTATAGTTTCACTGTAAAGGCCAAGGCCTAGTTGAGCTAAGAAGAAAGATTCAGAAAAAAAAATGGTCGTGACTGAAGCCACTAAAAATATAAGGTGGAAGTTTTCCTGCCAGAGCAGTTTTCCTTTTGGAAAAATTAACAACCTCTTCCCACTGCCCAAGAGCCAGGAAGGCCCCGGGCCTCCCTGTTCAGTCCAGGAGGCTGGGAGAGGCAGAGAGCCGGGCCATGGTGTCTGGCACATCCACAGCCCCCTTGCCTGGTTTTGAAGAAGCAGCCCAGGCTCCAGCCACCGAGCATCGGGCCGGGGATGGAAAGGGTGCTGGAGAGAGGAGGCCCACTTGTGGGCCAGCCTCCATTCTGCCTTACTGGGTGACCTTGTGCAGGTTACTTGGCCTCTCTGTGCCTGTTTCCTCATTGGTAAAGTGGAGATGATAATGGTGACCGAGGCCGTGATGCTGCCTGAGGGTCACGTGAGCTCACACATGTGGCACACACCCTTCACTGCCTGGCATGCAGGAAGTCATTGCGGTAAGTTGATTTTTGACTCCAGACATCTGTGCACCCCATGGCCTACCTGTTACCCTCCTTGGTGCCCCTTCTTTCACCTGCCACCTCCTCCTCCTTCATGACTCAGCTTAAAAGCCACTCTGAGTGCCCCCGACTAGGTCGGCCCCTCCCCGTCCCCATCCATCATTGGAGGCTGGTCTGGACCCAGGCCTCTTTGAACTATTCATTTGTAGCCCCCTGACACCCATTAGACCTGCCTTCCCGCTCTATTAACAGCTAGCCCTGCCTGCAGGCCTGTGGTGAATGCCTCCTGTGGATCAGCTCCAGAGTCTTAATGATAATCCTTTTAAGTGCTCCCATTACCAATCTCCAACTAATAGATGGGGAAATAGATGTTCAGAGAGGTTAGGCAACTTGCCCAGGAACACAGAGCAAGTAAACGATGGCGCGCCATCTGTCTGACTCCAAAGCCTGCATTCTTAGCCATGGCACCCTTTCATCATCAGGGGTCACTGGAGAGACCAGGCTGCTTCTGGTAAGGACCACAGGCCTGGGTCCGAGACCTGCATTCTCTCCACAAAGCCTGCTTCACGGAAATGGGGAAGGTGGCCCTGCCTCTGTGACACCTTGTTTTGTGGGGGCAGGGTGGGGGCTGGCTGCCCGGCCTGACAGCTCAACGTCACACCCCCCCCATGCAGGACACTCCCCACCCTGCCCAGTACCATTCCTCTGGTCGCTTCGGTGGTTCCCCGCTTCAGCAAGGGGACAGGCAAGTCTGAGCAAGACATCCACGGTCGTCACCCCTATAGGCCACCAACCTATGACCAGCACAGGCTCGCTGGCAGGGATGCAGACACCGGGACACCTCGGGGTGGGAGAAGCAGAGTGCACCTAACTGTCACTACTGTGGGCCTGAGAATCCGACTTCCTGGGAGGGGGACCTTGATGAAGGGATTGAAACAGTTTTGGCTCCAGGTCAGAAGATCTGGGGTACATCCCACCTTTGACCCACGTCAGCTCTGCAACTAGGGTGCGGTCATCTCTCCCCCAGTGGAGGCTCTGTTTATTCATCAGCAGAGAGGGCACGGTCCCCCTCACACTGAAAGATCTGGTGCACCCCGGCGGGTACTCTGTAAATGGAGGGGCTGGGCAAACCTGAGAGCCTCCCAGGGCTTCCTTAATTAATTGGAAGGGGGTGCCAGCCAGAAAGCAATTACAAAGTCCCTCCAGGGGCCTCTGCAGGGGCGAGGGGGAGGGGAAGGGGAAGGGGGAGGGGGAGGAAGGGCCGGGTGGCAGCCACTCCCCCGCTTGCCCCCCACTCCTCCGCCCCCTCCTGCCTCCTTAGCAGCTGGTCCCACACTCCAGGCCCACAAAGGAAAGGCTCATTCTGAACAGCTTCTTTTCATGTGGAAGCCACTGGATTTGCATCTGTCCTTCCCTGGCAGGGCCTGCCTCGTGACAGCTGCTCCAAGCTTCCCAAGCTGCAGGCTGCTCAGGGGCCTGGGCCTGAGCCACGGGGTCCAGGGGCAAGGACAGGGAACTCAAGGAGCTGCTCACAGAGGGAAGGAGGCAGGCTGGGCACACAGGGATCTGCACATTCTCTCTTCTCCTGGACACCAGACAAGTCCCGTGGCCAGGCATATCCAAACCCAACTCTGCGCTGCTCCTAGGCCAGGAGCTGAGACACTGCCCGGTGCTGGCTCGGGCGGCGTCTGCTCCAGCTAGCCAGCCCCCAGAGCAGTGGAAAAACTCACTCCACATGGAGCCGCCAGGACTAAGGCTGCCAACCACTGGTCCCGCCAGCGTGGTCCCCACCAGCCAAGTTCAAGTCTGCACAATCCTCCCAGATGCCTCTGAGAGCTGTCATAGGTGCCCGGGAACAATGTCTCAGGTGGAGGGAGACACAGGACCTCTGGGCACCATCAGGAGCAAAGTGACAGCTTTTCAGGACAGTGGGTCTCATGGTGGAGAGGGACGGACAGAAAGGCAGGAGGAGCCTGCGTTGACCCAGCAGGACAGCACCTGGGCGAGGCAGGCCACGGCTGGCTTGGACTCCCTGGACCTTGAGACTCCTGGCTCAGGGCTCTGGCACCTCCCCATCATCTCCTTCTCCTTTAAGGCCCCAGATGGCAGAATCTGTGGCTTGAGTTCTTGTCCCTAATGCCCAACACAGGACCTGGCCCCACACAGGTGTTCCAAGAGGGCTGGCTGAACCAAGGAATGACCGCCAGCCACGCATTTCCAGCACCAGAATCCCAGATCCTTGAGAGAAGAACTGAGAAGAAGGAGGAGGCATGGAGAGCCCGTGAGCAGGGGTGGCAGAGACCCTCCCAGCCCCAGTCTGGGAGCTGAGTCTGGGAGCTGGTACCTCTGTGCCATTGATCCAAGGCTCTGTGACCCGCTGGCTCTTCCCCTCCTCTCCCAGTAAGAGCCAGACAGGAACGAAGACTGGGAAGTGGAACTGGGAGTCCAGGCATCTCCACACAGAGTAGAATGTGGGTCAGGGAATTGGAGGCAGGGGCCTTGCGATCCCCCTTCACCCTCCCGATGCTGGGTGTAGCAAGGGCACCTCTGTCCCCTTGCCCACTCCCTGATGCTTCTCCAGGGAAGAAGTCTGGATCAGCAGCCTGGCAGAGGGGACACCCAGGGGTAACTGGAGTGGACCTCAAACACCTATGCCTGCTCAGGCTTCCTGCTCAGGTTCCCTTCATGGGGCAACCAGGCAGACAGAGTGCCAACTGGGGGTCCAGGATCCAGTTCTGGCCCCTTCAACCTCAAACCTGCTGGGTGACTATACGCAACGAGCGATGTCCACTACCAGGATCTCAGTTCCCTCATTTCCCAGGGAAAGGGCTGGACAGTTTGACTTCTCCAACATTCTATTCCCCTGTGGGTGATTCTACAGGTGTCCTGGGGACATGTGGTCTTTGCTAAACTCAGGCTGGACAGGACAACACCATCCTTGACCCATTCACTTTCAGTAGGAGCCAGGATCCCAACAGCATGCTGAGCCTGCAGGACAGGGAAGAAGACTGACCTGCAGAGGGGGGCTGGGGGCAGTTGGAATCAACTGCTTGGTGGGGAGGAGGAGGCTGGCATCTAAGGTCTTCTCCATGCCCACATGCCTTCTCCTGTCCCTTCAGGGCACTTTGCTCCTGGACTAGCACTTAGCTCACTAGCATCTAACCTATCATGGCACAACCTGAGAAGAGGAGCACCTGTTTGCTGTAAGCCACCTTCCTTACCTAGAAGCCCCACCCCTGGTCACATCACAGTCAACAGCCAGGAAACCACTCCAAAGGAACTCTGAGCAGCAAACAAGGGTACAAAGTCCTGCATCCCAGCTCGCGGGCTGGTCCTACAGCCTGGTAACCTGCACTTTACACACAAAAATCCTAGTGCGCGCCGGTCTCTGCTTTTCCAGTGGACAGTAGTTTAGAAACCTATTTCAAAGTTGGGAAGCATGGTTCGTCTGGCATGTGACTGAGATGGAAGAGATAAAAAAAAAAACTGTAAAAAATGCAGGCCCGAGCAAAATCACCAGGAGCTGCTAGTCACTGGAAGCATCCTTCATTCCTCATCCCTGACTTGCCCCCCGGAAGCACCATGGACCAAAATGGGGAGGGGGTGTACCCTTGACCTCCTGTGGTGGAGGTTTGTGGCCTGGGAAACTACATCTGCTTCTTCCCTCTGCTCTTCCTTCTTTTTGCTTCCATTCTTCTTCTCCTTCCATAAGGAAATGAAGGAAGCTGACTAAAATCCAGACCAAAAAAAGAGTTTCAAACATCATGACCAGGAAAATGTCATCAGGGTAGAAGGCCACAGTCCAGAGACCAGCACGGCTGCATTCCTAACGCTAGTCAAGGCAGAAATCCCTCCAGGACAGCGTCCCTCCAGGTTTTCCGTGTCTTTCACAAGGAAGGGCACTAAGTGTGCTTAGAAGAGACAGGTGCTGCTGAAGATCTAGCCACTTCTCCTGTTTTCGTCTTCTCTGCTTTCCAGGCCTCTCAGAGCTCTTCGCTGCTGCAATCTGCACTGCGATCTGACACAAAGGGGCAGAGGGACCCTGCACCGCCTACCTACCACCTCCACGCTCCTTTTAGGGTTCTCCTCCATACCTGCCAGGGGATCAGATCACCCCAGACAACAACAAACCCTGATCTCCGTGGGAGATGACATCACCAGAGCCGAAGCCATTCCAAAGCTCAGCCCAGGGGCCTAGAGGTCACCAGAACCCGTTCCTGCATCTACAGATGGCCAAGGGCAGAAGTGACTGATCCATGGTTGCACAGCCTGTAGGTGGCAGATTCAGGACTAGAGGCCAGGCCTTCTAGCTTGAGGGGCTGGTGAACTCTCCTAGCCCAAGGGGGAGGAGTCCTTCCAGCAGGGCTGGCAGGCAGCAAGAGGTCCCCAGGTCCTCACCTGTGTGGCTCCTGCCCTCTCTGTGCCCCACAGGAACACTGCTGGTCTGTGAAGGGTCGGCACCGGGGGAGAAGACAGGGTTAATCGGTGGTGGGGATTTTCATTAATCCTCTGAGCAGGCTTAATCTCAGGCCACACTGGTTGGAGAGCAGAGGTGAGAGACTGGGAAGGCTTGCTGGGGGCTGGGCACAGGGTGGTTAGTGAATAATCCCTGGAGGCAAAGAAGCCAGGTCTGCCAGTGGCTTATCAGGCAACTGAGCCACCTTCATGGACTCCTGTCCCATTCCTGCCTAGGGTTCAGGCCTCCAAGCAGTGCCCCTCCACTGTGAAAGTCCCCCAATCCCCGGGTGCTCAACAGTGCAGAGCAATGGGAAGATCACTGGCTATAGATTGAGACAGACCTAAGAGCAAACCCTACTTGCTGGGTGACTTAGGCAAGTCACTTCACCTCTCTGAGCTTCACCTTCTTCCTCAGCTAAAGGGAGCTGAGCACACCTTTGTTGCAAGCCTTCTAGGAAGGAAGGCTGTGTGAATTCAAGTACGTGAAGAGACACAAGGAGTGCCAAACCAACCCTCTGTATTATTATTACAATTCTCACATCTGTTATTTCTCTATCCAGGCCCATTCTTTACTCTTCTGCCCTAGTCCTCTAGCATCTTTGGCATTAATAACATTGATGACAATAATCTAGTCCAGCTGAACAACATTTGTATCATTTCAAAACACTAAGCATCCTATCCCCTGTGGGTTACAAAAGTGCCACCAGAAGCAGCCAGAGCTGAAGTAGCCCCTTGGCCTTCAAGTGTATCTTCCTACAATGCTCCCAAGTCTCAGAACCAGGGACAATGGCAAAGTCTGGAGTTGAGCCCAAGCACCCTGAGCAAGCATACTGTCCCCATGATAGATATCATGAGAGCCTGGGTAGCCTCTGGCTTATAAGAAGGAGCAGAACTGCCCCTCCCCATTGCCTGTACCCCTGGCCTGCAATCTGGCCCCACTGCTCTGGCCACAAGCAGACTGCCTGCCTGGCTTTACTCTTGGACTCCCCAGTGGCCAAGGCCAGCTAAACAGCTGGAAAAGATGGAGTCTGGCCTTGGTGCATGGATCACTAAACCCAAGTCCGAGCCCAAGACCAAAGCCAAACTGTGAGCTCTGTACCCTGACAGAACCTTTTGGAAAGTGTGGGTTCACACCCTGATCTCTCTGGTTCTCCAACTGCCTGTCACACCCCTAGGACTCATCATTCTCACATTACACAAGAGGAAACTGAGGCCCAAAGTAGAACCCCCCCACCAAGGTCACCCAAAGGATCTGGGGTAGAGCTGAGCTGGGGTCTCCCCTGATGGCTTAACCCTGGGCACTTTTCACCGCCCCAGCTGCTTTGTCCTCCCTACACCAGGAAGCCCCCAAAGTTCTCCAATAAACCTGGGTCCCATGCAAGTCCTGAGAATCCTCTTCAAACATGGGGGTTGCCAGGGTACCCACTTTCCCCTTCCCTGACACACTCCCTCCCTGCATCGTCCAGCTGCCCACAGCCTGAGCTTCCCCACCACTGGTAGCTACTGGGGGGACAGGGCAGCAGCGCCTTGGTCAGAGGATGGCCTTGGAGTGGGACAGGCCTCCTGGGATGGGGGCAGAGGCCGGCAGGTGGGGTGGGGCTTCCTCTCCACGGGCCACTCAGGGTGGCAAGACCATTCCTACACCACTTTTCACCCCAGTCTCTGCCAGCGACGCTCCTGTCGGCGGGCTCCACTGAGGGACATCAGGGAGCCGGCAGCTCCACAAGGCTCTCCAGGGGTTAAAAATGCAGCATCCTAAACAAGGGTTAAAAATGCAGTCCCGGGGCTGGGCCGGGAAGGTGCGGCGCGCGCCTCACTTGCTCCCCCAGTAGTCGCTCGAGTCGCTCAGCCCGAGGACTGCGGAGGTAGGGGGAGGATGCCGCTTTGGCAGCCCTTGTGATTTGGACAACATCCCTCAGCTCCCGGCCCAGCCCCGGGACTGCATTTTTAACCCTTGTTTAGGATGCTGCATTTTTAACCCCTGGAGAGCCTTGTGGAGCTGCCGGCTCCCTGATGTCCCTCAGTGGAGCCCGCCGACAGGAGCGTCGCTGGCAGAGACTGGGGTGAAAAGTGGTGTAGGAATGGTCTTGCCACCCTGAGTGGCCCGTGGAGAGGAAGCCCCACCCCACCTGCCGGCCTCTGCCCCCATCCCAGGAGGCCTGTCCCACTCCAAGGCCATCCTCTGACCAAGGCGCTGCTGCCCTGTCCCCCCAGTAGCTACCAGTGGTGGGGAAGCTCAGGCTGTGGGCAGCTGGACGATGCAGGGAGGGAGTGTGTCAGGGAAGGGGAAAGTGGGTACCCTGGCAACCCCCATGTTTGAAGAGGATTCTCAGGACTTGCATGGGACCCAGGTTTATTGGAGAACTTTGGGGGCTTCCTGGTGTAGGGAGGACAAAGCAGCTGGGGCGGTGAAAAGTGCCCAGGGTTAAGCCATCAGGGGAGACCC
>NW_026000229.1:13273663-13315461 GCF_001458135.2 Marmota marmota marmota
GGGTGAGGGGCGTGGCGGCCGCCAGCCCCGACCCTGCCAGCACCCTGCAGCGTGCAGACCCCCGCGCGCACGGTCGCACACGGTCACCAGACGGACCGTGTAAGCAGATCTTTGAATCTAATTCCTGCAGCAGTTAGCTCGCTCCAAGGCAATCGCGGTCAATTTTACAAAGGACCAGAGTGGGAAGTGACACATGACCGTGCCAGCCCAAGCCATCTCTCTTGGCGCCCTCTCTCAACTTCGTCGCAAGTTCCCTAAGGAACCCTGGTAATAAAAGCTGAATTTTAGGGACTGGACGGGCCCTGCCCAGGGGAGTCTGCAGTACTCTGGAGGGCCGCGCTGCTCGGGGCACCCACAGGTGAGTCTGTAGAGAGGGAATCCTGACCCAGTCACCGTACCCTGGAGCTGCTGCAGGGATTTGAGGGGCAGTCACCAACCGGAGGGTGACCTCGCCAAGTCTTGAGGAAGAAATCTCCCTCCTGAGTACCTGGGCAGAATCGGTTTGGGCAGATAGGGAGTCCGCTGGCAGTGAGGAGGGAAGGAGTGGGCAGCGTGAGGCAGGGGGCGTCCACCTCGCCTATCTCCCCTCCCCCTGGCAAGCCAAAGCTCTGCCCCTCGCTATTCTACCCAGCAGTTCACAGGGACCTCGATGGCCACACTATGTGAGCACGTGCTGTGAGCAGGGTGCTGGGAAGGCGAGGAGAGCGGGGCCTGCCTTCCCTGAGACCAAGTCCATACTAGAGCAACTGTAATAGAAGATAATAGAGTGATGTCATCTGCAAAGAGCTTTGTAGATCCGCTGATTTCTTTTACATTTGCTTGGGTAGCTCCAAATGCAATAATGTGAGGAGAGAGTGGCCATCCCCTCTTGGCTGACCAGTAAACAGATTTGCAGAGGGGAGAGACTTGGTCACCCTCATACAGAGACAGACCCAGGACTTGAACCAAACTCTTCCTAGATCCATCCTAGGGTTGTGCTTTGAGCCTCTGAATGCCAGGGCCCTTGTACACCCACTGCCTTATTTGAGCTTCCCAGGTGTCTGGGGAGGTAGGTGGGCAACTGCTAGTCCTCAGCTAAGTCTCAGGGACTTATTAAATCTCTGTAGCAGCTGTGGCCATAGGCCTTAGTCATCTCCTCTGGGCCAGACCCTTCCTGGGCTATTTCCATGTTGAATCTCATGCCTTTGACCACAGTTAGCCCCTGCCTGGAATGCCCTCTTTATTCTCTGCACCAACCAGATGCACTCACCTCGGATAGCCCCACCTCCTTGCCACCTCACCTGACAACTCTAGCCCCCACACCTCTGTGCTGCTCCATTTAGTTCTGAGGGTCTGGTCTAGTTTCCAGGAGCTTCCTGTCAGTATCCATAGTGAGCCCCTAGCCTCTGGACACAAGGGCCAGCCTTCTCTTACAGTGTACCCCTGGGCATACATTAAGTACTAAGCAAATATTTAATGCCACCAAGAACAAAATTAACCTTCAACCAGCAGAAGAAATGTAAATTAGGTCCACAAAAACATTTCCCATCCGGCAGCTGTGCAGCATTTGGAAGTGGTCAGTTTCCGTGTCTAGATTGGGATAATCTTGGATAGGTCGGCCTCAGGACAGGACACTTCAACCCCAGGACCCCATTGGAAACCATTAAAGGGCAACTCAAGAACACCAGTCACTCTGCACCCACGGCTGTGGCTTGTCCACTTTTATCTCATGGATATTTCAAATTCCAGTTTGTCATCCTTGGCTACCCAGCATGCCTCTTGGCACCATCCCCGCCATCCGCTGTTGCTGTGGGCTCTGGGAATGAGACAGATACTTAATATCAGCTTGAGCCAAATGTAATTAGGAACATCAATCTGCTGCCCCCAGTCCACGTGACACGCTCCGAGACGAAATGTTTCTTTATCTCTTATGTGCTGCCGGTTTGCCCCTTCTGTCACATTTCCCCAGTGAGCATGGAGGTCTGGATGAGGAAGGGCCTTCCCAAAGAACTCTGGTCCCCTTGTGTCAGGTCAAGGGTTCAGCCCAAAGTGAAAACTCAAATGTGTGCCATTTCCATGGTGCCTCCTTCCATGGGCGTCCAGCATACAGCCCATCACAGCTGGGTCACCCAAAACAGAGTCTGAGAAAGGAGATGGATACAGGGGATCTAACTGGAAGGTGATCCCAGGAGTTGAAAAGGGGTGGGGTGGGGTAGGCGGTGAGATTGGAAAAAAGCGAAAGCCAGCATGAAGCTGTGTTCTCAAGGTCACTTGTGGGGGGGCCCCAGGGTAGAGGGCTCAGTTCCCCCGAGACCTCCAGGACAGGTGCAGAATAGCCTGGCAGGCGTGGGTCATGGAGAGCAGCGTGTTCCTCTGTGCTCCTCTCGCCCTTTGTTTGAGAGCTGTCCTTGAGAGCACTCCCTCATACTGCAGGGCTGTGCTGTGAGGTGGGCAGTGCTGGCCCCTCAGCTTCAGAGACTGCCCTGGGAAAAGAAGGGAGGAGTTCTCAGCTCTTACTTGAGGTGGATGCTGTCAGCTGTCAGCTCTCAGATCATCCACTGGGCTTCAGGAGGAATCAGAAGTAGGCTAGGCTAAGGGCATTTGTTACATATTGTGGAGTAAATAAGCCCCTGCAATGCCAGCTTTGATCTCTTCTAGATGCTGTCATGCCTCAATGCTTTGCCATGCTTTTTCCTCAGCCTCCAGTCCTTTACCCCTTGTTAGCTCTGCAAACTCCTTCTCATCCTTCAAAGCCCAACACAAACGTTACCTTCTTTATGTAGCTCTCCTGGTGCTACCTCCACAGAAGTCTGATTGACACTATATTATATATCCTGATGAAACGTATTTCTTCTTTTCTCTTTTTATGGGCTGTGATCATATGTGCCCCCCCTCCAGCTACTAGATTGACACAGAGGAAATGCTGGATAACTGCCCAACAGATCCAACAAGGCTGCCATGAGCACCTTTAGTATCTTCCTTTATGAATGACCCTCTGGTCCCAGCTCTGCACAGCCAGGCACCAGGGCCTCTCCACAAGAGCCTCTGCCCTGCCTTGTGTGTTCATTTGCCCAGGCTTCCTACTAGGTGCCACTGTACAGAGTGAGGAGGGCTTGGTCCTTGTCTGCAAGAAGCTCACAATCTCTTAGGAAAGACCCACAGATGTGGGCACCCATCCCATATTATGGGTAGGCACTGCTTTGCTGCAGGGACTGAGGGAGATTCCAAAAGCCATGGAACCATAGGGGGACGTGCTTCTCTAGCCCTGGCTGGCTGCCTGGTGCATGCCACTCATGACGCAGGTGCACATGCTGGCCACCCTCAGTTACAGGGTCTTCCAAGCCCCACAGGCCTCAGTCCCTGGAGTCCTCGAATCCTTCCCCTCCTGTCCATCTCCACTGTTACCACGCAGGCTTTTCTCTTGCTTGGGCCGCTGGATCAACCCTCCTGCCTCCTACCTTTTTTTTTTTTAAAAAGAGAGAGGTGAGAAAGAGAGAGAGACAGAGAGAGAATTTTTACTATTTATTTTTTTAGTTTTCAGTGGACACAACATCTTTGTTTGTATGTGGTGCTGAGGATCGAACCCGGGCGCGCCAGGCGAGCGCGCTACCGCTTGAGCCACATCCCCAGCCCCTGCCTCCTACCTTGTGCTGACCTCTCACTCCCCACCCAGCCACTCCTGAGCTCCTGCTCAGAACACACAGATCTGCCCACAGGAAACCGGCCTAGGGCTCTCCACTGTCCTCACAAAGAGGCTGCACCCCTTGTGTCTAGGTTCCCCGTCTCCCCTTGCCCTTCTCCCCCACGCCTCGCCGGCCCTTCATTCTTCCCTCCACGTCATCTCCTCAGCCGCCTTCCTGGACGGGGCCAGGGGTTTGGTTGCCTGGCCTCTGCGCTCCTCTCCGCAGCTCCCTGGGCCTCCGTCCCTCTGCGCCTGTGCAGGGCTGTAACATTTCCTGTTGTGTGCTTGACATGCTCCTGGGGAATGTGCTGCTTGAGGGTGACTGGCTCTTCCTCTTGGGAATGAGGCACACGCGGGTGCCTGCCCTGTCAGCTCTGGTCCCTGTCCTTCCCTGTCTTCCAGCCTCTCTCCCCCAGCACACGTCTCTGCTCCCACCCACCCCTGTTTCTCTGGGGCTGTCGCCTTTCTGACTTCAGATCTCCATGTCTGTGTCTTCCTCACTGTGGCTCACTGACCCCCCCCCCACCCCGCTGTGCTTTCCTGTTGTACCCTTCCCACTCACAGCCACTGCTGTCAGGCTGGGTACCGGGCTGTCCTCTCTCCACCTTCACATCAGGGTGTCAGGGTTCCTCTCTTCCTCCTGGCTCCCCTCTGGCTCTGTCCCCTCCACCATACCAGCTTATTTGCACTCCTACCCTCTCCGTGTGTTTCTGTCTCCATCTCCCTGTCTCTGTGGCTGTGTCTGTCTCTCTTCTTTGTCTTGTCTGTGGTCTGTCTTTGTCTTTCTCCACTGTCTCTATACCACATGCACAATGCTGACTTTGGCATGGGGAGCACTGAGACAGGTGGGGGCCCTCCCTGGGGTGTCATCTTTCCTTCACCCCATATCTGAGGGATGATGAGTGATGGGCCCCTGGCAGAGGCACATGTGGGGCCTCTGGGGCTGCATCGTTGACTGTGGGACACCCTTACCTGAGCAGCAAGGTCTTCTCCTTGACCCATTCTGTGAGCTTGTTGAACAGTGTGAGTACGTGTGTGTGTGCATGTGTGTGTGTGCATGTACGTGTGTGTGCGCATGTGTGCGCAGATGTATATGCACCCACGATGTTGAAAATGGACTAGGGAGGGAGGAATCACAGAATTGGGCTCATGGAGGGAAGCTCTGAGCTAGTTCCTCCCAGAGGTCTGCTCTCCCAAGCTGTCCCTGGGTCCTGATGGCAAATAGGCACATGGAGCTATAGGGAGCAGAAGGGGGCCCTGGAGGGCTCCTCTCAGCCATCACTCATGCAGCCCAGGGACTGGCTGCTCCCAGAGCCTCCTCCACTCTTACATGGTTAGCAGCGTGCTCTGGAGCCACTGTCACATGGGTGATGGGGCAGTCATTGAGCCTCCTTGTGCCTGAACTTCCTGAGGCTTCATTCTTTTCTGCACAGTGAAGCTGGCAGCTGCACTGGCCCCAGAGAGTTGTCACTAGATCCAGCAGAGAGAAAGCAGCGTATCCAGTCCTTCCACGCTGCTAGGACCACACTCTCCAGCCATGTGCCCCCATCATTCAATCTTCTGTTCTCTGTTCAGACTCATAATCTTCTAACCAGAGCTGAATGAGCAACTGTTATCACCTGGTTTCTCAGAGGAGGAAACAAAGGCTCAGAGAGAACACTGCCCCCAGCTACATGTGCCAAAGTGGGACAGGGCCCACGTCTTACTGCACCTTCCCTGCGTGGCTACCACCCAGTCACCTTCTCGAGTCTCTGACTCTGAAAGCAACCCACCTGTCTGGGTCCAGGATTCCGTTTCCATCACACCTTATGTCCCTTGTGCTCCACTACCTGCAAACCCCAAACTTCCCTATGCTGTGGATTAGGGCTCTTCAAGAGCAAGGGGAGGGAATTGGGAGAACTGAGTTCTAGCACCTATGAGCCTGGGACTCGAAATCCCTGTAGCCTAGAAATCCCTGTCACTGCATGTAGAGTCACAGAAGCCATCAGCTTAGAACTGAGGGAACAGGGAGCTTCCCCTTCCCTTCCACAGGTTCAACAATTGAGCCTTTGAAATACACAGGCAACAGACAAATCAACAGTGATGACAGTGATGTAAAAACTGACTATCTTGAATGGGGGCATCACATGAAGGAAAGTAAACACTCAACACCTCATGCAGCCTAAAGGCTTAACTCTCCTCTGCAGCAGGGAGAGAAGGTGCCCAGCAAAGGCTGCCTGAAGATGCAGACCTAGTCTCCCAGTCACAGCACGTATGCATCTCTGTCTGGTGCGGGTGTCAGAGCCCCAGTCCCTCCTTCTTATGAGAAATCTCTCTGCTGGGCAGAAAGGGGGTGTCATAGAGAAGCCCTGGCCTGCATTGTTGTCTACTACTGTAAAGAGATGTCATTTTCTTTTTATAGAGGGACAGCTTTTTACAGCCGTCGCAGTGTCTGAAGAGGTGTGCCGCACCTCTCAATAACCAACTTGCTAAGGAAATAGATTTGGGGTCTCCCACCCAGCAGCTGGGGTCATTCCATGTAACATTGCCTCCACCTGCAGAGAAAAGCCTGCCACGCCACCAACTACCAGCAGAGGGCCAGAGCAGCGCTGTCCACTAGCCCATTGGTTAGATTTCCAGCCTTGAGGTCCTTTGGGCAACATTGAGACAGTTCTCCAAGCCAGCATCACCTTCAACCAGAAGCTTATTAAAAATGCAAATTCCCACCAGGTGTGATGGTACACACCAGTGATCCCAGTGGCTCAGGAGGCTGAGGCAGAAGGATCTCAAGTTCAAAGGCAGCCTTAGTAGCAAGGCCCTAAGCAACTCAGATAGATGCTGTCTCTCAATAAAATATAAAAAAATGGCTGGGGTTGTGGCTCCGTGGTTAAGTAACCCTGGGTTCAATCCCCAGTACAAAAATGAAAAACAAAAACAAACAAACATACAACAACAACAAAAACCAGAAATGCAAATTCCCGGGCTCCACACCAGGTCTATTGAAGCAGGAACTCCGCTCCCCCCAGGTGGGGCCCTCCAGAGGATCCTGACATCTGTTCAGTCTGAAAACCATGAATTTGCATCATTCGGTGTGGTGAGCACCCTAGGAGCTAAACATGCAAAACAGATGGGAAGCAGTTGTTCTCACCATCCATCTCCCAGGTAGCAGAGTTGAATTTTAACCTGGACTTCAACATCTGAACCGGAGGTTTGTCAGATTTTCCATTAAAGATAAGGGGGTCACAAGCACATTTGGGCACAGAGGCAAGGCGAGGGATGGGAGCTTTGATGGTTCAGGCATGCAGATTTTGTGGCTTCAGGTACCTCACTTGTCCCTCTGAGGCTGGACCTGAAGATGCCCCCAGTGATGGGAATGGCAAGGGTCCTGATGGCCTCATAGGAGAGATGCCTCTCCATTTGGAGAGGCTGGGAGGGAGAGCTTGGAGACCCACTTACAGCCCAGCAGCCCCTTCCCAGGCGCCTGTTCCACCAGATCAGTCTCCAGCAATGGCCCCCAGATTCTGCTCACTTCTGTGCCTCTGTGCCAGTTCCCACAGGTTTGCTATCTCCCAGAGTTCAGCAAGAGCAGTTTTATTAGGTAGGACCCCCTTCTACCACCCCAGCCACACTGTCTCTCCCTCCACTGAGCTCCCAGCCCTCCCCACCGTCTCAGCACTGAAGACCTCAAGGCATTCTCATTGCTAAATTTCCATCCTCATTTGCCAAGGGCAGGCTTTGGATCAGTCAGTTGCCAAGGTCTCTTCCTGCTCCAGGAGATTCCATACTCTGGCTCACAAGGACAAAGCTTACCTCCTCTGTTACGACTCCTACCCTTAGCTAAGTGTGTAGGGCCTTTAGTATGGGACCCACTTTTATATGAACAATTGGATTCTAAAACGTAATGTAAAATCCTTGGTCCATAATAAAGTATGGTGATTTATAGATGAAAGTGTATAATAAGGGGAGAGAAGAGGTACTAGCATTTTTGTTTATTGGGTAGTCAGTGCACGTGAAGATTCTTTGCAGGATTCAAGAGCCATCTTTTCCTGTTCAATTCAAGAAACTATATCTTGGTGTGCTTCATTGTCAAATATGCCATCCCAGGTTAATTTCTTATCTCCCACTATGAGAAAAAGGTAATGAGACTATTATTATTATTATTATTATTATTATTATTATTATTATTATTATTATTAGTTTTTGCAGTACTGGGGATTGAACACAGGGATGCTTTACCACTGAGCTGTATTTCTTCCCTTTTTTATTTTGAGACAGGGTTTCAACAACTGCTGAGGCTGACCTTGAACTTCCAATCCTCCTGCCTCAGCCTCCCAAATTGCTGAGCTCACAGCTACGCACCACCAAGCCTAGCAATGCTGTTATTCATGTGCCATGGGTCTCAGGAACCTATTTTTAATGAAACAATATGAATCTTCTTATCTCTGCAGTTCCCTTGTTGGGGCTCAGGATACTCTGCCCCAAAATATGACTGTAGGAGACCAGAATATGCCACCCCAAAATATACTTCCTTGACGTATTTTGAGCTGGCTATTCTGAGAAACTGCAGACACAGGAGCAGCTCTGAAAAACTGTCATTTTGTAAAAGAAATTTACATCCAAGAAGGAAGTCTACATTAGTAAAGTATATGAGGAAGAGGAAACTGCTCCAAACAGCTTTCATCACCTGAAAGAATATCTGCACAACAAGACAATCTATATCCACCAAGCATTTCCTGCCTCTCCCTGTTATCACCCGTCTCTTTCTCCAACATCCCCAGAAGCCCCAAGCCCCTATTCCCTTCTGTAGCCCAGGAAGCTATGTAAGTGCCAATTATCCAATCCATCTTTGGGTCTTGTGTGGGATTCCCCTGCCTACAAACATAATTACATATGGTTTTGCTCCTGTTAATCTGTCTAAGGTCAATTTAATTCATAGCCCAGCCAAAGACCCTGAGAAAGGAGGGGGAGCCATTATTTTGCTCACTACACCCTACTACTGTGACCAGACCCAACTCTGTCTATTCACTACTTGAAAGCCAATACTTCAGAGGCAAGAGTTGATGGAAAGGAAACCAGAGTTATTCAAGGGCTAGTACCCTGAGAAGATGCGGAGTTATCATTCCCCTAAAAAATACCATCTTAGGGAAGTGAGTTGTGAAAGAGCTTTTCTAAGGAGGGAAACGAGGTGCAGAGGCACTAGGTAGGAAGTGCCCTTGGATGGGGTCTCTGTCTTCCAGGGTGTGTTTCTCCTCTTTTTTTTTTTTTAAGCCTTTGGTCTGAACATTGCATTTGACCTTGACCTCCAGGAGCTAATTCCTATAATTCTTTAGATAGTTATATCACTTTTCTGCAAAATTTTTCTGCAAGTAAGTTGCTCATAGCAACTCCAATGCTTTGTGTTAGTTGGTGCACAGAACTAAAGAGGAAGGAGGGATGTTTCATATTCTGATATTATCCGAAGGCTGCCAGATGTTCTGGGTCCTGTAAGACTCAAGAAAGATGATTTAGCAGTTAACATCTCAATTACTGAGCTGCAGCTTTTCTTTAGAATTTAGAATGCTGGCAAAGGGAGGCGACGCAAAAGTAACTTTGCCAAGGACAAATCAAAAAGGGCAGCCAGGTCTGGTCTACACTGTGTTGTAGTCAACACTAGCTGCATTGGTACTCACACCAGCAGGCCCCCTTCCGACTGGAGGCTGACCCAAGGGCCTTCCAAGTCTAGGAAGGGTCTAGGATGCTGCAGGGCAATTCATCAGGATTTTATAAAGAAACTGTTTAAATGTTCCTGGACTATGCTTTAAAGAGCAAAAACAATGCACCAGAGTATGGCACTTGACAGCCGAGTGCTTCGAACTAAAGCAGCAACTTCAAGGTCACTCTGACCTTACCTCTACCACCACCCCAGTTTCCTGATCCTCCTTTCTCTCCCAAAGGATAGGAAGGGGCTTTCTCCGAGTTTCCTTACCTATCTTAGGACTGGATCTGCCAAAGAGGAACATAATTGCTTCATTTTTCTTACTGAAATGTCATTAACCAGGGAAGATTAAACTCACACCACAGGAGACTGAAAATTAGAGCCCAGAGAAATTTTGTCCCAGGACATTTTCTGTTCTCTGGGCCCACTTATTTCTTCTACAAATGATTTCTTCCTCCTTTAAAAATGCCAGTAGCCTCCCACTTCCCTCACCCCGGGGGGTACTTAAGCCTCAACCCTCCGCCAGTCTTTGAGTTTCATATTTGGCGTAGCTCCCGTGCACAGGTGCCTGGTAATACATTTGTGTATCTTTTTGCCTTTTAATCCACCTATTGGTAGTTTTTTATCAAACCATTAGAGAGAAAAGTTTGAACTTACCCAAATTTCCAAGAGGACAAAATACTGACGGTTTTCTGCCATCCTTAGAAATGGAGAACAGAGCAAGACTTAAACAGGTGGCCAGGTCCCAGCCACTCTGTACTGGGAGCTTTAGGTCCATTGTCCTAATCATCTGCACACCCGTGCATGCCAGTCCTAGAAGAGGTTTTATTTCCATTTCACAGATGAGGAAATTGAGGCTTAGAGAGTTGAAGCCCAAGGTCATCCTAGGAGACAGTGACAGGGACGAGATTCCATTCTGAGTCTGCCTGGCTCCAGCCTGAACTCTTTGTGCTGCACTGTAGGAGTCATCCGACTGGAGACTGACCCAGTTTCCAAGGCTTCAGTGAACCCCAGGGAGAACAAAAGGAAGCTTAAGAGTACATTCTCCACTTTTCCTATTTGGGGTTCCAAGGCTGGCCCTCTGACCAGCCCACCTGCGGTGCCTGGCTTCTTGCCAACATCTTAGCCCCTCAGCTCACCCGCCTGCTCACACCTCACCTCGCAGGAGTTGCCCTCGATGTCTTATAGCTCCATGAACAAGAGCCACCATGGCCCTGTCTTGGGCTATTTTCTGATACTGTAACAGAATACCTGACTGGGTACTTTATAAAGAAGAGAGTTTTATTTAGCTCACTGTTCTGGAGGATGGGAGGTCCAAGAGCGTGGCACCAGCATGTGCCTTCAGGGAGGGCTTCGTATTGCTTCAACTCATGTCGGAAAGCAGAAGGGATAATAGGGGCTGAGGATATAGCTCAGTTGGTGGGGTGCTTGCCTTGCATGCACAAGGCCCTGGATTCAATCCCCAGCACCATGGGGGGGGGGAGTTGGGGGGGTTGGTGTGGGGAAGGATCCTATGGCTAGAGAGGAAGACAAAGAATGCAGAGTAAGACAAACTCACCTGTATGACAACTCCCTCTTGTGGTGACT
The DNA here is from genome assembly GCF_001458135.2 of Marmota marmota marmota. Lineage (NCBI taxonomy): Eukaryota > Metazoa > Chordata > Mammalia > Rodentia > Sciuridae > Marmota > Marmota marmota. Next base: position 13,284,586 of record NW_026000229.1, read on the forward strand.
TATCCAGTCCAGTGGGAGTGGGCAGCATTAACCCATCCACAAGGGCTCCACCTGTGACTCAAACATCCCCCAAGTGGCCACAAACCACACCGGGGAATTAAGGTTCCAACATACAGACTTTGGGGGATACAGCAAGCCCCAAACTCATTCTACAAGGCCAGAATTACTCTTATAACAAACCCAAATGAAGACATCACAAGAAAGAAAACCACAGGTCGGTGTCTCTGGTGAGTATTGAGCTGTAGACAGCTGTGCCTATGTGCAGGCTCATTGCCTAAGCACCCTTCAACCCTCCTAGCAACTGTGGAGCTGTGCTGATTGAGGTGTGGAGGGGCTCAGGGACTGGTGTGCAGCCACACAGCAGTAAGTGGCAGAGCTAGAATCCAAGCCATGTCCAGATCCAAGCTCAGCCCTTCCCATGACCACCACAGAGGGCCAGAGGAACAACCAAGCCTGTAAATTGGCACCGTGAACCAGCCTTACCTCTGGAAGGCCTCTTGCCTGGATGACACACCAGAGTAGTCTCCTCTCTCTGAGGTAGACCTTCTGCAAAGCCTGCTAGGAAGGTCACAGACCCCCTGCAAAACAACTCCTCAGCCAAAGAACACGCAGCAGTGGGGACACAGAAAGGGCCATGTGTGTGGGAAGCAGGTGTGTGTCCCTCCTGGGCAAGGCCTCTTCCTCTCTGCATCTCAGTCTCCTCATCTGCGCAATGGGGCAAAACTCTAAAACACTGACAAAATCAAATGCCAGCAAGGATGTGAAGCACCAGGAACTCTCATCCATTGCTGGCAGGAACGCAAAGTGGTACAGTCACTCGGGAAGACAGTTTGGCGGTTTCCTATAAAACGAAGCATATTTTACCATATGATCCAGCAGTTGCACTCCTTGGTATTTACCCAAATGAGTTGAAATCGTATGTCCACACAAAAATCTGCACACGGATGTTTATAACAGCTTTATTCAGAATTGCTACGACTTGGAAGCAAGTAAGATGTCCTTCTGGGAGTGGATAAATAAACTGTGCACCAGACAATGGACTGCCACTCAGTGCTGGAGAGAAATGAGCTATCAAGCCATGAAAAGACATGACAGGACATGAAATGCACATTACTAAGTGAAAGCAGCCAATCTGAAAAGGCTCCAGGCCATACCATTCTAACTGTATGGCATTCTGGAAAAAGTAAAACTGGAGACAGTGAAAAGATCAGTGATCACCAGGGGCTGGGGAGGGGGCAGGATGAAGAGCAGGAGCCCAGAGGACTTACAGGGCATGAAACTATTCCACAACTACGAGAGGTCGTGTTATCCTACACGTGTCAGAACACACAGAATGTACGATGCCGAGAGAGAGCCCTAAAGTGAAGGATGTATGCTGGCGGTAGTGATGCGTCTGTGATTGGTGGATAGCAACAGTGTACCACTCTGGTGCTGGAGGTCCATAGTCGGGGAGGGGGTACCTGTGCTGGGAGCAAATGGGCAATTACTGTGCTTTCTGTTCAGTTTTACTGTGAACTTAAAACTCCTCTAAAAACGAAGTATTTTGAAAAATGGGGACCAAAGCACCCAGGCCTTAAGCTGGGTTAAAGGAATGGTTTGTGGATGGCAAGTCAGTTTATCCACGAAAGCGCCTGGGGCTCTTCTGTTTTCCATCCAAGCTGTGCCAGAATCTGCAGTGGGATCCCAGGCTGAGCCCTTTGACTTTTTCCAGTCCCAGTGTCCTTAGCTACAGAGTAAGATGAAAGCACTCGTTCCCCATTCCCACAGCAAGCTCTCAGAGGGTAAGTGGTGGTAAAGTGACTGTGATAATGACAGGCACCGTTAACGTCTAAGTTCTGTGTTAAGCACTCTAGGCGCAGTATCTCACTTCATCCTTGAAAAGACTCTGACTTTGCAGATGAGAACTGAAGCAGGGGAGGATGGAGGGAAAGGAGAGGAGAAGTAACTTGGGTCACAACAGCTGGTCAGTGTCCAACAAGGTTCTAGAAGACTCAGTGGCCTGTTCTTAACCTTCCACCTCACCCCCATGCCTCCCAGGCTGACCATAGAAGGCACCCCAGGGGGTGCCCCCCTTGCCCAAACCCTGGGGACTGGTTTTGGTACGGCCAGTTATTGGTGACGAGTCCTGCTCCCCCACATGTTGAAGTACGACATTAGAGAAGCACGCCAAGGCAAGACATAAAGCAGGGCTTATTTTCAAAGGGGTAACATAGACTTCTCCCGGGAGGGAGAAGGGGGCCACAGCTGGTATCCTGGCATCCCAAGAAGGGAGGGATCTGCCCTTTTTATATGTCCCAGGCTTCCTTTGCTCTCCTGCCCTTTTCCCCTTATCTTTCTCCTTCCTGCCTACTGTGGCTAGGCCCTGGAATGCTGGTGGGCTGGCCAAAAGGTGGGAAACAGGAACAGGTGGGCTGAAGGGGGAAGGCAGGATGGAGCAGCCCAGGACACATTAATTAACCACCTTATGCTCCCTGTAGGAGGGGCAATTCCTGGGACAGGTTACCCTGGCAACAGGCTGGAACAGGGGCAGGTTTTGATAAGGGTGGAGGAAGGGCTCTGAAGGAATTTCAATCCCTCAGGGGACAGCCTGGCCTCCTTGATCTGACCTGACTCGATTTACCTATCTATACTGACTGCCTAATTCTGGCTTCGATTTCATAATAACAAATGATAACCACGGCCAACATTTCTACAGACTGACTATGAGCCAGGGTGATTCTAAAGCATGTGGCATGCTCTGTTTCTTTTAGTTCTTGCTTTAATTCCCCCAGATAGGGGATATCGTGGCATTTTACAGATGAAAAAACTGACACAGAACTCAAGCAAGGGAGTACTTCAGACCCAAGAGGGAATGCGTGGATCAGCACATCTGAGCCCCTGTGCAGCCTCCTCACAGCTGAGCCCCTATGTGACCTCACACTACACTGTGCTGCTGTTGTGACATTTCCCTGTGGACCCTACCAAGTTGCTAGCTGAGAAAGGCTGCACTTGGGTCTCCATCTCATGCCAAGTTCATGTAAGGCTGCCTGGCAGTACAGGCTCCTGCCCCACCCAGGATGCTGATTTTGTCTCCCATTCCAGGCCAGGGAAGGAAAGTCAGGAGCAGGGAGCCCCACTGCCCCTCCATAGCACAGGAGGCCTGTGGGACAGGAACATCACAGATGGGGGAAGCCCAGGCCAGGGGAGCAAAGCATCTGTGCTCCCAGGAGTTCCCTGGTGTTGGGACTGCAGAAAAGGTGGTGGCTGCACCCCTGCAGGCCCTCCTCCTTGGTGCCCACAGGACAGAGCATGGATTTTAAGGTGTGAGTTTGAGGGGGGGGGGCTTTCAGAGAGGATGTTTTGCATGTTGAACAGGAAGACTTGAAGCAGGGATGTAGCTCAGTGGTAGAGTGCTTGCTTATCAGGTGAAGCTGTCGGTTCAATGCCCAGCATCACCAGGAAGAAGGAAAGCTAGAGGGAGAAGATGCACTTTAGAACCAGCCAACCTGTGTCTACATCCTGCTGTCTAAGCCCTGGCTGTGTGACCTTGGTTGAATTATTTAGCCTCTCTGAGCCCCTATTTCCTTCTCTGTCAAATGTGAACAATGATAGCAGCCATCCCACAGGGGAAAAATCTGCCCATGACCTTGTACAGAGGACTCGAAACACAGTGGCTCCATCTCAGCTGTGAAATGGGTGCTAATAGAACCTACCGTGTTATGAAGGTCAATGAGTAAGATGCACAAATGTACTAAGGCAGGGTCCCAGCCTGGAAAAAGTGCGGACTGTTTAGTTATCATGACATCCTCTGTCTCCTGCCACTTCTCCTTATTCAGGCATAGGACCCAGTTGTGGGGAGGGGAACTGTTTGGCTTCAGCCTACAAAGTGCAGAGCCAGCTTGGTTCTGAGCTGCCTTCCTTCAGAGGTACAGAAGGGGCTGTGGGAATTCCTTAGCCCTAATTAACACCACAAGGCTCCCTTCTTTGCCCCAGTGGCCTTCCTGATGCCTGGGACCCACACAGGTGAGGGACAGCCAAGCCCCGGGCAAGGGAGCCATCATCAAAGACTGGGATGCCCCATGGAGGTTATACCTCGCTTGGCTGGAAGGCTCCAGAAGGGAGCAAGACAGGTGTGGGGATCATAGACAAATACCCTCGGGAGTCAGTGGCCTTTCTGGTACATCTGACAACAGGATCAGGGACTATTTTTTCCTCTGCACTACAAACTCACTTTTATTATAATCTTACAGTGAAAGAAATAGAACAAATGGCTGGAAAAGAAATGCAGACAGAAAAAAAAATGTTTTGTTGAATTCTATATACATGTCAATATGAAATTGAAATGTAAAAGTTACAAAATAGAAAACAGTAGAGAATTCATACTTTTAATTAATGTGCTTTTGAAAGGGGAAATTTCTCTACGTATTAGTCACAGCACTAAATAATAGTACAACTTCTGCAAATCTCTGAATGACAATATCAAAAGAGATCTCAAATTCACGTTCAACAGGTAGTAAAGTCATATCTGTTCATCTCTCTTTTCTCATAGCTGATTAAAGAATGCTTCAACATTGAAAAGTTACTTCCCTATGAAGCAACGGATGTACAAATAGGAAAATCTGAACCTTAAGGGCAGGTTTGACAGAGATTCTGGGGATTTCCTTTCTCAGTAAATTCCAGAAATTCAAATACTTTCTCTGTCTTTGTTTCTGCAGGATTGGTGATATTGTTTTTCAACTGTTTCCTTAGTCAAAATTTACAATTCCTTTTTTGAACCAGAAAAAAAAAATTCACTCTACTTGGAAAACGCTTCTGACATTTTCTTCTGCAAAAAATCAGAGAAAGTGGCTGAGAGATGAACAATGATGTGACCTGACCTGCTGCTTTAGAGGGCACCCCAGCACCTCACGCCTTCTTTTTTCATCCCTTACAACAACTGTCATCACTGATAATTTTGAATCTACTGAGACAAAAAAACTATGCCAGAAGAAAACTTGAAAGATTTCACTGCTATGCAATTACTCTCTAAAAATGGTATACAACAACTGAGTCTAAGAGTGTTGGGCTATGTTGACCAATAAAAAGAGATTAGAGTCAAATTACTAAAATTGGAAATGAAATTGGGGACATTATTGCCAACCTTACAGAAATAAAGATTAAAAGAGAATGTGAACAAGTATATGTGGAAAAACTAGATAAGCTAGCAGAAATGGACAGATTCCTAGAAAGACATGAGCTACCAAAACTGACTCAGGAAGAAATAGAAAATCTAAAAGACCCATCAAAAGTCAAGGGGTTCAATAAATACTAATACTAATGCTACTAATAATATCATCCCCCCAAACAAAGAAAAGCACAGGATAAGATGGTTTCCCTGGTGAATTCCACTAATCATTAAAGAGGAATCAATACCAATCCTTCCGAGAAAGAGGAGAGAACTTCCTAATACATACTGCGAAGCCAGCTTTATCCCAACACCAAATCCAAAGACATCAAGAGAAAAGGAAACTGTAGGTGGCTATCTCTTATGAACATTGCCTGACCTGTATGCTAAATAATCGTATATTTATCATTGAAAAATAGGGATACTGCAAATTAACACTTTTCATTAATTATTATTTAATAAGCATTGTTTTCAATATTTGATATTGGAGCCAACCCAGTAACTATGAGTTATCAGCTAAGGTATGTCAATCTTTTCAAAGAGCCAACTTTTGGGTTCATTAGCTTTATTATTTTTATATTCTCTACTTTAATCTTTATTATTTCCCTCCCTTGAGTTGCCTTACATTTAGTTTGCTCTTTTTATTCTACTCCTGTGAGGTGAAGACTTTCTTTCTATTTAATATTGGCATTTACAGCTATAAATTCCCTTCTAAGCACTGTTTTCACTGTGTCTTAGAAGTATTAGTATGTTGTGGTTTTGTTTTTATTGATTCAAAGTATTTTATAATTTTTTCCATTTCCCTGGTGATTTCTTGACACAATGGTTAGGAGGATTTGTTTAATTTTCACATATTTGTGAATTTTCCAGTTTTCTTCCTGCTATTGGTTCCTGGTTTTATTCCACCATGGTCAGAGAAGATACTTTGAATGATTTAAATTTTTGAAATCCATTGAGACTTGTTTTGTGGCCCAACATGTGGCCTATCTTGGAGAATGTTCCATTGAGGAGAATGTGCAGTAGTAGGGTGGAATGTTCTGTCTGTGAGGTCTTACCTTAGTCCAGTTTTTATTGCTATACCTAAATACCACAGACTGAGTAATTTAAAAGGAAAAGGAGTTTATCAGGCTCATAGTTCTGAAGGCTGGGAAGTTCAGGATGAGGTGGCTGCATCTATTGAGATCCTTCTGCAGAGTCCTGAGGTAGCACAAGTCATTACCACATGGAAAGAAGGACTGAGTGCCAGCTCAGGTCCCTTCCTATAAAACCATAGCCATTGGACTATACCCACAACCTTCTGGCCTCATTCAACCTTAATTATCTTCCAAAGGTCCCAACTCAAATCCTACAGTCAAATTAAATTTCTATCCTCTTAATTAATATTGCATAATGGGGATTAAATTTGAACATGAGTTTACAGGTCTACTAGGTTTATAATGTTTAAATTCTCTATTTCCTCACTGATTTTTCCATCTAGTTGTTTCACACATTATTGAAAGTGGGGGCATTGAAATCTCCAACTATTATTGTAGAACTGTCTTATTCTTTCAACTCTGTCAGTATTTGCTTTATATATTTTGAGATTCTGTTGTTAGGTACATATATGTTTATAAATGATGTATTTACTGGAAGAATTGGCCCTCTTATGAATGTATTATGTTCTTCTTATCTCTTGTAATAATTTTTGACTTAAAGTCTGATTCTCATTTTAGTAGAGCTATCTTAGCTCTATTATGGTTACTATTTGCATAGAATATCATTATTCATTAGTTCGCTTTTAACCTATTTTTGTCTTGAGGGGCTTCCACTATAGGGTTACCAGATTTATCAAATAAAAACATTAGATGTCCTGTTGTATTTGCATTTCAGAGAACAATGAGCATTTGTTTTTTAGTATTAGCATTTTCCATATAACATTTAGGAATCTTTTATACTAATTTTTTAAAATATCAAATTCAATTTTAACTGGGCTTCTATATTTTATCTGGAAATCCTATTCCAATAAAGAGGTAGACAAAGGCCCTATACTCTCAGAATTTCTGATTTAAGGGGGACCTACTCTGGAGGGCCTCCTGGTTCAGAGGGAAATATAATCTTTGCACAAGGAACTGTAGGCTCAGGAGAAGAGGAATGGGGAAGGGCAGCTCAGTCTTACCAGGAAGCAGAGGGGGGGTCATCCAGGCTTTTCAACCAAGTACTCTGCTCTTTCCTGGGTTTCCCAAGACTCCCCACTCCCACCCTGGGTCTACCCAGGGCCCAGCACCTTAGGCAGTCCTGGGAATCAGCCAGCTGGTTTTTCCAGACTGTCCTGCTAGTCAGACATGAGGGCATGGGAAGGGGCAGCAGGAGGCAAAATCATCTAGACTTTGTCCTGGGTCCCTGAGCCCCAGTACCCAGTGGTACCGCCTTTGGAGTAGGGAGGGGCTAAAGCCTGTGGGGGAACAGGGCACTCATGCACCCCCATTCACATTTGAATGTATGTGCACACCCTCCCATGCACCTCTTTACTAAATATACTTTTCCATGCACTACTATACACCAAACTAGCAGTACAGACAAGGCCTCAAATACTCAGACCCAATGAAACATGCTCTATTCAGACACATGGCCCTGCACACACTTGCATACTTGTTTACATTCTTTCAGTCCTGTACACAATAATAAATCACGGTCACAGCAAGCCTGGTACACTCTGCTCACCCTCTCCTGTGCTTTCCATGTACATGTGCATTTGCCCATATATGTGGGTTTCTTTGCATGTTCTCCTGCTCTCTGTATCTTGATATCTGTCTGCCCCTCCCACCCCGCACTTCCCGCCCAAGAAAGCTGAGGAGGTTTGGCAGGCCAGGTCTCCATGACAACCATGGGTACCTGTCCCATTGGGTGCCAGTTAGCTGGAAAGAAAAGAGGCTGGGGGCAGGGAAGCCATTGGGATTTCGTCCAGGCCTTTTCTCTGAGTGGAGTTGTGGGTGAGGGCAGAGGGGAGAGTGGGGAGGTAGGCATGGGGTGACCATCTGGACCTGAGAGAGCAGAGCTGCAGGCACTGTCCAAGTACTCCAAAATGGCAGATGGGCATCATGGTGCCTAAGAGGCCCTGGGAGGAGGGGGACAGCCCAGTGTGGCATATGCAGGAGCTTCCCCACTCCTCCCAGCCCAGGCCTTCTCCATCCCCACCTTATCACCCTGGGCCTTCTGACTGATTCTGGAAAATCCCCCTTCAAACTCCCTTTCAAGGGACCTGATAAACATTGAGGGGAGGAGTTGTGCTTGGGGATAAGGGAGACTTGATCTTCCTAAAAACCACCAGAGCTCCTGTACCTTCCCCTCTGGGGTAAGTGTGGTCCGTCCCACATTCCCTTTTTAGCCCCTAACCCTGGGGGCTGGTGAGGAAGAGTGCTCCGAAGTGCTATGGAAAAGTCAGATCCCACAACACGGTGGGGGTCAGGAACCGAGTTCCCGGGGTGCCCCAGGTTGTCAGCATGCTTCCCTCCTGTGAACCTAGAACAAGGGCTGCTTATGGCAGCACCCGCCCTCCAGGTCCTAGAAGGTCCAGGGAGGACACCTAGATTGGGGCCCTGATCGCCCCAACCAGAGAGAGGGTGATAGGCTGTTTGTGGGGGACAGAGCTGAGGCATCGCGGCCGCACGGGGCTGGCTGCAGTCTTCTGTAAAGCACTTGCATATCGGCGGCCAGGAGCCCAGTTAGGGGACAGCCTCCAGCACCTTCAGCCTTCCGCTTTTGACGTGGGGATCTTCCCAGGAGTCTCCCAGCATGGTAAGAGAACCAGGATCCGGCCGCGTCGACCCACGGCGGGACTCTTCAGAGGGCTGCCCGGGCTCCCGATCTCCCCGTTGGGTTGGGGGACTGCAGACCACCGAGGCTCGTCTTGCCCCCTTTCCTCTTCCCTCCCCAGCTTTCACAGGTGGAAACTCCCAATTAAATCCTTGAGCTCCTAACTGCATCTCAACACCTGCTTCCCGCAGGGCCCAAAACGGCACAGATGCCACAAGCCGCAGTCCTCCGAGCGTGAGTGAGCACGGGCGTGCGCGTTTTGGGGGACAGGTTTCTCTTGGAGCCCGGGAGTTGGTAAGAAGGATGCGGACCGCGCTGCCATCTGGCGGACATTCCGTGGAACTACAGCTCCAGGACGCGAGGTTGGTGGAGAACGTGGACGGTCTTAGCCGACTGCTCCCTCTGGTCACGCAGAGATCACAGCACGAACTGGGAAACCGAGAGGGCAAGGATTACACAGAAAAGGCCTTGCGCCATCCTACCATCATCAGGGTTGTCTTTTCTGCTCCCCATCTGTCCCTTCGGCTCTTCCCGTGGGCCCTGGTTGGCACTATCACTCTGCCCTCCGCTCCTCTCTCATCCCCGCTGGGATCTGGCTTCCGAGGACTAGGAGTGGGGCTGGGAATAGGCTTAAGTGCTCCGAACTGCTCAGACGTGGGCGGACTCCAGGTTTTTAAATCTTGTAGGGCCAAGAGAGCCCTAAACTCCTCCAGAAGCCGCTGCTCTTCCTGCGGGGGGGGGGGGCGGGGAAATTCGCTTGTTTATTATTTATTTTTATGCAAATATTCTAGACCAAACAAAGCACAGGGAACCGTGTCTGGCAAGAAGCACATGCTCAGTAAATATTTGCTGAATAAAATTGAAGAGGATCTGGCGGCAAAAGGTGCATTATCTCAATGAGGAAAGGCCTTGGAGAGCAGATGAGAAGCCGACAGGTGAAACTGATTCTTCTGGGAGCGTTCCTGCCTGCCAAAAGTGGTTCAGGGGCTGGGGATATTGCTCAGTTGGTAGAGTGCTTGCCTCGTATGCACAAGGCCCTGGGTTCAATATCCAGCACCACACACACACACACACACACAAAAAGAGTGCTTCTGGACACTGGTTCATTCTCTGGGTTCCGCTGCTCATTTTCAAGAGATCTGGATTGGAAGCTTCTCCAGCTCTGTGGAGAGCAGACCTATGGGGCACAAGGTGGCAAGCAGGCTGCCTCCATGGACACTCACTTTTTCTAGCCTCCTGGGCAGGAGGTTTGATTACAGCACCTGCCCTGTCCCCCACAGCACAGGAGAAGAAACTGAGGGTCCAGAGTTCACCCTGCATAGAGGTAATACAACGAGGTCAAGCTGAGGCTGTGTGGCAGTACCTGCAGACTGAGTTGCTAGTCTATTCTCTAAGCAACTTCCTTTTGCAAAGCTCTCTCATACTGTTCTGACAACCTGGGGAGGGCAAAGGGATGGCCACAGGACCCTGGGTCACAGTCGGTGGGCTGAGGCTTGGGAACTGGATGGCTAACCCAGAGTGACTGACCTGTCTATGCTGTGGATGAGAAGCCAAGGGGCAGGAGCTGAGTGGGGACTGCCTGCAGGTGCAGCGACTAGCAGGGGCCACCCCTAGGGGAAAAGTGCACCCCATTACACAGCCTCCAGCTCCTTACTCTGGGTCGGCACACCCACTCTGCTACTCTCCACACAGTGTCTCAGGGCCTCCTGAGACGGTCTTCAGAGACCTGAAGAAAGAGGAATGGCGGGGATAGAGGCACTGCTCTTTTCAGGTATCCTTCCCACCTTGCAAAGGACTCCCGCTGTGCAACCCACTCCTTTCCGTGAGCTGCACCCTTGGGTTGTCATGTATTATGGAGTCACAGGCCTGGCTTCAAGTCCCAGCCCCGCCTTTTACTGACTGCTGAGGGTGACCTTATCTGACCTTGGTGGCCTCTTCTGCACCCTAGAGTCAGACTATCTGGAGATGAACCCTGGCTTCTTAGTTATGGGACTTGGAGCCACTTACCTATCTGCTTACCAGTCTCTCTGAGCCTCAGAGTCCTCACTTACAGAGTGAGAACAGCAACTTTTCCATGGAGTAGAGAAGTCAGAGCCAGTGTGCAGTGAAGTGTGGGCTGGCCAGAGGAGTGGGTGGGTCCTGCCTCAGGGGTGAGGAGAATGAGATGAGGAGGGTACTGCTCTCTCCCTCCCAGAACTAACCTCCCAGTGGGGCCAGGAGCCCCAGGTGACCTCACCTTGGTCACCTCCCCTACAGTGCTCACTGTCACTCTCCTCCTTCCCCACTTTGGGCCTCAGGGGTTGGGGGTGAGACCAGATTCTCAACTGTTTTTAAAAACCCCGGGCTTATGAATGGAGCAGCTCTGATTACAAAAGACTTTTTGTTTGGTTAAACTCTTTTCCTGCTCTATCTGCTTATGGGACAAAATGTGAAACAAAATAGAGAGGCAAAAATGAAAACAAAACCAAAATCAGACCAAAAAAAACCCTGAAACATCAAGTTTATAGTAATTGAGGATTCATTGTGACATATTGCCTCTAGATTTCTTTGCGATTTTCTTGGCAGAGTTAAGTTTATACACTGTGTAGACAATTTTGCATGATAATTTATATGATGGGTATTTTGCCACCTTTAAAAAAATTGTTTTTGTAGACATTTTTAAGGCCTTATAATAATACTTCTTCTTCTTCTTCTTCTTCTTCTTCTTCTTCTTCTTCTTCTTCTTCTTCTTCTTCTTCTTCTTCTTTTAAATATTTTTTTAGTTGTAGATGGACACAATACCTTTATTTTATTTGTTTATTTTTATTTAGTGCCGGGGATCGAACCCAGTGTCTCATGCATGCTAGGCAAGTGCTCTACCACTGAGCCACAGTCCCGTCCCAATACTCCGTCTTTTAAGGGGCCCTAAATTCCACAGCTATTGCCTTGTTTGGGGACAGTTAGGTTGTCTCCTTTTTTTTTCAATAACAAACATTGCCACAATATATTTTTTTGGACATAAATTCTTTATTTCACATCTCGGCTTATGACCTTAGGACATGTCTCTAGAGCAGATATTATCGGTAACAGTACTGAGCACTTTTTTGGCTACAGATTACACTCTGGACACATATGACCATCAACACCACAATATCTTTCCAAACACGCACCATCATTGACTGAGGATGTTTTATAGGTAACTGTCATTTCTCTGATTTCTCATAATGCTGAGCACCCTTTCTCCATCCGTTTCCTTGTCATTTGCTAATGGAGGCTTCATAGCCCCCGACCAAGACCAGGTTCCACAGTTACCCCCAGATCCCCCCACCCCCCACCCTGCAGCGGGCAACACAGGAGATGTGGAAAGTCAACAGGTCAACAGCTTTCCCAGCCCCAAGTCCAGGGTGGATTCTGCCCGTGTTTCAAAAGGAAATTTGGAATAAGAAGTTGAAGGGGTTTCCCCAGGACTTAGACAAATGCCCCAGCCTTAGCAAGGGCAGTCGTGGGCTCTCAGAAGGGGCACATTCCTGGTGGCTTCCTCTGTCTAGGTCTGTGAGGGGAAGGCGCCTGGGCTGGTGAGAGGCTGGGGGTGGACTGGAGGGTGGGTTGAGGCTGGTTGCACAGGTTCTCTGGGTGGGCTTCCCTCTTTCAGGTAAGTACCTTCCGGCCTCTTGAGGGTTAGGACCTGTGGCAGAACTCAGCTGGCATTTCGCTGAGTGCTTCTCTCACCTGCACTAAATCCAGAGGCAGGAACTCCAGGGTGGCCCTTCTCAGTTGCCTCTGAGATAGTCCCTGGGCTTCCTCCAGTCTCCAATTCCAGCTCCCTAAAAATGGCCAATGGCGCCACCTAACGCGTGTCGCTGGACTCTCCTGGGCCTGCCCACTTTCCTGTAGTACGTGCGCAGCCCACTCCTCCTTCTGAGCTCTCCCCTGCCTCTTCTGCAGCCTGTCACTGCTGTGCATGTCACTCTCATCCATGCTTGGCTTCTGCAATTCCTTCTTCCTTCCCAAGTTGACCTTTCTAAGATTCCAATATGGTTCAACCACCTTTTGCTTATGACCTTGAACTCCCCTCCTCCATTGCTCCCAGGGACACACTCAAACTCCTCACCCTGGCTGGTAGGGCCCTGTGTGATCTGGCTCTCTCCTTCCTCACCTGACAATGTCACCTTCCCCTTTCCTGGAAAAAATATCTTCACTGTACAACGTCTGGGAATAAAAGTGCCAGGAGCAGTCCTGCTTCTGGCCTTGGCCCAAGAGGACTCCTCTGTCCTTTGCTGGAGTCACTCCTTATTCTCTAAAACTGCCAGAGATCAGCTCCTCCCCGAGGTCTTCCAACTCCTATTACTTTTCTGCGACTCCTCTAACAGATTACCACAAATATGGTGATGTGCACAACTTTGTTCTCTCACAGTTCTGAAGTCCAAAATGAATCTTGTGGGGCAAGAACCAAGGTGTGAGCCACCTGTGTGCCTTGCTTTGTGACCCTTCCCTACTACTCCCACCTCTCTGACCTCATTCTTCCCTCTTCCAAAATCTTGTGATTACATTGAAGACCACCCAGATAAGCCAGGATACGCTCCCCTTCTCAAGATCCTAATCATGTCTGCAGTGTTCCTTCTGCCACTTAATGTGCAGCTCATGGTTCTGGGGACTAGGACCTGGCCTCTTGGGGGTATTACTAATGCAGACGGCTCCCTCCCCCAGATATGGATGAGGTGGATGCCTCTTGGTGCTTCCCGGCTATCTGAGCTCTCTTCTTCATTGGACACATCCACCTGTGTATACCTGTCTGTTTACTTGTCGACTCCCCTGCTAATCCCAGCAGCAGAGACTGAGCCCTGTGCCTGGTGTTCCTGGGGCATGGCAGAGTGGGCATAAGCAGTGCCAGCTGAATGCTTGTTGAGTGAATGGATGTCTATCTCTCAGGCTTCTTCAGTCACCCAAAAGGCAGGCAGCAGAAAGCCTCGCTCTGGGGGGGGCAGCTTCTGCAACCGCCAAGCATCCTTGGTGCACCCCCTCTTCCTTTCTCTTTGTCCCAAGGAACCAGTGATGCCAGCAATCCACTGGGTGGAGGGAATTGCTTGAGTGGAGGTCTGGAGGAAGCCTCAAGGCTGTTGTGACCAGAGAGGCTGGCCACTGGGCAACTGAAGCGTGCAACTCTGTGACGGAGAATAAGGAAGCGAGGCAGGAAAGGGCCTTAGTCATCCCATTTGGGGGGCCTCACATGTGTGCAGGAGGCGGTCTGCAGTGGAGGAGGTGGCTCCAGTCAGCTGGTGCTAAAGAGACAGGAGACTTCACAGGCACACGCAGAGCTGCCCATGGCCTCCTCTGATGGGGCTGTCACTGAGGCAACAGAGGGAGCTGGTTGCCCAGCAACGGGGCCCTGCTCCACCCAACTATCCCTCCCATGGCCATTTCTGCCCCTTGGGCACTTGTGCCCTTTCTAGATTGTGCCAACATTTAGATAAAACCAGATGTCCTCTGAGTCCAAATGCCAAGGGCAACAGATGAAAGGAGTCTTGTGTGATTGTCATGGTCAGGGGTCATAGGTTAAGCATTAGAAAAAAAGGAGGGTAGAGGTGGCCTCGGTGAGCAGAGGGGATCAAGGAAATGTTTTGGTGTAAATCTTTCCTGGGTATTTTCCCTTTTTCATTGGTACGGGGAGGGCAGCAGCCTGGCAGTCAGAAGACCTGGTTCCTTGGCCTGGACCTGCTTCTCACTGAGCAGTTTCATCAAGTGACTTCCCCTCCCTGGTCCTCAGTATCTGCATCTGTGAGAGGAGAGCCTGAGCAGGCTGATGAGAAGGCCCTTCCTGAGCCTGATGTTCTGTGGTTCCAGAACTTCGAGGGCAGAGACAGCCCCAGGTTCCCCGCCATGACATTGTCCTGCCATCACCCACCATGTGGCATCTAGTTCTTGATCTGTGTTGTGGGGGAAGAAGGTCTCACCTTCATGAAGGGCCCCCCAATCTATATTTTAGATGTTATCACCAAGGTTTTAAGAGGCCACCGTCATGTTTTATAAACATCACATATTAATCTGCCATCGTAAACATTTAAAATAAGCTGCAGATGAGTGAAGGTCAAGGCCGGGCCTGGAGCCTGTAGGGAGAACCCTTGGGAGACCATTTCTTAGTTTTCTGTCCCTGAGAGTTGGGGCCTGGGCTAGTCAGGCTTGAAGGGGGACACACATGCACAGAAGCAGTTCCCGTGGTCTAGGAGCTGCCTCTCTTTTGGGTCACACCTTAGGTTCTCCCCACTGAACCCCTCTCCACTTTCCTCAGAAAGTAAGTGTTGGGAAGGCTAAGTGAGGACCTTCCCTCAGATCACCCAGGGGTGGGCAGCCTGGGCCTCCTTCCCCCAGAGAAACAGGACACTGCCCCTCCACCCAGACACACTGAGCATGCCGGGGTGTGGCGGGGGGAAGCTGGTTTCCCACCTCTTGGAGCAGGCCCAGCTCGCCAAAGAGCCCATGTCCATCTGAGGGCAGGCAGCCCTTAGGTGGGAAGGAGCTGGGAACATGGCAAGAGTTGAGTGTCCCCCTCTGGGTTTGAGCCCTGGTTCTCACGGCTGCGGTACATCTTTTTAGTCCTTAGGACTCCCCTCTGAAAAATGAGAGTGGGGACTCTCTAGAGCCCCTTTCATCCCAGATGTGCTGGGACTCTGAAGGGACCCACTGGCTCTTGGAGAAAAACTTCCCCTAGTGGCTGAGAGATTTGTTCTGAGACACCCCCACCTGCTGGCCATTCTGGGTGGTACGCTTAGCTCTTCTCAGAGGACTTTCTGAGGTGGTAATGACCTTGTTAATATGTACCTGTGGAGCCTTAGTTGGCACCTGGGTCGTTTTGTTAATTTTTTGTAAAAAGTTATGGTGTTCCAAATTTATAGATTGTGAAACTGAGCCTCGGAGAGGTCATGTAACTTGCTTGATTGGCCAAGGGTGGGGCTGAAATTCAGTGCTGTCATTCTGACTCCAGAGCCTCTCCTATCACTCATTCGCTCCTGGCTCTCAGAAAGAGGTTCAGAGGCCCAAGATGAGTGACTCACCAAGACTCCATGGCAAGCTAGAGACAAAACTGAGAAAGACCGTAAATCAACTAGCAGCAGCCGCATACGTGGGCTCCTCCTCACTTTCAGAGGCTCCTCTGAGCTGCTCTGCATTTTCGCTTTAGTATAGAAGCAGCTCCACTCTGTCCAGACAAGCAGCTTTCTTCATGGAGAACCTGGAGCTCAAAGCACACCCGGAACCCGGCGTCTCTCTTTTCCACCTTTAGTCTCCTCTGCCTTTTCCCAGGTCTGGAAAACCCACTAAGTGTAGTTTTTTTGTTTTGTTTCTGGGGTACCAGGGATTGAACTCAGGGGCACTTGACCATTGAGCCACATCCCCAGCTTTATCTTGTGTTTTATTTGGAGACAGCCTCATTGAGTGGCTTAGCATCTCACCTTTTTGCTGAGGCTGGCTTTGAACTCGTGATCCTCCTGCCTCAACCTCTTAAGCTGCTGGGATTTCAGGTGTCACTGCTGCGCCCAGCCAGGTGTAATTTTTGCTACCCAGGAAGCAGGAAGTTGAGGGGCTTGCCGAGACTATGAGAGACTGAGTAGCTTGTCCATGGCCACACACAAGCAGCCTTTTGGAGAAGCTGGGACTACATTGGAGAGACCCAAGGCCCAGCCCGGAGCTTTCTCCTCATCTGACAGCAAAAGTTAGGAGGAGACAATGACAGGCCCTGGGCATGAAGACAGGCCAGCAGCAGGCCCTGGGGCCATCCAGACAGCTCAGGCCCCACAGCTACCAAAACCCAGTGGGGGAAAAACAATCCAGCACAGCCAGATGACCCTGGCCAGAGGTGGCTGGTGGTTCCCACTAGGACAGGACTCCCCCGCAAATCCCTAGAAACCTTGGGGCAGTTAAGTCGGGAATCAATTTACATAAACTCATTCCATGCACACTTCAAATCAGCACGTGGCTTTGGAGAGGTGAGGAAACAACATATCGCAGTGGATGGTAGAATCTTAAACTAACTCCTGGGAAATCTTGGAGCAAATCCCTCAATGTCTCTGAGATACATTTCTTCATTTGCAAAATAGACACTACAATTCCTTGCCTGGTCAGCCTCCTGAGGGGGCGGGGGGGGGGGGAAGAGGACTGGAATATAATAGACAATTAACAAGGGAGCAGTTTTATGTTCAAAAAAGAGCACTGACTCTTTCCTACTCAAGGAACTAGGGGTGGCAAGTGCAATCCACTGTTGGTATTTTGTTCAAAAAATGAATGACATGAGTTAGTAAAAGAGGGAAGCAGAGCCGGGTGGGATTTGGGGGTTCAAGGGAACTGGCATTGAGGAAACGAGACCTTTCTAGAGGAAATGCCAAGTCCCTGGGTGGTATTGGGCTTGACAGCCCTTCTGGAATTGGCAGGCTCTCTGCCACTTTCTTACAACCACACCCTCAGGGCTGGGGGCTGGGGGCTGGGGGCTGGGGACTCTTGGCCTGAGCTCTGGAGGAATCCATCAGCACCCCCAGGGGACACCCAGGGCCTCTCAGGCATGCCTCTGTTACCAAGCTCTTTGCCCTCATTGAATTGGACAATTGCATTTTTCTTTCTGCAGTGACCTAGGGAAGAAGAAGCCTCTGACTCTTCGCAATGCTGCCCTGGTCATTGCTCAGATCCCCTAGTGTTACCACCCCTGCTCCAGCAGGGCCCCAAGGGGAGGGTTGTGCTAAGTCTGGCTGGGAGCATCCAGCCATGGCCTCAGAACTTCCAGGATGGTGGGGGAAGTCAATGGGAAAACCTTTTCTCTATCTCAAGAGCTTTAAAATTGGAACGCAGCCACGGCCACATGGGAGCTGTCAGACAACGCTCAACTCAAATGCAAATTGAATTTACCAACTCTGTCAACTAGGGTTGGAGCAACCACAAATTTTTGAAGTCAAACAAGCCTGAGTCTTAATACATATAGTACCAAATGTCTTTCCACATCAGTAAGAATAAGCAGTGAAAATAAAATGAATTAAACACCCATGTTGAAAAGCTAGGGGCAAAAAGCCATGAAGGCCCAGAGACAGGGACTTCCGAGGAGGGGAGGCTGCCATAACACAGTCTTCTCTCCAGCAAGCCCTGCTATGCAGGCTTCCCATGGGGCTGTGGGACCCAGCCTTGCAGACTCCAGATCCAGAGCTGATGGAGTCTCTGAAGCCATTGTGCTGTTACGGTCAGAGAATAATAAGACCTCCAGCTCACGACTGCAGCCACTAATAGATGAATAGGTCTTCTCCATTCCACCTAGAAGGATCAGAAACAGTTCACATTCCAATGAGAAAGGTTCAACTCTTCACTTAGGATTCTGCTTCAGGATGGTAGGGACTGTCCTGCTCTCTGTCATGAGTCCTGGAGAGATTGGTGAGACACTTGCACTCCCAAGGGTGGGGACAAACCCTACAAAGCTCAGGGGCCAGCCACTTCAGTGAAGTTGGAGGGGTTTGGTGGTCAGGAGGTGTGCTGAGATGACCCCTCCAAAATAAAAGACATGTCTTGCATCCTGATATACCTCTGATCCCCAAGGCAATACATTTCACATCAAGGAATGTTGCTCCAGCCCATATGGGAGGAGGTCGAGAGAAGAGAAGTCCTGCAGCAGGT
Source organism: Marmota marmota marmota (assembly GCF_001458135.2). NCBI lineage: Eukaryota > Metazoa > Chordata > Mammalia > Rodentia > Sciuridae > Marmota > Marmota marmota. The sequence continues at coordinate 13,303,142 of NW_026000229.1, forward strand.
CCAGGTGTGGTAGGATGAACCCTCCCTCTTGGGCCATATGATCCAGCAGGTCCTACGTGTGGAGGTGTCAGGGTGGTAAAAGTGAAGCAGCGGGAGTTTGGCAGGCTCCAGTTTAGAGAACCAGTGTGCAGACCTCTGGCCTTCTGGAAGAAGGTCAAGCACAGCAGAGCATACTTATCCTTTAGTGAAACAGCTCCCGACTGGCCTGTTACTGAGTCCTGGTCAAGATGGTACACTTGATTATTGGACATCAAGTGACCATTTATCTGGGACTGCTCATTAGGGTCCAGAGTCTCTTCAACCCCAAAACCATAAAGTCAGACCTGGAGCGGTCGGTCGCCAGGGGGAAAGGTACATTCACACCACGCTTGAGCAGGACCCTAGGCATGAACAAGCTGCAGGAGTGGGTGGTCCAGATACCCTTGTCACCTTCCAGCCTTGGGCCAAAGCCTTTCCCCCAGGTGACTTCTATGACCGTGTGTGTGTGTGTGTGTGTGTGTGTTCTTGTATGACTAGCTAAAAAGGGAGAAAAAAGCTTGAGCAAGGATGTGTTAGTATTTTTTTTTTAATTTTTAATTTGGCCTTTTTAGTTGTACATGACAGTAGAATGTATTTTGACATATCATAATACATGGAGTATAACTCCCCACTCTTGTGGTTGTACATGATGTGGAGCTACACTGGTCGAAGTATTCGTGTATGAACAAAGGAAAGTATGTCCGATTCATTCCACTGTCTTTCCCATCCCCATCCCCATCCCCCTCCCTCCCCTGCCCCATGTATGTTAGCATATCAGAGAGAACATTCAGCTTTAGTTTTGGGGGATTGGCTTATTTCACTTAGAATGATAGTCTCCAGTTAGGGATGGGTTGGTTTAATGTGTGAAAAGAGATAATGTATGAAAAGAGATAGTGGGTGCCCTAAGGTTACCTTCAAGGTGACCCCGAAAGACAGTGAGTGGAAGGGGAGAAGCTTTTCTATGGATGGAGCTGTGTTCAGTGAACCTGGTCCCCTCTGTGAAGTAGGAAAAGCAGCCCGGAGTGAGAGTACATAGAGAGTGTTGGGAAGAAGCCAATGGCCAGGCCATCTGGTCAGGGCTTGGACGGTCACAGACAAGGAAGTACGTGGCAGTGGCATATGGATAGGCATATGGGAGTGGGCACGTAGCATGAAGATTTTTATATGAAATGTTAACCCCACCAGGAAACCATGGAAGAGGCACAAAATGACCAAGTGGACAAAATGATTCAGCCAGTCAACATTAGCTGTCCCTGTCATTAGCCACCCCAGAATTAGCATGATAGGCCCATTCATGGAGTGGCCATGGTGGCCAAAACCTGGAGCACCCGCAACATGGACTTTCACTCACCAAGGCTCATCTAGCTTCTGCTGCCAACCAACGTCCACTTGTCAGCAGTAGAGACCAACACCAAACCACTGATTTGGCACACTCCCTGGAGAAGAACAATTGTCTACCTGGTGGTCAGTGGACTGCATCAGGACCCTCTTATCCTGGAAGATCCTATGGTTTGTGCTCACAGGGCTTGACACCTATTCTGGGTGTGGGTTTACCTTTCTTTCCTAAAGAGCCCCAACCTGCACCACTGTCTGGGAGCTGAGAGAATGTCTACTTCACACACATGGATTTCCATCCAACATGGCATGTGATCAGGGGACCTCAACACCACAAAGGAGGTGTAGGAGTGGTCTATGATTGAGGGCCCATTGGTCACACCTTGCATTTCTGCATGAAGGGTGCTGGGCTGGGGAAATGTGGGAATGTCCTCCTGAAGGGCAGAGAAAGTAGCAGCTTGGAGAGACACCCTGAAGAATAGGCAGCCTCCTTCAGGATGCATGTATTTATTAAACTGCAAACCTCTACATGGTCCTTGTTCTCAGCAGGAAAGATACACAGACCCAGGAGCCCAAAGGGGGCAGTGAGAATTGATTCCATCAGGGCTTGGACAGATTCCAAGTCCCTGAGTTTCCTTTATTGAGCCGGTGAGTGACAACTGAGGAAGGGACATATACGTGAGAATTCATGCATATATTTGCTAAGCACTCGATTGTGCCAGCATAATGACTCCTGAACTTGTCATAGCATCATGAGAAGGAGCCATTATTGCCACCATCTTATAGATGCAGAAAATGAGGCACAGAAAGGTCATAAAACTAGAGGTTGATCAACGTCTCCGCACATTATCAACTGTGATGAATATCACTAACTCCTGCAGTGTGCAGGGCCCCGTGCCAGGCACTAGAGGGAGCACAGAGAAGTCTAAGATGCTCTCCCCGTCCTCACAGGGTTTGGGAAGGAGCTGGCATGTGATGTCCTCCCTCTTGTCCACCTGGGGAACTCGGCCTGGATGACCCAGCTCTGGGGTTCTCCCCAGGCAGCAGGACCCCTCCCGGTTCTCTGCTCCCACTTCATGGACTCAGTTCTGTATGCTCGTGTCACATACCATCCAGACTTTGGCTTCCCTGTTTCCACGGCTGAAGGAGGTCTCCTTGAGGACACAGATGGAGTTCTAGTCATCCTGGGTTCCAGCAACTAGCCCAGGGCCTGGCAAAAATGCATGCTCCATTGAGCATGGTGGATGGGCCAATCGATGGCTTAAATGATGACTCGCTTTTCACACACACAATATGTAATGTTATATCTTGTTTCTCAGTTACTCCTCTCAGTCACCTTCTGAGGAGGGCATCATCAGCATCCCCCTTTCATGGGTGGGGAAAATGAGTCACCAAGGGATTAAACCACTTGCTCAGGAAAGGCAGAGCCAGGGTATGGATTCTGCCATGGGATGTCAGCACCTCTATTCTCAACCACTACACGAGGCTTATCTGGCCTCAGAGCTTCTCCAAGACTTGAGAGTCACTGCAAGGGAGGCCCTTTGGAAGGGAGCAGGGGAGTCTCTATGGGAATTCTTCATGCCAGGGCTGGTCTGAAGGTGGGACCTGATCAGAGAAAGGGAGGGGGGGTATTCCAGTTAAAAGGAGAGTGGGGAGACAAGGATCTAGAGTCGTGGTGAGACCTCATCCCGACACCTGGGCAGCCATGGAGGGCTGCTGGTGGGGACTGGGAAGGGCGCAGCCCCCCTGAGAAGCTTAGCTTGGCAGTCACGAGCAGGAAAGGGGAGGAGTGGAGGGAGACCCTGGGACAGGAAGAATGGATGGGAGATGTCTGCAGTCACCTCGAGGGGGGAGGGGAAGCCTTGAGCTCAGAGGCGGCTGAAAGGAGGCGATTGATTCAAGAGTCACTACAAGGGAGGCCCCTTGGAAGGGAGCAGGAGGGTCTCCATGGGAATCCTGGATTCTGCCCCTGGGAAGTTGGCCTCCCTGGCCTTAGAGTCACATTTTTAGTCATTCCCACAAGCCCCTGGGGTGAAGGGAGGAAGGACAGGAAAGGGTAGAAAGATGGGCTAGGGGTCCACTGGCCCCTCAAGCTCTTAATCTGTGTCTCTGCAATGTCAGGAATGGGCTCAGACACCAAGAAAAACAAGTTGTTGACCTGGCCCAGGCTGAGAATGGCGCTGATAGTGACTGTGAATCAGCCCCAGGCATTGGTCCAGAGCAGAGAGACACTTCCCAGCCAGGGGGAAGGGAACAGCCAAGCACTATTCTGGAAAATTCCATTCACATCATTCATCTTTTCAAGGGAGAAAGCTGCAGACCAGGGAGGGGACATGACTTGTTCAAGGTCACAGCAACTGGGAGCTGGCATTGGAGTGTGTGTGGCTGACTGTGCTTTGTGGGCACTTCTGGCCACAGGACACCTTCCCCTGCTGGAAGCCTTCCAGAGCCATCTCCACCAGGCCAATCTGACACTTTTTGGATTCACGCTGCTTTGGCAGTTAAAAGTTTCCTTTTTTCTACCATAAAATCTGACACCCCTGGAGAAGTTCAGAACAAGGTTTCTCTTGTTAAATATGTGCCCAGCCGCACTCAACAATCCCATATTGATTGCTGATTATCAGCAAGGAAGCAGAGATGACATTTGGGTAGACATTAGGGTTGGTCAACAGTACTTCACTTCCCTCCGTCTTGGCGTGTGGCATGCTTTATGGGGGTTAAGTGAAGCCATATGACTTGCTCTGGATTTACAAAATGTGAGCAGAGGTAACAAATGACCCTTCTGAGAAGAAGCTCTATGAGCCAGTGCACAGTTGGCTGTGTGTTAGAGTCTGTAAACAAGTCAAAATAACACCTGGCATTTTGCCAGGGGAATGTTAAAGTTCGTAAACAAGTCTGGATGGTGCCTGACAAAATGTCAGAGGGAGTGGTTTGAGAAGTAACAAAAGCGAGCCATTAAGTGTAGAGATTCCTGATTGGTTGACTGATGTATCTAGTTTATGCTAATTAGATAAGCTGTGTGGAATGTATAAATACTGCTCCTGTCCTATAATAAAGGGCTCCCACTCCTGCTGTATCAACGTACACAAGTTATTCGTCACCCCTCCGCTTATTTTGCTGCAGCCGGACTGCGGCAGCTGTGTCCCCTCCTGCCTGCAACTATGAAAGTGGTGAGATGGAGCTTCAGGTGGTCTCAGGACTGAGGGAGTCCCCTTCCCTCTAGTCCACAGTGGACAGGTAATGTGGGCCAGACAGTAATTCTTGTTGGTGTGGGGATTGTTGTTTTCACAGCTGGACCTCACCCATCCTGACTGACATGGAAATCTGTACTTTCTGTCGAAACAAATAAACCAGAAAATTAAAAGATGTGGAGTCCTCTTAGGGTGGCAGTGAGGAAATTGATAGCAGAGGCTGAGAAGATGGCCATAAGTGAAATGGAGAAACATTTGGGAAGCTGTCACTTGTGATTCCCTGGAAGAGACTCTAGGGAAAGAAGTTGGGAGACAGAAATGTGCTAGTGTGATTTGCTTGGTGTTGGCTGCCTTTGGAAAGGTACCACAAAACAGATGAGCTTAGCGATTAAGTGGTGGAGGCTCATATGTTTGTTGGTCCATATGGTAAAATAAGATTTGGTTCATTTGAGGTCTTCTACTTCCAACCAAGAAAAAAAAAAAAGACTGAATTTACTGGTCCATTTGAAACAACTAAAAGCATGAAACAATGATTTTGAAGACAATCAGACATCAAGAAACAAATGACAGTGATTGCTAAGACATCACAGACAAATGTGAGGAGTCCCAGGACTGTTCCAGCCTGCTGCCTTGTGAGAGATTCCAGCCCACAGTTCAGGAGAAGGGATCCAGGCAGCTCCCAGCAGACTCCTCGAATTGAGAAGGAACTGATCTAGGAGAAGGGATCTAGGCAGCTCACAGGGCACAGTGCTGGAGAAGAGAGAGCCATGCAGAGAAAGAGCTCCAAAGACACAGAGAGGGTCTCTTCTGTATTCAGCAGAGCACTGATCTGCACCTGCATGTGAGGAAGCTGCACAAGCCAGGAAAGAACCACCTGATAGGATTAAAGGGACCAGCACCAGAAGCTCATTCAGGATCAGGAATGATGCTTCTCCCCCAGCTGGACTAAGAAATCTGATTCAGGGAGCCTAGAGCAAGTGCTCAGAAGGTCTTGTTTTAATGGTGGGGGGTTGATTCACTCTAGATGATGTTATTTTGCTGAAACTAGATCTCCAATGGCAGGTGAATTGTGATACTGACTGCAATGAGGTGGATTCCTTTGGGCTCAGCACACGATCATCTTGTGTTGCAGGATAACCTAAATCCCATCACCTTCTCTGTTATCCAGGCTACTACAAAGACCTTTGTTCGTTTAGTAGGTGATGTCGCTTGGTATGAACTCATCGTTTCTATGTGATGTCTCCTTCTGTGCTAGTCTCACTGGCCCTTAAAAATAAAATAGTATACTTGGTGAAAACAGGACTCTTAATTCAAATGAAAATGAGGGCCCTGAAATCATATAATGGTGCTTACTTATAAAGTGTTTAGGTAGATCAGTGCTTTTTCACAGCGTGGTCCAAAGAACACTGAAGCTCCTAAGAGCTTTCAGGGGGTACAAAAAGTCAGAGCTATTTTGATAATAATCCTAAAATGTCAACTTCCCTTTTTACCATGTTGAAATTTACACCCATGGTGCAAAAACAAAGGTGGGAACAACTGCTGGTGACCGAGCACGAGAGGGGCTGTGACATCAGACGTCCTAGCAGATTTTGATCGTGTTTTTCAGCACCACATACGCATAGTTCATCATTTTTACTTAAGAATGTCCTGAATGAGGCTGGGCATGGTTGAGCACACCTGTAATCCCAGCAGCTCAGGAGGCTGGGGCAGGAGGATCACCAGTTCAAAGCCAGCCTCAGCCACTTAGGAAGGCCCTAAGCAACTCAGCAGGACCCTGTCTCTAAAATATGAAAAAGGGCTGGGGATCTAGCTCACTGGTTAAGCACCCCTGGGTTCAGTCCCAGTATTAAAAAAAAATGTCCTGGATGAAACAGTAAGAATTATTCATTAAAAAAATATTGACCCTTGGATAAATGCCTTTCTAATATTCTTATCTATTGTGACAAATGGCAGAAAGGTATCCAGCAGGTGTCCTGCATACAGGGATCTGTTGATTACTCGGGGGAAAGGACAACTTCTTACTAATTATTTGAATTGTGAACTAAACCAGATACTTTTTTCATAGAACTCCATTTTTACTTGAAAGACAAAGTACAGTTTTCAGGGTTGGGTATTTGGCAGACTTTATGAAAATAAACGAAGCAAGCCTACCACTTCAAGGAAAACAACCAGCAACAATTGTTGCCAATTATAAAATAGTACAAATTAGAATTTGGGAAAACTTGTATTTTGCCTCCTTAAGATTGACAGCTTCCCGATACATTGTGATGGTCAGGAATGTTATTTTTTTAGATTATGTAATGAGATGTGTCAACATTTGGAAGGACTACTTAACTCAGTGAACCAATATTTTCCAAATGATCAATGCATGATGTTTCAAAATCAAGAATAGGCAAAGATCCACTTAAAGTGCAAGGTTGACAAACAGATTTTAATGTAATAGGGTTTGAAAAGTTCATTGCTATGGTTTCAGATTCCACATTGCAACTAACCTTTAAGAAACTACTGCTTGTTGAGCTTTGGTGCACATAAAAGAATATCCACAATCATCTTTAAAAGCTACTAAAATACTTCTTCCAAGGCTGGTGGGGGGTGGCGGGGTTTGTTTCAGGGGCAGAATAAATTATTAGTATGAACAAGGCTCTTGGTTCAACTCCCAAAACTGTGAAACCAAACAAAACAACTCCTTTTCCAGTTACTTATCTGCGTGAAAGCAGATTTTCTGAATATACTTCAACCAAAACAACACATCACAATAGATTGACTTCAAAAGTAGATAGGAGGATGCAGCTATCTTTTATTAAGCCCAACATCAAAGAGGTTTCAACAAATGTAATACAATGCCGTTCTTTTTGCTAATTTGTTTTGGAAAACACAGTTATTTTTATGAAAATATATTACAGATGATTCCCAACTTATGATGATTTGACTTACAATTTATTTTACTTTATAATGCTGCAAAAGTAATGCACATTCAGTAGAAACTTTAAATTTTGAGTTTGGGTCTTCCTCTGGGCACTCAGTGTAATCCTCTCCTGCAATACTGGACAGTGGCATCAAGCTACAGCTCCCATCAGCCAGAAGATCCGCAGGGTGGACAACGGCTACTCTACAGTGTACTTTGTTCCTAGCACTTTGGAGAATACAGTAAGGTTCCTGAGATAGTTGATATTCTGATAGGCTTGGTGTTAGATGACCTTGCCCAAGGGCAGACTAACTATTTTGAGCTTGTTTAAGTTAGGATAGGTTAAACTATAATGTCAGGGGTATTAAATGCATACTTGGCTTATTATATTTAACAATGATTTAACAATGGATTAATGAATTTAACAGTGAATTTAACGGTGTGTTAGTCAACTTTTTGTCACTGTGAACAAAATACCTTACAACAATGACTTATAGGAGGAAAGGTTCATTTTGGCTCATGGTTCCAGAGGTTTAGTCCATGGTCAGCCACGTCCAGGGCTCTGGGTCCAAGGGGAGGGAGTACATCACAGTGGAAGGGCCTGGCAGAGGATTGCTGCTCCATTCATGACAACCAGGAAACAAGAGGAAGAAGGGGCATAGGAAGACAAACCCTTCAGAGCTAGTGCCCCTAGTGACCCATGTTTTCCAGTCATGTCCCTTCTGCCTACAGTGACCACCCAGTCTATTCAAACTAGGATGAACTGAGTAAGTTACAACTATCACAACCCAATCACATCACCTCTGAACATCCTGCATCAAAACAGGAGCTTCTGAGGGACATTTCCTATCCAAATCATAACATTCCACCCTAGCCCTCCAAAGCTCATGTTCATCCGAAAAGGTAAAATGCATTCAGTTCATCTCCAAGAGTCCCATAGTCTTAACAGTTTCGTATTGCTCAAAAGTCCAAGCCCAAAGTCTCACCTGAGACTCAAGGAAAACTCTTGGCTGTTGAGCCCCTGTAAAGATCAAAAGCAAGTTACACATACTCAATATGCAGGGGCATAGAGCAAGAATCCCTTGGGAATGAACAGGGATATAGAAAGAAGGGCTGGGGGCTAGGTTGTGGCTATCCCTAGCATGCATGAGGCCCTGGGTTCGATTCTCAGCACCACATATAAGTAAATATGAAATAAAGGTCCATCAACAATTAAAAAAAAAAAACCTTAAAAAAAAAAAAAAAAGAAAGAGGGGATGGGACCAAAACAATACCCAAAACCCAGCCAGGCAAATAGGTTCTGTAACTCTGCATAGAGCATCAAGGGCACATAGTGGCAAGATGGTCTCTCCAAAGGGCTCAGGCAGCCTGGCCCTTTTGGCCACGTTGGCTGCAGCATACATAGGCTCTCTTTAGCCTGGCTCCGTCTGCAGCAGCAGCTCTTTGTGGCAGACGGTCCATGTTCCTGGCATTTCTTAATTCCTGTGGTCTCCATTTCAGCTTTGGCTTCACCTTCACAGTTTCACACATCACCCTCTCAGTGGCAGCCCACAGAGATTCCAACCCTGTTACCCTTTGCTAGCCTCCCAGGCCATCCTTTCAAATCTCAGTGGAAGCCTCCATGACCCTTCTACTCCAGCATCCTGCATTCCCACGGAACCAGCACCATGTGGAGGATGCCAAGGTCTGCTCCCAGCTCATGCAAGATCTGGGCCCTCAGAAACAAAGGCTGTGGCAGTTTCTGGGTGACTTCATTTTCTGAGAAAGGTGAAGCAACTTTCTAGGCACCCCTGTGCAAGCAGGGAGTCCTCCAAGATGTTTCTCAAAGGAATTTTCACTTTTATATTCTTGACCCTGCAATGAGTATAGTCTACAAATTTCTGAGTTGCCCTCAAGATACCTTTCCTACTGTGCCTGTACAAAGTACTAAGCATCTCTTTAGGGTTGCAATCTCTTCAGCAAGCCCAACTTTCTTGGCCCCAGTTTTACATGCTTTTTTTTTTTTTTTTTTTTTGTAGCATAAAAGCTTCCATAGGCAATATGTGAACATGGTGGTGTTCCAATAAAACTTTATTTGCACTTCTTATTCATAGCCCTTTAATTTCCTTTTCTTGCCTGATTGCTCTGGCTAGAGTTTCAGAGACTATGTTAAAAAGGAGTGGTGAAAGTGGGCATCCTTATCTTATTCCTGTTTTTAGAGAAATGCTTTCAGTTTTTCCCCATTCAGTATAATGTTGGTCTTGTGTTTGTCATAGCTAGCCTTTACCATGTTGAGATAAGTTTCTTGTATTCCTAGTTTTTCTAGAGTTTTAAGCATGCATTGATGCTGTACTTTGTCAAATGCTTTTTCTATATCTATTGAGATAATCACATGATTCTTGTCCTTAAGTCTATTTATGTGATGAATTCCACTTATTGATTTCCATGTGTTGAACCAACCTGCATCCCTGGGATGAAACGCACTTGATCATGGCGCACTACCATTTAAATCTGTTTTTGTATGTGCTTTGCCACTATTTTATTAAGAATTTTTTTAAAACCAGGCATTTCTCAAACTGAAAAAAAAAGAATTTTTGCATCTGTGTTCATCAAGGATATTGGTCTGAGGTTTTCTTTCCTTGATGTGTCTTTTTCTGGTTTTGGTATCAGGATGATGCTAGCTTCATAGAATGAGTTTGGTAGTGTTTCCTCCTTTTCTATTTTATGGAATAATTTGAGGAGGATTGGTGTTAGTTCTTCTTTAAAGGACTAGTAGAACTTGGCTGAGAATCCATCTGGTGCTGGGCTTTTCTTGTTGAAAGACTTTTGAAGGGTGCTTCAGTTTCATTTACTTGATATTGATCTGTTTAAGTTTTCTATATACTTTCTATATTCTATGATTCAATTTGGGTAGGTCCTATGTCTCTAAGAAGTTGTCAATATCATCAAGATTTTCTGGCTTTTTAGAGTGATTTTCAAAATAGTTTCTGATGATCCTCTAGATTTCAGTAGTGTCTGTAGTGATATTTCTTTTTTTATTCCAAACTTTGTTAATTTGAGTTCTTTTCTCTCTTTCTTTGGGTTAATTTGATTAAGAGTTTATAAACTTTACTTATCCTTTGCAAAAACCAACTCTTTGTTTCATTAATCTTTTGTATTTTTTACTCTTAATTTCATTGATTTTTTGGCTCTGATTTTAATTATTTTCTGTCATCTATTGATTTTGGTGTGATTTGTTCAACATCTCTAGCCATCAGGGAAATGCAAATTAAAACAACATTGAGATTTCATCTCACTCCAATTAGAATAGCAATTATCAAAAACACACAACAAAAAATAATAAATGTTGGTGAGGATGTGGGGGAAAAGATATACTCATACATTGCTGGTGGGATTGTAAATTGGTGCAACCACTGTGGAAGGCCATATGGAGATTCCTCAAAACATTAGTAAGGGAACCACCATGATCCAGGTATTCCATGCCTCGGTATATATCCAAAAGATGTAAAAGCAGCATACTACAGTAACGAAGGCATATCAATTTTTAAAGCAACACAAGTCTCAATAACCAAGCTATGAAACCAACCCTTTGACAGATGGATATATAAAGAAAATGTGGTCTATATACACAATGGAGTATTACTCAGCCATAAACTGGAATGACCTTATGACATTTGCTGATAAATGAATAGAACTGGAGACTGTCATGCTAAGTGAAATAAGCCAATCCCCAAAAGTCAAAGATTGAATGTTTTCTCTAATATGCCAAAGCCAATCAATCAAAAAAAAGGAGAGAGGATGTAAAAAAATAGAAGAAATATCAGTGGAGTAGATGAAGGGGATTGAAGGGGAGGGAGGAGGGATGGGAAAAAGGAAAAACAGTGGAATGCCTCTGACCTAATTTTCCTGTGTGTATATATATACGAATATACCACAGTGAATGCCATCTACATCCACAAGATACCAATTTAAAAAGCTATAAGTAAATGGCAGAAGGATCAGTAGAGTAGAGGGAAGAGAATGGGGGAAGGCAGGAGCCAGAAGAAAGGGAGGAGTACTGGGGACTGAATTACAGCAAATTATATTCCATGCTTTTATAATTTTGTCAAAATGAATCCTAATGTTATGTATAACTATAAAGAACCAATCAAACTATTACAAAAAACCCTTTAATTGCAAACCCAAGTAGTAGGCCAGTTGATCTATAGTCTGCTAACTTCTGCTTTCTGGCACAGCAGGCAGAGGCTGTCAATGCTATTGCCTGTTACTGTCTCCGGAGAATAAGGGCCTCTCCTCTTATACCTGCCAAATCTCACATGAATGCTTGACATGAGCAAACTCAGATCCAGAACCATCTGAGGGAACTCTGGGAACCGTAGTTCTTGAATTCCCTTCTTCAAGAGGGTGGAAGTAGTACTAAGTTGAATACAGGTATGCAGCACATGCAGGTGTCTGAGCCACCAAGATGCCTAGGTCAGGATGTCCGAAGGATGGGAACCAAATCTTCAGAATCACACTTGCCTGTGAGGATGCAAGATCCAAAACTAAAGAGCTAAATGGGTCGCTTCGGTTCTCTCATATCAGCTGGGTGCGCTGGTGTTCACGGTGTGAGAGCTCAGCCTCTGACCTTGAAGTTCCACCCCTCATGGCTTCCCTGTCTGTGTCATTTTATGCTTCATGGTGGCTGCTGAAACTCACCAATGGTGGCCTAAACTCACCAATCAAGAGACATAGGCTAGTAACCTGGATCAAAAAAACAAATCCAACAATATGCTGCCTTCAGGAGACTCATATGATAGGAAAAGACATACACAGGCTGAAGGTAAAAGGTTGGGAAAAATCATATCACTCACATGGCCCTCGGAAGCAAGCAGGAGTGGCCATACTCATAT
>NW_026000229.1:13317434-13358163 GCF_001458135.2 Marmota marmota marmota
AGGAAGGAAGAGCATGAGGAAAAGATTAACATTAAACAAAGATGAGTGGGGGGAGAGAAAGGGAGAGAGAAGGGAAAGCATATGGAAATGGTAGGAGACCCTCAATGTTACACAAAATTACACAGAAGAGGATGTGAGGGGAAAGGGGGGGCAAACAAGGGAGAGAATTGAACAACAGCAGATGAGGTAGAGAGGGATGATGGGAGGGGAGGGGAGGGGGGATAGTAGGGGAAAGGAAAGGTAGCAGAATACAGCAGTCACTAATATGCCATTATGTAAAAATGTGAGTGTGTAACCGATGTGCTTCTGCAATTTGTATTTGGGGTAAAAATGGGAGTTCATAACCCAATTGAGTCAAATGTATGAAAGATGATATATCATGAACTTTGTAATGTTTTGAACAACTAATAAAAAAAAACTCAATAGAAAGCATCACCAACAGATTAAATCACTTGGAAGACAGAAGCTCAGACAACAAAGACAAAATATATAAACTTGACAACACAGTTGGCCACACAGTGAACATGGTAAGAAATCATGAGCAGAACATTCAAGAATTATGGGATAACATGAAAAGACCAAATTTAAGAAGTATTGGGGTAGAGGAAGGCATAGAGTTACAAACCAAAGGAATAAACATTCTATTCAATGAAATAATCTCAGAAAATTTTCCAAACATTAAGAATAAATTAGAGAATCAAATACAACAGGCTTACAGGACACCAAATGTACAAAATCACAACAGATTCACACCAAGGCACATTATAAGGAGAGAATTTTAAAAGCCATAATAGAAAGGAATCTGAATACATATGGGGGAAACTAATTGGGATCTCTGCAGATTTTTCAACCCAGACCCTAAAAGCTAGAAGATCCTGGAATAACATATACCAAGCTCTGAAAGAAAATAGATGCCAACCAAGAATCTTATATGAAGAAAAATTAAGCTTTAGATTTGATGACAAAATAAAAACCTTCCATGATAAACAAAAGTTAAAACAACTTACAACTAGAAAGCCTGCACTAGAGAACATTTTAAGCAAAATATTCCATGAAGAGGAAATGAAAACAACAATGAAAATCAGCAAAGGGAGGTATTACACTAAAGGAAAAACCAATCAAAGAAGAAACCAAGTCAAGTTAAATACCAAAAATAAACAAAAATGATCGGGAATACAAATCATGTCTCAATAATAAGCCTGAATGTTAATGGACTAAATTCATCAATCGAAAGACATAGACTGGTAGATTGAATTTTTAACAAAGACCCAACAATATGCTGCCTTCAAGATACTCATCTCACAGGAAAAGACATGCACAGACTGAAGGTGAAAGGTTGGGAAAAAACATACCACTTCCATCTTGGGTTACTGCAGCCATCGCCATAGTTTTCCCACACAGTAGCCTCTACCTTGGGATAACAGACGGGGCCTAGAAGCAGCTGCATCTGGGAGCAGGCATCCAAAAGCCAGTGTAAGGACCACCCTTCAGCCCCATCTCTGAAAGATGTTGCATCCATCTTGGGGCTGTCCCGAGTTATCTCCGCAAGTGCCACCACCACCTTTAGTGCAGTAGCATCCGTTATGGGACACTGGCAGGGTCTGGAAGCCCAACACCAAGGTAAGGTACAGATAATCTGCAAGATACTACAAGATTATAGGGTAGAAACTCTAGTACCTCAGATCCATACTGCAAGACACACAGACAACATGAAAAAACAAGGCAAGAAAGTGCCCCAAACAAACCAGGATAATACAATAACAGAACCCATGGACAGAGCCAGAAGGAGTTCAGAAGGTTCATTAATTAAAACCTCTGGGACACTTTAAAAAAATCGGCAAAACAAAAAATTGATTCTTTGAAAAAGTTAATAAATTTGATAAACCCTTAGCCATGCTAACAAAGAGAAGGAAAGAGAAAACTCAAATTACTAAAATCCGTGATGAAAAAGGAAATATCACGATGAACACTATAAAATACAGAAAATAATTAGAAATTATTTTGAACATTTGTACTCCAATAAAATAGAAAATATCAAAGACAGTGACAAATTTCTAGAATCATATGATTTATCCAAACTGAATCAGGATGATATAAACAACTTAAGCCAATCAATTTCAAGCAATGAAATAGCAGATGTCACCAGAAGCCTACCAACTAAGAAAAGCCCAGGACCAGATGGATACACAGCTGAGCTCTACAAGACCTTCAAAGAAGAACTAATACCAATACTCCTCAAATTATTCCATGAATTAGAAAAAGAGAAAACACTTCAAAACTCATGATGAGGCCAATATCACCCTGATTCCAAAACTAGACAAAGACACATCAAAGAAAGAAAATGTCAGACCAATATCTCTAATGAACATAGGTACAAAAATTCTCAATAAAATTCTAGAAAATCACATACAAAAACATATTTAAAAAATAGTGCACCATGATCAAGTGGGGTTCATCCCAGGAATGCAAGGTTGGTTCAACATATGGAAATCAATAAATGTAACTCATTACATCAATAGGCTCAAAGAATCATATGATCATCTCAATAGATGCATCTCGAACAGATGCAGAAAAAGCATTCAACAAAATACAGCACCCATTTATGTTCAAAAGATTAGAAAAACTAGGGATAATAGGAACATATCACAACATTGTAAAAGCTATCTATGCTAAGCCCAAGGCCAACATCATTCTAAATGGCAAAAAATTGAAAGCATTCCCTCTAAAAACTGAAACAAGACAAAGATGCTCTCTTTCACCACTTCTATTTAACATATTTCTTGAAACACTGGCCAGAGCAATCAGACAGATGAAAGAAATTAAAGTGATACACATAGGAAAAGAAGAACTCAAACAATCACTATTTCCTAACAACGTGATTCTATACCTAGAGGATCCAAAAAAATTCCACCAGAAAACTTCTAGAACTAATAAACAAATTCAGCAAAGTAACAGGATGTAAAATCAACACCCATAAATCAAAGGCTTTCTGTACATCAGTGATAAATCCTCTGAAAGAGAAACTAGGAAAACTACCCCATTTACAATAGTCTCATTAAAAAAAAAAAACCCTGGGAATCAACTTAATGAAAGAGGCGAAAGACCTCTACAATGAAAACTACAGAATGCTAAAGAAAAAAATTAAAGAAGACCTTAGAAGATGGAAAGATCTCCATTGTTCTTGGATAAGCAGAATTAATTGTCAAAATGACCATACTACCAAAAGCATTATACAGATTTAATGCAATTCCAATCAAAATCTCAATGACATTTCTCATAGAAATAGAAAAAGCAATCATGAAATTCATCTGGAAAAATAAGAGACCCAGAATAGCCAAAGCAATCCTAGCAAGAAGAGTGAAGCAGGTGGCATCACTATCCCAGACGTTAAACTATACTTCAGGGCAATAGTAACAAAGACAGCATGGTATTGACACCAAAATAGACTTGTAGACCAATGGTACAGAATAAAGGACACAGAGACAAACCCACATCAATACAGTTTTCTCGTACTACACAAAAGTGCCAAAACGTTCATTTATTGGAGAAAAGATAACCTCTTTAACAAATGGTGCTGGGAAAACTGGAAATTAATATGCAACAAAATGAAACTAAGCCCCTGTCTCTCGCCATACACAAAACTCAACTCAAAGTGGATCAAGGACCTAGGATTTAGACCAGAGACCCTGTGCCTAGTAGAAGAAAAAGTAGGCCCAAATCTTCATTATGTCAGATTAGGCCCCAGTTTCCTTAACGAGACTCCTATAGTGCAGGAAAAATCAAGAATCAATAAATGAATTCAAATGGGACAGATTCAAACTGAAAAGCTTCTTCTCAGCAAAAGAAACAGTGAGGTGAAGAGGGAGCCTACATATTGGGAGCAAATTTTTACAACACACAGGTGAAATAGAGCACTAATCTCTAAGATATATAAAGAACTCAAAAAACTTAACACCTAAAAAACAAATAACCCAATCAATAAAAGGGCTAAGGAACTGAACAGAAGCTTCTCAGAAGATTATATGTAATTGATCAACAAATTTATGAAAAAATGTTCAACATCTCTAGCAATTAGAGAAATGCAAATCAAAACTACTCACTTTTTTATCTCTCTCCAGTCAGAATGGCAGCTATTAAGAATACAATTGGTGTGAATATACTTTGTATACAACCAGAGATATGAAAAATTGTGCTCTATGTGTGTAATAAGAATTATAATGCATTCCACTGTCATATATAAATTTTAAAAGTTAATAAAAAAGAATACAAACAACAATAAGTGTTGGCAATGATGTGGGGAAAGGGCACACTCATACATTGCTGGTGGGACTGCAAATTGGTGCAAGCAATCTGGAAAGCAGTATGGAAATTCCTTGGAAAACTTGGAATGGAACCACCATTTGACCCAGCTATCCCACTCCTTGGTTTGTACCCAGAAAACTTAAAAACAGCATACTATAGTGACGCAACCACATCAGTGTTTATAGCAGCACAATTCACAATAGCTAAACTGTAGAACCAACCTAGATGCCCTTTGATAGATGCATGGATAAGGAAACTGTAGTATATATAGTCAATGGAATATTACTCAGCAATAAAAGAGAATAAAATCATGACATTTGCAGGTAAATGGATGGAGTTGGAGAATATTGCTAAGTGAAGTTAGCCAATCCCAAAAAACTAAAGGCTGAGTTTTTTCTCTAATAAGTGGATGTGATCCATAATGGTGGTGGTGGTAGTGGTAGTGGGGAGCATGGGAGGAATGGAGGAACTTTGGATAGGGCAAAGAGGAGGGAGGGGCAGGGAGGGGGGGTAGGAAAGATGGTGGAATGAGATGGACATCATTACCCTAGGTACACGTATGAAGACACAAATGGTGTGACTACTTTGTGTGCAACCAGAAAAATGAAAAATTGTGCTCCATACATGTACTATGAACTGAAATGCATTCTGCTTTCATGTATAAAAAATTAGAATAAATAAAAATTTTAAAAATTAGGAATTTAGTTTTTATTTCAGGTGGTCATGCATACAGCACAAAACAACTAAAAAAAAAAAAGTGAAACAACCCAGGTGGTCTATAACAGAGGAAGCAAGAAAGAACAGATACTAAAAGTCAATTTGTGTTGAGGGGGAGGGAAGAATAAAAGTTCACCAGATTAGACAAAGGGGAACAAAGGGAAAGGAGCAGGGATGGGAATAGGAAGACAGTAGAATAAATAGGACATAACTTTCCTCTGTTTATATGTGCATACACGACCTGTGAAACTCCACATCATGTACAACCACAAGAATACGATCCTAGTTAGAATAAGTTATACTCCACGTATGTATATGTCAAAGTATATTTTATTGTCACTTATATATAAAAATTAAAAAAAATAGGACAACTCATGACCTTTGACACACCAAGGTTTTGCAATCACGGCTCATAAAAGTTCTGAAACCACAGCACATTCTTACAGGCCAGTGTTACATACTCACATCATACTTTTACTGGCCAAAGTTCTGAAATGCTGCATTTTTACAGACCAAGGGTTCTGATTCACATAAAATTTTCACTGGCCAAGATTCTAGAATTAGATAAAATTACTTCAGGCCAAGTTTCTGGATTCACATAAGATTCTTACAAGCTAAGATTCAGAATCACAAAATCCAGTAAACCAAGATTCCCAACTCATAAAAAATGCTTTTGATCAAGCATCCAGAAATATATGAGATCCCTATTGACTGCATTTTCAGACTCATGCAAGGTTACTAGGGGCCAAGGTACATGGAGATTAACATTCCAGAATTATACTAAACTTCTTGTAGACCAGGCTTCTAAAAATTACACACAATTCTTGTAGAACAGATTTCTGAAATCATGCAATGTTATTATAGTACTATTATGACAGCCAAAATACTGGAATTAAACATATTTATTTCAGGCCAAATTTTCAGAACCACATAATGTTTTAATAAACCAACTTTACAGGATTACAAAGTTTATTACAGGTCAAGTTTCCAGAAATATACAAGGTTAAGGTTACCAAATAGTATAACATTATCAAAAGGAAAAAATAAATAATATATTGCAGGCCAATGTTCCAGAATTACCTGTCCTTTTAAACCATTGGATCTAGATTCACAAAGCATTCCCCCTACATTCCCCCCTGGACGTAAGAAGACACAAATGGTGTCGCACGCCCCCACCCCTCCGCCTCTGTTCCCCCTGCCTCCTTCCTTTCTTGAACCTAGGGCCTTGTGTTTGCTAGGCAATCACTCTACCACTGAGCTACATCCTCAGCAACACATAATTTTTGTAGATAATATTCCCAGTCTCTGCCTCCTGAGTCTCCCAACTCAGCTGACAATTAAAGTTGAGTATGTCTACTTCGTCTACTTCCAAGTTAGGTAGTACTCACAAAATATCACCCTTTCCAATGCCGGTGCAGGCCTGCACTTGCTCTCTCTTGTGCTTGCTCTCTCTCTCTCTTTACCGCCTACTATTTCATAGACCAGAATGCATTATACAAGTGCTTAGATATTTATGAGCTGGAGGAGAACAAGAGAGAGAAGTGATATTATCAATGTGTAATAGTAATAATGATAATAAGAATGATATTTATTGAATGCCTACTGTTTGGATCAGCTTTTTCACTGCTGTGATCAAAAGACCTGACGAGATCCATTTTAGAGGAGGAAAAGCTTATTTGTCATTCACAGTGTCAGAGGCCTCAGTCCTTAGATGGCCAACTCCATTGCTCTGTGCCCAAAGTGAGGCAGACCATCATGGTAAAAAGTGTGGCAGAGGAACGCAGCTCAGAACATCACACCAGGAAGGGGAGAGGGAGAGGGAGAGGGAGAGGCAGGAGAGAGCTTTCCTCACCATGGACAAACAAATCCAAAGGCACACCCCCAGTAACCCAGCAGGGGATTAATGCACTGATGATTAAGTTAAGGCTCTCACAATCCAATCATTTCACCTCTAAGCTTTCTTGCCTTGCTTCACACGTGAGTCTTCAGGGGACACCTCATACTTAAACCATAACACCTACCATGTGCATCATACTAATTTCTTGACACCCAATAAACCTATGATTGACTCATCATTATAATCAATATGTTGATACCTGTTTTCTTTTTTAAAAATTTTTATTTATTTATTTTTTTAGTCATACATGACAGTAGAATGCATTTTGATATACAATACATACATGAAATGTACATACACCAATCATATTGTCTATTCTATTCTGCTGCCCTTCCTATCCTCCCTATTCCTCCCCTCCTCTCCCATCCTTTCTCTCTATCCAATCTAATGTGACACACTTCTTTTTTTTTCTTTTTCTCATTACAACATCATATATGTATTCTGTATAACAATGAGGTTCTCCTTCTATCTTCTGTGCAACTCCCCTTCTCCCTCTTTTTCCCTCCCACCTCTCTTCCCTATTTAGTGGTAGTCTTCTTCTCATGCTCTTCCTCCCTATCCCATTTTGAGTCACCCCCCTTATATCAGAGAAGACATTCGGCATTTGTTTATTAGGGATTGGCTAACTTCACTTAGCATAATCTGCTCTAATGTCATCCATTTGCCTGCAAATGCCATGATTTTATTATTTTTTAGTGCTGAGTAATATTCCATTGTGTATAAATGCCACATTTTTTTAATCCATTCATCTATTGAAGGGCATCTAGGTTGGTTCCACATTCTAGCTATTGTGAATTGTGCTGCTATAAACATTGATGAGGCTGTATCCCTGTAGTATGCTCTTCTTAGGTCTTTTGGGTATAGTCCAAGAAGGGGAATAGCTGGGTCAAATGGTGGTTCCATTCCCAGCTTTCCAAGGAATCTCCATGCTGCTTTCCATATTGGCTGCACCAATTTGCAGTCCCACCAGCAATGTATGAGTGTACCTTTTTCCCTGCATCCTCACCAGCACTTATTGTTGTTTGACTTCATAATGGCTGCCATTCTTATTGGAGTGAGATGGTTTTAATACCTGTTTTTAATATTCTCATATTGTAGATGGAAAAACAGCCTCAGAAAGCTTAGGTAAGTTGATTAATCTCACACAATTGCAAAATAACAACTTAAAGTTGGTAAACCTGATTGTTGATTCTAGGGCTAAAACCCTAGAATTGTTGATTCTGCCTCAGCACTGGGGAGGAGCATGGGGAAAAGTTACCCCCCTCTTTGGGATCAAAAATACTAAATTCCAGCAGAAAAATAAGGATTCATCCACCTGCAAATATGATTCTTCCCAAAAGTGGGCAAAATGTGAAGCACAAAGGAGACTTGAAGAGGCATAAATCAAAATAAGATGGTCAGAAAGAAACTTCAAGAACATTCCCATGTAACTAAGAACCACGTATTATGCCTCATCATGTCAGAACACATAGGGGGAAAAAAACCGAGATATATTGTCAAAGGGCTTGTAACTTCCAATAAATTTTCAAAGGGTAATTTAGTAGTCTTTAATTAGCAATAAGTAGGGAAAGGGATACCTGGATTTTCTACTGTATTCTTCGGCCTGAATACAAACTACTATAAAAATGGATAAAGCAATATCCTTGCCTTTAAGAAATCCCACTTTACCAGGAGAAACAGATGGACAAAGACCAAACATAAATGTGGTTGTGGTTAGCTGCATGTACATGTAAGCACGTATGTGGGCACGGGGGTGTACATGTGTGTGTGCATACATGTGTGCGTGTGTATATGTGCTTCCTGGAGGTAAAGATGATAGGCTGGATCTAGAGGGACAAGAAAGACAGTGTGTAAAGTGTGTGCTGGAAGCAGAGGTGCTGGGAGGCCTTCCCAGCTAGCAGAGTTGAGAGCAGGCAAGCCCAGGGGACAGGGCACCAGTGTGCGTGGAGGACCAAGGAACACGCCTGCCTTGGACATAGAGCTGTGTTAGGAAGCTGTGGAGGAGGTTTAGGCCACACTGGACTTTGGATCAACCTGTTGGCTGTAGAAAACCACTGAACATGAGGTGGGTGTGAAATGGCAGGCTATGCACGAATACATGCAGAATGTGTTGGGGGAAAGTTCACAGAAAGGTTTCCACCCTTTGATCACTTTCTCTGGGCTTGTATTTTGGGCAATGACCTTCCTTCCTTCCTTCCTTCCTTCCTTCCTTCCTTCCTTCCTTCCTTCCTTTTCTTTCTTTTTCTTTTTTTCTTTTTTTTTTTTTTTTGTGCTGGGGATCAAACCAGGGCCTCATGTATACTACACAAGTGCTCGACATCTGAGCTACATCCCCAGCCCAGGGAACTGATATTTCAATACACTATTTCATGTTTTTAACTCTAACCCATCATCATTATTATTTTATCGACTGTTTCATGCTAAATGAAACCTTTGAAAATGTTGAAAAAATGCTATTCTTTGAAAGAGTGGTTGGGGAGGCACTGCTACTCATCTCTCTGACCTCATTCTGTCAAGGTTCCTGGGAAAGGAGGCTCACCCCAGGTTCAGCTTCTCCCTTCTTACCACAAGGGAGAACATTTATCACCAGTCAGCTGATATGCAGTGATCGAGCTGCACTATCTCTATCTCCAGTCTCATCTATTGGAGAGTCCATTTTGACCAGATTCATCTGTTTATTTGTTTATGCTTTCAGGAAATATTTTTGCACACTTATTCCATGTCTGTTTAACAGCAGACGTGTTAATCTACTTCGGCTCTCCCCAGATTAGCTGAGAGTTTCTGGGTTAAGATTTAGTGCACAGAATCCTGGCTGTGATAGAGCCAGTGTACATACTCACCTGCCCACAAAAACAAACCAGTAGACTGATCAAAACACATTAAGCAGCTATATCCAGACATTGGTTAATAGGTAGCTTGGAAGTATGATTCCCAAGAAAGGGAGCAAAAAGACAAGCCAAATCATCCTGGTGGATTGTGTCTAGTGGCACATTATGGACTGTGATGTACAGAACAATGATCCAGCTGAGGTGAAGAAACCGAGAACACTCAGGGATGCTGAGGTAGCTGGAAATATGACTAGAGTTCTAGAGAAGAGGGCACTATGCAGAAAACTATAATCAGTCGAGGAAAAGGAACATGGGGAGAGGGGAGGGGAGGGAAAGGGGAAGTACCAGGGACTGAATTGGAGCAAATTATATTTCATGCTTGTATAATTATGTCAAAATGAACCTCAACAATATGTACATCCATAATGAACTGATTTTAAAAGGAGCTAAACTTTTTATAAAAAAACAAATAAATTAGTTTTTTTTTTGTAATTTTGGTCAATATGTTCAAAGACTTTAAGGAAAATGTAAACACAAACAGGAAAAATAGGATCACAAAATAACCATTAAAAAAGATGAGATTTCTAGAGATTAAAAAAAATAGAATATGTAAAATAAAAATTCTCCAGATGGGGTTAAGAGCATATTTTTTAGAAATCAGTGAACCTGAAGAACTAGCGTTAAGAACTATCTAAACTGTAATGTGGGGTGGGGTAGGGACTGAACAATAAATAAACAAAACTAAAATGACTAATTGAGCAACATTGAGCAGTATGATGTGTACATAGGTAAAGTCCTAGAGGAGAAGAGAAGAGACAGGAAAATAATTAAAGAAATACTGGACAAAATTTTTCCAAATTTCAATGAATAATGTAAACCTATAGTTCCAAGAAATTCAACAAATCCTAACCAGAATGAAAGCAAAGAAAATCATACACAGAGACATCAGTTATGAAATCAGTGATGAAACTATTGAAAGTAGCTAGAGAAAAATAAAAAACACCCTATGATGGGACAGAAAAAAAATCATAACAGAACTGAAGACTTTTGGTCATAAACTATGCACATCAGAAAACAATAGGAAACAGGTTTAAAATACAGAAAGGACAAAAAAATCCTGCCAACCTAAATTTTATATCCAGTGAAAATGTCTTTCAAAACCAAAGACAAACCAAAGGCCTTTTCAGACCAACACAAGAAGATGGAATGCAATCCTGGCAGACCTGCACTTCAAGAAGACTAAAGGAAATTATCCAGGCAGAAATAAAATGATACTCGATGGAAACTCGGATCTCATGAAAGGAATAAAGAACATCAAAATAAGCAGATATGTCAGTAAACGTTTTTCTCACTTTGTAAGTAATTTAAAAGATAGTTGAACAAATATATAATAACAACATAAAGCATGGGAAGGGGGAAGTAAAGTATAGTGTTCTAAAGATTATAGTCTGTATATAAAAGTATGTGATTTTATTTAAAGGTAGACTATGATGAGTGAAAGAAATACATTGTAAGCCGTGGAACAACCACCAAAAATCTTTTTTAAAAAGTGATCAAAGAGTGGAAGGCAGAAATAGGAAGCAAATAAGTGTTGAGGGCCACAGCCAAGTCGGGATGACGCATGGCATTTTTGCCAGAAGTAGTGGTTGAGAGGTGACGCCAGCGAGTTCTCGAGGAGTTCCCCTTTAGTTCTCGGGGGGGGGGGTGGGGGGGGGATGGCCCGGAGAGTTCCCATTGGTTGGGGAAGTGCCGGAGGAGGGATATTTCCAGTTGCTGGTTCCTGGAGGAGCAGATTGGTGTTTGGGAGAAATTCCTGGGGAGCGTGTGTGGAGTGTGCTGGTGGAGTTCAGAAATAAAGTTTGTTCCTGCTTCAGTGGCTCGTGATTTGTGCCCAGCCAGACTGCAGCAAATAAGATGGTGGATTCATGCCAAAAGTTACACTGTTATAAATGCTCTAATCAGGGGCTGGAGTTGTGGCTCAGTGGTAGAACAATTGCCTAGCATGTGTGAGACCCTGGTTTCGATTCTCAGCACCACATATAAATAAATGAATAAAATAAAGGTCCATCAACATCTTAAATAAATAAATAAATGCTCTAATCACTCCAATACAAAAATCATAGATTGTCATATAGAATAAGAAGATCCAACCACATTGTGTTTAGAAGAAACCTACCATACACATAAAGTTACACATAGCTTGCAAGTAAAAAATGGAAACAGCTAATCTATAAAAATAATAATCATAAGAAAATTGGTGTGACTGTATTAGTATCAGAAAAAGTAGCATTTAGAAAAAAGGATTACAACCAGAAATTAAAATGAATATTTAATGAGAAAGCATACAATTCATCAAGAAAAGTCAAAACTCCTAAATATGTATACTGTTTCTAATAACTTCAAAGTATATAAAGGAAATTTGTAGATCTGCAAGGATAAATAGACAGGTCTACAATTATTGTTGGAGATTTCAACACTCACCTCAATTATTGACAGAAGAGGTAGTTAATAAACTAGTGAGGATAAAGAAGCCTTGAGCAGTACTTTGATCCAATTTAGCCTTATTGACATTTATTGAGCATCCATTCAACCCCAGCCAAATGCACATTATTTCCAAGTGCACATAGAACATTATCAAGATAAGCTATTTTCTATACCATAAAAATGTCTCAGTATATTTTTGAAGAAATGAAAACAAGGCATGTTTTTTAACCAAAATGAAATTAAATCACAAATCAATAATAGAAAGATAAAGAAAACCCCCAAATACATGGAAATTAGTAACACTCTTCTAAATAACCCTTGATTTAAAGAGTAAATTACAAGAGTTTTAAAGAATTTTTTAGGGCTGGGGATGTGGTTCAAGTGGTAGTGCACTTGCCTTGCATGCGCGGGGCTCTGGGATCGATCCTCAGCACCACATAAAAATAAAATAAAGACGCTGTGTCCACCGAAAACTAAAATAAATAAATAAATATTAAAAAATTCTCTCTCTCTCTCTCTCTCTTAAAAAAAGAGATATTTTTAGAAAATAAAAGTCAACATAGAAAAACTTGTGGGATACTGGTAAAGTTACTTGGTGAAAAATGTCTGTTTTGCTTATTTCAGGAACAGCGAAAGATTTTCATCAATATTCTAATCTTCTATCTTAAGAAACTAGAAAGAGAAGAGTGATTTTTGCCCAAAGTAAGTAGAAAGAAAAAAATAATACAGAGAAGTCACTAAAATAGAAAAACTATTGAGAAACAAGAAAACTAAAAGCTTACTTTTGAAAATATTAATGTATTAAAAAATCTGTGAAAGGTTTGTGTGTGTATGTGTGAAGGAGTGGGGTGGGAGAAGGTACATAACATAATGGATAAAAGAGGAGACATAACTACAGGTTCTAGAGACAAAAGCAGCATAGAAAGGGAGGGTAATGAACAACTTTATGCCAGTTAAAATCAACTTGGATAAAGTGGCCAACTGTTAAATGACGTAACCCACTGAAAAAGAAATAGAAAACCTAAGTAGCCTTATACATGTTATGACTATGTCTCTTGAATTTTGTAAATGACACCACTTCATTAGTTATTTTTGCTGCCTATTGGTCTACTTTTACTGATAACCCTTTCAAAGAACATAAGCAAATAAAAAGCTTTATCAAGTCACTCCTAAATCAGTGAGCACATAGGAAGCAAAAAGTGGTAGTTATGCTTTTTAACACATTAAATATGAAAGAACACTGATGTAAAAAACTGTCTCCCAATCAGTCATGATAAGGGCACACTCACAGAAAGTCAGGAAATAAAATCTTAGCCTACCACATCACAGTCAAGCTGTTTCCCATTGAATAACCATGTATTTGGCTCCCCGTGTCTCTCCAAGAAACACTGGAATTTCAGGGACCAGAGAACATCTGGCAGAGGTTGAAGAAAAGCAAAACATTGATTAGTTTAGAAATTCAGGTTGTCTACTCCATTTCCACTTTTAAAGTTTGCTTTGGCCAGCTAGCTTTTAAAGAAAATAATTGAATGGATTCATAAATGCTTAATTAAGTCATTGTTGTGGTTTCTTAGCTCTGTTTTTGTGTGTAATTTTTGCTAAAATTTGAGTACAATAGAAATTGAAACTGAAATTGCAAACTCAAACACAACACATATTCATTAAAGAAATTGAATTCATAATTTAAGTTTCCCCCATAAACAAAATACTCCAGATGCAGATGTCTTTAATAGAGAATTCCAACAAGCATTTAAGAAAGAAATGCACCAATTCTAAAACACAAAAACAAACTCTTTAAGAAAAAGGAGAAGGAGGAAATATATCCCAGCTATTTACAAGACTATCTAAGACAAAAGCTACATAAATACATTACAAAAAGTAAAACAAAACAAAAGTCATAGACCAATATCACTCATGAAAATCCTTACAAAATATAAACAAATGAAATAAACAATATTTTAAGGGACAATATATCATGCAAAGATAAGGATTATCTCAGGAATGGTAGGTTGCTTTAATATTCAACAGTCAAGTGCTGGAGGTGTAGCTTAGTAGTAGAGCACTTGCCTAGTATGTGTGAGCCCTGGGTTCTATGAGATTTGAGCCATTAATTAATTAATTTGATTTATTTAATTCAACCATCAACGTAATTAATCACACTAACAGATAAAGGATAAAACCCATAGAATCATCTCACTAGTTGTCAAGGAAGTATTTGAGAAAATTCATCAGTAAATTGTTATTCAAATTACCAATAACTAGGAATAGAAAGAAACTTCTTCAACATAATAAAGAGGATCTCTGAGAAATCTTCAATCTGACGATGAGGTTAGTGATGAAAAGTTGGATGCTTTCCTTTTAATGTCAGAAGACAAAATGTCTGTTTTTATTGCCTCTATTCAACAAGGTCCTGAAGCTCCTATCTAGTGCAGCGAGGAAAGACAAAGAAGTAACAGGAATTGCAAAGGAAGAAGTAAAACTCTCTTCATGCACAGACAGCATGATTGTGTACCTAGGAAACCCTAGGAATATATTTGTTAAAAGGTACAAAAACTAGCAAGTGATTTTTGCAAGGTCACAGGATGAAAGGCCAATAAGCAAACATCAGTTTTTCTCTGCTAGCAACAAAAGTTAGAAATAAAAAATTAACAAGATACCATCTGCAATATCATTAAATAATAGGAAATGCTTAGGGTTAAGTTTCACAAACTATATGTAAGACTTATTCTTTTAAAACTACAAAACAATGCTGAGAGAAATGAAAGAAGATCTAAATAAATGGAGAGTTATACTATGTTCATGGATAGGAAAATTTCTAAAATGTGAATTCACTCCCTATTTACCAATAGATTTAAAACAATACAAATGAAATCCCAGAAGGATTTTTAAAAGTAATTGCCAAGTTTATTCTAAAATATATATGAAAATGCAAAAGACTTTGAAAGCTAAAGCAAATTTAAAAGATAAAAAAAGAAAAGCTAGAAGATCATATTACCTGATTTCAATAATTCCTATAGAGCTACAATAACCAAGAGAATGTGGTACTGGAATCAAAGTTGTCATATAGATTAATGGCATAGAATAGACCCAAAGCTACATGGTCAACTGATTTTCAATATATTTCAGTGATGGAAATGACAGTATTAAAAATGGAACTGAAATAACTAGATATTCCTATGGGGAAAGAGGAACCTCAATTCCTACTGACATCATATTTAAAAATTAACTCAAAGTAGTTAAGAAACAAAAAAAAAATAGAAGATAAAACTATAATGACTATAGAGGAAGAAAAAAAAACAAGGGAAAAATTGTGACATAGTGGGTTAAGGGATTTTTGTCTGGAAAAGAAAAATGAAAAACTACAAAAGTAAAAAAAAAAAAAACTGATAACTTGGTTCTATTAGACTGCTAGGGTTGCCATAGCAGAATACCATAGACTGGGAGACTTGAAGCACAGGAATTTATTTTCTCATGGTTCTGGAAGTTGGAAGTCCAAGATCAAGGTGCTAGCAGGGTTGGTTTTTCCTGAGGCCTCTCTTGCACACTGAAGCCTTCTCATTGTTCTGTCTGTACATGCACATCGTGGTGTATCTTTCTCTTTTATAAGGACTGTAATCCTAGTGGATCAGAGACCCAACCTTATGACCTCAGCTAATCCATACTACGACCTTGAAAGTCTTATCTTGAAGTGCAGCTGCATTGGAGGTTAGTGCTTCAATGTATGAATTTGTGAATTCTGAAACAATCTTCATTAATTAAAAACTTGTGTTCTTTGGAAAATATCTTTAACAAATGAGAGACAAACAAGAGACTAGGAGAAAATATTCACTTTACACATATATGACAAAAGACACTATGAATATCTAAAAAAATCTTAGAATTTGATAAAACCCAATTAAAAATATGTTGGTGTAGCTCAGTGGTAAAGCACTTTCTTAGCACAACAAAAACTAAAAATATTCAATGTTCGATAGATTCAGA
The DNA here is from genome assembly GCF_001458135.2 of Marmota marmota marmota. NCBI lineage: Eukaryota > Metazoa > Chordata > Mammalia > Rodentia > Sciuridae > Marmota > Marmota marmota. Next base: position 13,333,644 of record NW_026000229.1, read on the forward strand.
GAGACACTTCACACAAAAAAGATGTAAACATGTGAAAAGATGCTCAACATTGTTAGTTATTATGAAAAGAAAAATTTAATAGCACACTGTGTTATAACTGTATACCCATTAGAATGGTTAATATTTAAAAACCGACAACCAAGAATTGGAAGGATTTGGAACATTGCTGGTGTTAGTATAAAATTGTGTAACCTCTTTTGAAAATTTTAACAGGGCTGGGGTTGTGGCTCAGTGGCAGAGCACTTGCCTAACATGTGTAAGGCCCTGGGTTCGATCCTCAGCACCACATAAAAATAAATAAACAAACTAAAGATATTGTGTCCAACTACAACTAAAAAATAAATGTTAAAAAAAGAAAATTTTAACAGTTTCTTATGAAGTTAAATACACGTTTATCATGTGATCCTGTAATTTCTTCCTCTGTGAATTTACCCAAGAGATTTGAAAACATATGCCTACATGAAGACCCATACATACACATTCATAGCAGCTTACTAAAAACTATAAATTACCCAAATGTGCATAAACTGGCAAATTGTGATGCTCCATAAAAGAAGTTGGGTACATGGGGCTGGGGCTCAATGGTAGAGCACTTGCCTAGCACATGCGAGGCCCTGGGTTGGATCCTCAGCACCACATAAAAATAAATAAATAAATGAAGGTATTGTGTCCAACTAGAACTAAAAAATATAAATTACAAAAAAGAAGTTGGGTACAAAAGAGAATATACTTGTGTTTCCATTCATTTCAAGCTCTAGAAACTCTGGAAATAATATATCTATGCCGTAGTGACAAAAATGCTGATGAGCACTTGTCTAGAGCTGTTCTAAGAGTGACTGGGATGGAGCACAAGCAAGTTTGGAGATGAAGACGGGTTCTGTGAGATTTGAGCCATTCTGTTGAAAGGGCTTCAATTCACATTTGTCAAAACTCATTGCACTGTACACTTCAGATGGGGGCACTTTTACTGCCCCCCACACACTATATCTCAGCAAAGTTAATAGAGGTGATTAGAACACTTTTTTAAAGAATCCAGCAAATCAAGTTTGACTCTGCCCAGCAGCCCCTTCTAAAAACAAAGTTGGCAATTTTAACTATCTTGTAGGGGTCTTGGTTTCTGAGTGAGAGACAGATGTGAACTTGAGACACGAGTTTGGATGTTTGTATTGAGTTAGAAAGTAACAGAAATTCTGTTTCTACTTTTTAACAAATGAAAAATGTTTTCCCTGAACCTTGCAAAAATCTGTGTCAAGAACTGAGTTAGTCTTAGCTGGAAGCCCTGTTGAATCCTCCCATGACCCGGATGAGGGGAAGCTCTCCTTTTCCAAAATTTGACAAATTCTCCAATAATTTGCTTCAAAACATCTGTAGTCCATCCTGTTTCAGCAATGTTTCAAAAGACAACTCTGTACAAAATGCTTCAGAATTTACTTTGAAAAGGAAGGTTGTATTCATCTTACCCCTGGAATTTTGAGAGACTTATTTCAGAAAAGGCTTCAATTTACATGCCTATCATTTTAGAACATAATGGGTCCCATTAACTGTTACATGATGTCAGTTTGCTTTGTTTTTTTGTTTTCTGGGGTTTTGTGGGGGTGGGAGGAGCAAGGGTTAGTTAAGCTGCTTGTCTGACAGGGGCAGATGAGTCTGATTTAGTTAGACCCAGATGTACCTAAATATAAGACAGACGAGAATAAATACTGAATAAGAGTTTTAGTGAATTTATGGTGTATTTCTCATTAATTCCTGTGGGTTCCTTTTGGCCCCAGAATTTGATTTATAATTCTCCATTCCTTTTTAAATAACTTCTGATGCAACAGTTCAGAGCCAGTGCCAGTTGGGAGCTTCAACCTGCCATCAGCTGCTTCAGTGCAGCATAAATAAGTTCAGCAAATGTTCCGAGAGCACCTACTGTATACCTAGACCTCTGGTGGGTCCTGTGGAGTAGTCAGGAGAAGGTTGTGGCTCAGGGAGACGAGGATCAAAAAGAAGCATGAATGGAAGCTTCTTCTGGCTTCTTGAGCCAGAAGATCTAAATTTTAATTAGGATTCCTCTACATAATTAGCAGCATTAAGAAGAATTCATTTAATTTCTTTATTTATTACATTTTAATGAGCTTCACTATCTTCATGTGCAAAGTGGAAAAAATGATACCTATTTACACCCCTGGGCTTGGTTGAAATTCAAAGATAATGCTTAGGATGGCACTTTTAAAAATAAAAGTGCAATAACATGTTAAGTTGATCATTAGGATGTGATGGGGAGATAAGCCTAATCGCCTCAGCAAAAAGTACACAAAAAAGTACTTATGATTTATTTTTTTATTCCTTCATAGAACAGCAGAAGGATTTAGGGGGAAATAATAGGTTCTATTATCTTGAAAATCACTAAAGAAAGATTTTAAATGATAAAGAGTTATGCTTTCACTCTGGTTATGATAGAGTAGCTTGTGTCAGATCAAAAAAATCCTCTTAAAAAAACTAAATAAACTGTTTTTTAAAATATCTTTCAAGAGGCTTTAGTGCTCCCATGGCAAACACTATTCAACAGGGCCAAGATTTGGGGGGGGTGGAAAAAAGAGAGAGAAAGTTCTTTGAAAGATCCTAGTACTTGGATGTCACTTTTCCCCATGGGACATTTTTTGTGGGGTGAGGGCTGAGACCCTAGCAGAGGTTACCTAGGAGGAGGCAGAAAAACTGCAGAGCTCTGGGCTGTCACTCAGAGCAGAAACAGAGGTGCCAAGTCCAGGCTTCCAGGGCAGCCACGGCTGCAGGAGCCAAGATGCAGGGGACAACCAGCTCACAGAATTTGCCCATTCTTAGCTATAAGGTGAGAAGCTAAGAACTTTTTAAAAAGGTGACTGAAAAACTTACATGTTCCCTGTGTTGCCATCTAGGGGGTGCTGGGTTCCTTGTCTCCATTCAGCAAAGAATTGAAGAACAGGACACAGAGAAAGCAAGCAATAGACAGACCTCTCTGAAGAGAAGGGCCCCAGAGCTAGGAATCCAGTGGGGGAGTTCTGGCCTGTTTTTTTCATGGTCTCTGGAGTTTCCTCCTCTCCTTTTCTCCTCCACGCACTCCTCACTATTATTTTTTGGTGCCCCCTCTGCCCACATGTCTGCTTTAGTTTTTCTATTGGGTCCTCTGCTTAGGAGCATGGGTACAGAAATGTCTGTCTAATTGAGTCCCCGGCTTGTGTCCACAAGCCCTTTCCTTAACCAGGGAGTTGGCCTCATCAGAAGACCCTTTCCACACTCCTTTGTCCAGGCCCTGCCCCCAACCTCCTCACTCGCCATCTTGCCCTGGCTGCCTAAGCCCCTCTACATCTCCCTCACCTGGGAGGCAGAAATTTAAATTTAGGATTTTTTAAATTATTATTATTAAATTAAGTCCACCCCCAGACATGTCTTTTTGTTGTTGTTGTTAATTTAGGTTTTCTTTAATGTTTTCCAATACTTCTAGATTTTCTCTATTCAAGTGCTGTACATATCTTTTTAGAATTTTCTTAATAGATTCATACTTTGATGTGATTAAAAATCACTTTTTTTGCTTTTATCTCTTATTTTTTAAATTTATATATAACAGTGGAATGCATTACAATTCTTATTATATAGAGAGAGCTCGATTTTTCATATCTCTGGTTGTATACATAGTATATTCACACCAATTCATGACTTCATACCTATACTTTGGATAATAATGATAATCACATTCCACCATCATTAATTACCCATGCCCCCTCCCTTCCCTTCCCACCACTCTGCCCTATCTAGAGTTCATTTATTCCTCCCATGCTCCCTCTCCCTATTCCACTATGAATCAGCCTCCTTATATCAAAGAAAACATTCGGCATTTGGTTTTTTGGGATTGGCTTACTTCACTTAGTGTTATCTTCTCTAACTCCATCCATTTACCTGAAAATGCCATGATTTTATTCTCTTTTATTGCTAAGTAATATTCCATTGTGTATATATGCCACATTTTTTATCCATTCATCTATTGAAGGGCATCTATGTTGATTCCACAATTTAGCTATTGTGAATTGTGCTGCTAAAAACATTGATGTGGCTGTGTCCCTGTAGTATGCTGTTTTTAAGTCCTTTGAGTATAGAACGAGGAGAAGGAGGGTCAAATGGTGGTTCCATTCCCAATTTTCCTAGAAATCTCCATATTGTTTTCCATATTGGCTGCACCAATTTGCAGTCCCACCAGCAGTGTATAAGTGTACCTTTTCCCCCACATCCTTGCCAGCACTTACTGTTGTTTGCCTTCATAATAGCTGCCATTCTGACTGGAGTGAGATGAAATCTTAGAGTGGTTTTGATTTGCATTTCTCTAGTTGCTAGTGATGATGAACATTTTTTCATGTGTTTGTTGATTGATTGTACATCATCTTCTGAGAAGTGTCTCTTTAGATCCTTGGCCCATTTATTGATTGGGTTATTTGGGGATTTTTTGGTGTTTAGCTTTTTTGAGTTTTTTATATACCCTAGTATTAGTGCTCTATCTGATGTGTGAGGCGTAAAGATTTGCTCCCAAGATATAGGCTCTCTATTTACCTCACAGATTGTTTCTTTTGCTGAGAAGAAACTTTTCAGTTTGACTCCATCCCATTAATTGATTCTTGATTTTAATTCTTGTGCCACAGGAGTCTTATTAAGGAAGTTGGGGCCTAATCCCACATGATGGGAGATTAGGGCCTAATTTTTCTTCTATTAGATGCAGGGTCTCTGGTTGTATTACTAAGTCCTTGATCCATTTTGAGTTGAATTTTTGTGTATGATGAGAGATAGGGATTTAATTTCATTTTGTTGCATATGGATTCCCAGTTTTTCTAGCACCATTTGTTGAAGAGGCTATCTTTTCTCTAATGCATGTTCTTGGCACCTTTGTCTAATATAAGATAATTGTAATTTTATGGGTTAGTCTCTGTGTCCTCTATTCTGTACCATTGGTTTACCAGTCTATTTTGGTGCCAATACCATGCTGTTTTTGTTACTATTGCTCTGTAGTATAGTTTAAGTTCTGGTACAGTGATGCCACCTGCTTCACTCTTCCTGCTAAGGATTACTTTAGCTATTGTGGGTCTCTTTATTTTTCCAGATGAAATTGGGATGAAGAATCTGAAAAAATCCCTGAATCTGGGACCACAAAGTGCTACACTCTAGTAGGCAAGAACCACAAAACAAATATCAAGCCTGAAACCAAACTTCAAGTCAATTCCACCCTGGATTTAATTGAGATGGACAGACAGCCTCCACTCTAGTTACTTGCTGGAGGTAGGGTCCTTTATAGAAGAAGACAACATCATCAAAAGCTTCCACAGGTTTCCATATGGAACATTCCAGTATTTAGTCAAAAATACTAACATATTGAGTTACAGGACCAAGAGAAAAAATGGGAAAAACAAACACACAAGTAACCTAGATATTAGGATTATCAAATATTAACTTTAAAATAATTGTGACTAATGTGTTCATAAAAAGATAAAATAAGATGGATACTTTTACTTGAGAACTCTGTTTATAAAACAATCAAATTCTAAAATGGAAAAATAAGTCATTCATGAAATTAAGAATTGAATATCTGGAAAGCGAGGTTGTATCTCAGTGGTAGAAAGCTTGCATAGCATGCGTAAGGCACTGGGTTTGATTCTCAGCAATGCATATTTTTAATATGCATTTATTAATAAATATAATTATTATAAATATTTATTTATTTATTTATTATAAATAATAAATAAAGGTCCACCAACAACTTAAAAAATTTTTAAAAAAAGAATATATGGTTCAACAGCAGATTGGCACAGCTGGAGAGGATTACTTATATTGTATTTTTTAAAGCATATTAAAAACATAAGGAAATGGTGGAAAGTCTAAATATATGTGCAATTGTAGTTCTAGAAGAAGAAAAGAATGGAGAAGTGATATTTAAACAAATACAGAAACAATCACCAAAAATTTCCCACAATGATAAGACATAAGGGCAGAGATGCAAGAAGAGCTATGAAGTCCAAGTAGGATAAAGAGAAAGAAAACCACACTCAGAATATCATAACAAACTGAACACCAGAGATAAAGAGAGCATTCATAAAAGGAGTCCAGGGTAAAAAGACACACACCTTAAAACACACACACACACACACACACACACACTAAAAAGATGAAAAGCCAGAAGACAATGGGGTGATATCCTCAAGTTTCTAAAACAAAAGCAATTGGCAACCTAGAATTCTACACCCAGAAAAATATCTTCCAAAACCATAGGCAAAATAAAATTATCTCCAGGTTGGATGTGGTAGTGCACACCTATAATCCCAGCAGCTCAGGAGACTGAGGCAGGAGGATCACAGGTTCAAAGCCAACCTCAGTAATTTAGTGAGACCCTGTTTCAAAATAAAATAAAGAAGGGATGAAAACTTGTAGAAGCTTTTGATGATGTTACCAGGGATGTAGCTTAGTGGCTGAACATATTTGGATTCAATCCCCGGTACAAAAAAAAAAAAAAAGAAAGAAAGAAAAAAAGAATAAAAGTATTTCCAGACAGTTAAGAATCAATAGAATTCAGCACCAGCAGACTTGCACTAACAGAAAAGGTAAGTGGGCAATTAAGTGAATATCAGTATCACAAGTCATTAATGTTAACTTAAAATATATAAATAAAATTAAAATGCATGCAAATAATAACCCCACCCCCCAAAAAAAGATGATTAGATGGGAGTAAAAATGGTCTAGCATTGTCTAAGAATTTATAAAATTAATGACTTATAATAAGTTGAATAATCTAGGGCAAGCTCTAAAATAATAGTAAAAGAACATAAAACTGACAAGCTAATGGCAGAGATGTAATAATGAAAACTATTTTATTAACTCAAAAGAAGGCAAGAAAAAGGAACATGAAATAGGTAGGAAAAATAGAAAATAGTTAAGATGGTAGATATAAAAGCAAACATGACAGCCAAAGAAATAAATAACAAAGGACCAAATATTTCATCTAAAAAACAAAGATTTTCAAACTAGATTTAGACAAGTATGCTGCCTACAGGAGACTGGCTTTAAATGTGAAGTTGAATAGTATAAAAGAACACTGAATCAATATTCCATCACTGTTTACTTCCAGGCAGTAGTTCCTGCCAGGCATGGTGATGCACACCTATATAAAAGAGGCTGAGGCAGGAGGATTGCGAGTTCAAAGCCAGCCTCAGCAAATTAGCAAGGCTCTAAACAAATTAGCGTGACCCTGTCACAAAATAAAAAAATACTGAGGATTAAATGCCCTTGGGCTCAATCCCTGGTAGCTACTACCACTACTACTACTACTACTAATGACGATAATAATAGCAGCTCCACATGGTTCAGTCTAAAATGAGGGCATAGTGAAGCTAAAAGTAAAGGGATGGAACAAATATCCTGTGTCAACAGTAAGCAAGAGAAAGTGGAGTTAAGGCAAGAAGCATTTTTAGAATCCAAGAGAGACATTTCATACTGACTACCGTGTTCATCTATCAGGAAGGTATAACTCTTCTAATTTTTTTATGTATCTAATGCCATACCTCCAAATTATATAAAGCAAAAATTAACAGAATAGGAGAAGCAAACAAAAATTAAAATTATAATTACAGGTTCTAATATGCCTCTTTCAATAACTGATGGAACAAGAAAAAAAAAACAAACCCAAAATAAAAAACAAAAACCTCAAACAGATCTGAACAGTGTAACAAACCCACTGAATTGCATATGCAGAACCTGTACCTAACATCAGTAGAAAGCACTTTCAAGTGCACATGAAACACATCAACACTAGCCACACACTAGGCCATAAAGTACATCTCAACAAATTTCAAATAGCAGAAATGATTCAAAGTATGTGCTTTGGCCACTTTGGAATGGACCAATAAATAACTAAATCTAGGCACTAACAAGGACAAAATAACTAGAATATTCCAAAACATTTGAAAATTTAAAAATTATGCTTCATATAATACATGGATTTTTAAAAGCCACAATAGAAATCAGAAACCAGTTGAACTGATAACCCTGATGTATAGAGAAACTTATGTAGCTAAATCAGTGCTTGGTGGGAAATTTAGAACATTATGTGCTTATGTTAGAAAAGAAAAAAGGCTGAAATCAAAATTTCTATTACTCATCTCAAGTGTGTCAGCAAAAGCTATATTTAGAAACATGTATGGCCTTAAATTCATGTATTAGAAAAAAACCCTGAAAATCAGTAAGTATCTATCTCAAGAAAATAGTGCAAAGAATAGCAATCATATCCCTCAAAAAATAATAAGAAAGAAGAGCAGATGCTAATGAAATATAATATAAAAAATAAAGAAAAATTAATAGAGTCAAAAGTTGGTTGTTTGAAAAACTCATAAAACTGGTATTCTTCTAGAAAGATTTTCAATGTTAGTAATGAAAAGATAAATATTCATAATGAACTTAGCATTTAATAAGTCATATAGCAGCATGGTAAGAGTGAAGTCTCTGAAATCAGACCACCTAGGATGTTGGGGTTTAAGAATTAATAATGTAGAATTAATCTGCCTGGCAGTTTGGGTAAATTCTTGGCCATTGTCTTTTCAAACATGACTTCTGTTTCATTTTCTCTTTTTTTTCCCTCCTTCTGGGACTACACACACACACACACACACACACACACACACACACACACACATATACTTGCAAACGTGTTCACTAGTGCACTTTCTGAAGCGTCATGTCTCCTTAGAGCTTGTCTGTCTTGGCCACGTTCTCTGCAGGCTACTGACTGGGTTTCCCCTGAGGTTCCCTGCAGGATACTGCAGTCATGAGGTGTGGCTTGGCTTCGCAGTTCAGCTCTGCAGCGATGGGCCTTTTGCACACATTCACATACACACCTTCAGGTCAGAGAGTCCCTGTGCGGTGCTGCCCAGTGTCCTGCATGCTCTCCCTTTGCTCCTGTGTATGCAGGCTTAGACCTAGAGCTGGACAGCTGGGGCATGTTGTCCAAAATCAGTGGCCCAGCCTCCTCCTCAGCTGGAGGCCCAGCATTGGGAGGCTCAAGGACTGCACACGTGCTTATTGTCTTGCTCAGTGTTTATATAAAGAAGCTTTCCTCCAGCTACCTTTGCTTACAGAAAGAAACAGAGAGGTCGTCACAGGGTGACCAGAGAACTCCAGGGGAACCCTAGGGGGGAAATCAGCCTGAAGCACATGCCCAGATGGCCCCAGTTCTAGCAGCAAGACTATAATGCCGTGGACTGGACCCACTTAGAAGAAAGAGAATAGCTGTTTCCTGGGGAACAAGGAAATCCCAAAGAGAGAGGAGGCTAGGAGAAGAGAGAAGGGCTGAGGAGAAAATGAGAGGGAGCAGGCAAGACAGAGCAGGAGGGAATGCGGACAGAGGAGGGGAGGAGAGAGTGGAGGGGAGTCAGAGGAGGGCAGAGAGGAGAGGGAAACAGAAAGAGAAAAGATGGTTCTCCGTCACTGCCACCCACACCTTCCAAGTACCAGCTAAAAATGATTTGCATTTCACCAGGAATGGTGCCTAGCATCTTAAAGCATGAAGTGCTAATGGCAGAATTTTTTAGGTTCAGGACTCTCAAATGCAGGAGACTCCATTTACATCTTGGAAACTTTTAGTTTCTCTGCCTGAAGTCAGGATTCATTCCAGGAAGCCTGAGCCTGTACCCTGGCAGCTGAGATCTGGAAAGGAGAGAAACTTTTCGTGTGTGTGTGTGTGTGTGTGTGTGTGTTTATTTTTTTTAAAACTGATCTTTGAAATCAACTTCTTTACAATGAGAAACTTTAAAACCAAAATCAACCCCTAAACTAAGACTGCCTCCCCCAAATTCTAGATCATAAAATCGTCTCTCTCACCCTGGAGTCTTAGGCTCACCCTTCCCATGTCCTTATGAGGACTTCTGCAGTTTGAGAAATATTATTTCAAAGTCGAGACAGCCAGATTGATAATAAATCACCATCCAACATGTATAGTTTGGCCCCTTGGCCATGCTGGGAATGAGGATTCAGGGCAAAGGAATCCACCTTAATAGTTTTTCCAATGGTTCCAGTCCTGTTTTTGTGATTCTGGCCTTCAGAGGCCCCATTTCTCCCCCTCATTCTTACCAGACCTGTAACCAGGACCCTCTTCTTCTCCTTGGGCCCTTAAACTCTGGCGTATAAGACAGTCTGTGGCCTGAGAGGCTGGCCCTCAGCTGTCTGAGCCATGGATGGAGGAGGCAGTCCATCCTGTCAGGAGGAGGAGCAGTGAGCACTAGCCAGCTGCAGAGCAGAGGCCACCCGGCAGGCAACAAGAGGAGGCTGCCTTCCAAGTGGAAAGCAGCAAGAAATATGTTGGAATCCGCCTCAAGAGTCATGGAATTTTTTTCAATATCCTTTTCAAACACATACTTTGAAAAAAAAATATTTAAAGGCAGGGGAAATTAATTAGGGCCCTTTGTGCTGGAATTGCCTGCCACAGAGTTCCTCCAGCAAGAGAAGTAAAAATAGAACCTGTGAGGGCTTGAAAATGCACTGCAAACAAAGATCATATTTAAGAGCTCAATGAGGCATGACTATCCAAATAGGAAGAATGAAGCTAATCGTTTCCATCGATGCAGAGGGAAACAGTGGCAGTCTTCTCTGGGTCCTTGGAACAGCCTAAAAACTGGAAGAACCCCCAGGAGGCTGGGAGGAGAGGACTTTCCAGGGGACAGACCCCTGTTCGTGCCCCTTGGAATAATCATCACTTTTGTGTGAACTCTGTTACTGATGGGCAGTGAGGAAATTGGGAAGAAGGAGTGGAGAAAAGCAAAAAGTTTTAAGGATATTAAAAATCCCTTCCATTCATGCAACAATTTGATCTTTTTAATATATTCTTCTAAGCATTTGATCCTCAGCTACCCTGGGAAGAAGGCTTGGTAAGATGTTTCATTTTCTACCAATGAGAATGCTAGACAAGTCCAAAGTGACATCAAGGTGTCATCGGCAGGCTGGGTAAGGCCCAGAGGTGAGGTGATTTGAGTCCTCCCAGCACAGTTTTAGTATTACACAATGGTACAATGTGGTCTTTGAAGCAAGAAAAGTCTTAAAAGGATTAAGTCCTAGATGGGCCACACCAGCAAGTCACTCCCACTCCCAGCCTCGGTGCTATGATCTGTAATATTTTATCCTGGAATCTTTAGGCCTAAATAGATCCCACTTTGAAATAAAATGGTATCTAAAGAACAGCATAGTGGCATTGGCAGAAAGTCCTCTGTTGTTATTATCTTTATTGTTGCACTGTAATTTGGACAAGAGCAGGGTTTTTTGTTTGTTTGTTTGTTTTTGTTTTTGTTTTCCAGAGAAGGAAAGGATGAAGAAACCATCACAAACCCTTCACACGAAGTCACCTGGTGTCATGGCCCAACTCCTAGAACAGGACTCAAAGAAACTCGGATTCATGCAGCCTTGAGTAAATCATATAATCTTTATATCTCAATATTCTCATATATAAATGGGGATAATGGCATTTTCTTACATTGAGACAAGGCCATGTATTTATCATACCATTTCATCTTCCTGTATTCACAGTGGAACAGCATTTCCCAGCATGTTTCTAAGATTGAGAGCCCTGTTAATAATCACTCTTTGTCATTATTGTCACTATCACCACTGTTCCCTACTATGTTATAGAACTTTATAGTTTCCACAGTGAACTTCAACATTTTATCACATTTCACCCTCACAGAAATTCTGGTTCCATTTTGCTGACCAGAACACTGAAGTTTGAAGAGGGCAAATGACTCACCCATGATTGTTCACTCCATGGTGAGAGAAACAGAACATGAACCCAGGACCCTTGCTGCCACATAGCAGTGCCAACCAGATAGCACATTTGGGCAGCCTTTGAATTTGCCCTACACAGAACATTTTCCTCCATGCCATGCCTCTCTTCCTAGGTGACTCTTCCACTCTGGGGAGGTAGGTAGTGCTGACTCTCAGCACAGATACCTTGCTATGTTGGGACAGAGAGGTAGGCTGCCCAGATCCCTGAGCAGAGCCCCTGTGAGGGCCAGTGCCAAAGTTTACCATGACCAAGGGTGCCAAAAAAGATCTGGCCAGAGTATATGCTGTGTAGATGCCCAAGCAGGTAGGCTGTCTGGCAAAAAGCATCACACCTGGGGCTCCCTACAATGTATAGGAGTGATGTGCCTAAAAGCCAGGAGCCTCAAGAACTGGCAGCAATACCAGAAGCGAAAAGAAAGGCATGGAAAAGCTCTTTCCTAGAGCCATTTGAGAGACCAGGCGCTGTGGAGATCTTGGCCTCGGACTGCAGCCTCCATGGCTGTGGGGAGTAGGTTTCTGGTCTTTATCCCCCAACCCCGTGTGGCACAGCAGCCCTGGGAATCTATCACAGGCCAAGGCCAGTGTTCTCTGGTTCACAGCTCCAATCACACATTGACCCTAAACATGCACTGACTTCAAACGTAGCCATGCAAAGATCCACAAAACCCTACACTAATCAGCTCCAAACCTCTGTCATGGGCTGACCAGGAACCCAGAGTTACCTCACCTAGAGAATGACTCCGAGCATGAAAGACACCTGAATGTTGACACCAGCCTTCAATGGCTTCTCCAACTGCTATGAACTAACTACTCACTGATTGCAGACTGGCTTCTAAGCCCAGCCTCAGGCTTGCACCAGGCCAGGCTGATCCTAGACCAGGCAGAGTGTGAGCCTCCGTAACCGCTCACACAAGCAGGGGGCACAGGTGGGTTAGCATGGTGCCCCCTCACCTCAGGGCACTCAGAGCCCCTTGAAGTTGGGGAGGGATTCGGGTCATCTCTGTAAACACATCTGTAACTTGGATTGCAGAATTGCCACTTCAAGTAGAGGAGGAATGGGAAAGAAGAGGAACTGCCAAATGAAATTTTACCAAATTGTGCTATAAGCATGTATGAATATATCACCATGAATTCCACTTCTACGTATAACTGCAATGCACCACGAAAACAAATAAACATGTAGAAAGAAGACCAGTAGAGTAGAAGGTGGTCAAGGGGAGGAGGATAGGTGAGAGGGGTAGCACTGAGGACTGAAATGGAGCAAATTATGCTGTATGCATTTATGAATATGTCAAAATGACCCCCCGTTATGTGTGACTATAACACACTAATGAAAAATGCCAAAATATAATTTGCCACTTCATTTCTGTTTGATCATAATTAGCACCTTCCTTACATTACCGTATTTCACCAATTCTAAGAAGCATATTTTAACATCTCTGAAGTCAAAGTGTGTCCATAATCAGTGGATCCTCAGGGGTGGAGAGGCATGGCAAGAGGGTAGCAGATGGCAATTTGATATTAATGGAAGAAGTTGGGAAAATGATCACAATTTTCCTATTTTCTTTCATAGTAACAACCAAATGTTTTATAAGACCCAAGAAGACATCCATGTGTCGTGAAGCTGGGTTGGGTTTCTTTACTGAGCTGTGTGGTGAATCATTGCCTATCTCATGCGAGGCAAAGCGAGCAAGGCAGGAGAAGTCACTACACACCCCAGAATAGATGAGATTGCATAACCAATGCGTATGTGTTGCAGGACTATCATTTGGGCATCATGCCAGCCCCTAAAGGCATTTGGTTCTCAAGAATAATCATCAGTTCGCAATAAAACACACTATTATTAGTTATTATTCATATTAGTCACTAACTCAACCCAGGAAAGCCTGGTTTTTTATCGTGACTTGATTTTTTAAAAATTTCCTTTGATCTTTGTATCTTATGCTACCTTTTCCCAAGGGGCTGATCCCTTAATTAGTGACAAATATAGCTAGAAAGGACCTCAAATCATCTCTAATCCATTTCATAGACTTTAGAGACACAGGCTCAGAGAGGGACATACTTTACCCAAGGCCACACAGGCCTTGAGTGGAGGAACTGAACTCGAAGCCTGATCCTGATGTCTGGCTCTGTGCTGGATTCCCTTTTGCTCAGTTCTGGATTCTGCTCCTCACAGAGGCCTGCCCTGGACAGCACACAGTTGCCTGTTTGGTGACTCACCTCTCCATATGGCTAGACCCTCATTGGCACCCCTAGTTCCTGGTGTAGCCTATGCCCACTCACTCTGACAAATGGAAGACAGGCTCATAAGTCCATGAAAACCCAAATCCTCGAGTAGGAAATTCTTCAAGTGAGGAAAACCCTTCACTTGAGGACATGGTGACGTAGTGAGATTGTCAGCTGCCTCTTCCAGGCCAATCCTAATAATGAGAGAGAAACCTGTCTGACTCTCTTGATGAGGCCATTGTAACCTTGCTCTCAGCACTTTGTAAGGGCAACCATAGGAAAGAAAATTGCAGATGATTTCATTTATTACTCTAGTTGTTATTCTGCATAAAATATAAGCAAATTTTTATTTTGAAAATAACACATCAGGAATTTCAGAATAGTTCAGTATCATCTACAAAATCTATATGCATTTTCACCACATTTATAGGCTAAGGGATTAAAAAGTCACATGATATTTCAACAGATAAAAATTTGTTTTTGAAAAGTTCAACATCTCTTTGTGATAAAAAATAAATTCTCAGATATCAAAAATAAGAGGACTCGAGAATGTCTCCCTTCTAAGATTCTACAGTGACTACAATTCTAGATGCATTCTTCTTAGGTACAAGACACGGATGAGGACAGCTATGGTCTGGATGTGGTCGCAGTGTGTCCTTGGGTGCGTGTGTTGGAAGCTCACTCTCCAACGTGACAGTGTTGAGAGGTGGTGGAACTTTCTCGAGGTGGGGCCTAGTGGAGTTAGGCTGTTGGGGGGTTCTGCCCTTGGAAGGGCTTAAGGTCATTCTCACGGGATGCTGAGTTAGTTCCTGAGAGAGCTAGTTGTTATGAAGAAGTGAACCTGACCTCTGGCTTCCCTTCTGGACATGTGATCTCTCCCTCTCGCACGTACCTCCCACCAGGATGCCACCATCATGATGTGATGTAGCCAAAGTTTGTGCCATGATGTTTGGACTCTCAGCCTCTAGAACTGTGAGCTAAATAAATCTCTTCTCTTTTTAAATACCTGACTTCAGGTATTTTTAAATAACAATGGAAAATCGATTGATACAACTATTATTTCTCCACATAGTACTGGAGGGTCTGACCAAAGCAGTAGGACAAGAAAAAGCAATGAGCATTGTGATTATTTCAATTGAAGAGATGAAACTATCCATTGTGGAAAATATGATCATCTTCATACAAAAGCTATCAGTGCACAAACTAATAGAATTAAAATATATTGTGCTTCAAGGTAGCTGGAACAAGATCAACCAATAAAATTCTCTGAAATAGCAATAAATTAGGAAAAAGAGTAGGAAATAAATTTCTGTTCACAACAACAACACATTTACAAATCATCTAGAAAAGTGTAAAAATAAGAAGAGACTTGTGGATCAAACTGTACAACTTTATTTTTAAAAAGGTAAATACAAGCTGGATGTAAAAGGTAACTATAAAAAACTTAGAAGAGAAATAATAAGAATAGTCAGACTAGGGGACAGGGAATGATTTTGTATGTAAGGCTCCATGTGTACAACACTTAAAAGGGGAAAGTGATGATTTGTCTGTCAGAATTAACAGATTTTGTTCAATAAATAACACAATGTGCAAAGCTAAATGATACCCTAGGAGAAAATAGTTCCAATGATTAAAACAGACTAGATATAGAAAGAGACATAAGGAACTTCTGCAAATTCAACGCCTTAAGACACAACCCTCAACGCATTGGCAAATGAGACAGATATTCAATTCACAGAAGAAAAATGCAAAATGGCTAAGACGTACGTGAAGAGGTACGTGAGCTTATGGCCTTAGGGGAATGAAATTCAGACATATAGACATGCTAACTTATGCCCGTAATACTGGCAAAAATTCAAGTCAGACATCAGACAGTGGAGAAGGGAGGGAACAGAGCCACTGTCCACTGTGGGGGCAGTTGTCAATGGAAAGCATCAGTTCTGAAGACTGACCTGCCAGTACTTAGTGAATGAATTTGGTGCAGTGCTCACAGGTAACTGGCCACCCCTTGGTATCCCAGCTGGGGAAAGTCTCTCCTGCCTCCATGAACATGATGTACGAGGACGTTCACCCCAGCAATGTTGGTGGCAGCAGAACTTTGGCAGAAACCTTAATGTTCTAAGCCAACAGTAGTTGATGTGTACCAGGGAATTTTGTGTAATAGACAAGGTGCAAGAGAAATAGATTTTTTTTAAGTTAGCTTTGAGAGAAAATGTGAGGAAGTGGGAGAGCTAAGGCCCAATAACATTTATGCAATTAAAAAACTTACATAAGAAAGTGCAGCATATATTTCCCCAAGTTACAGACATACCTAGATGTGTATGTGTCCTATATACGTATTATATATTAATTACATATGAGTGGGGTCAATGGTGGGGGGTGTAACCAGAGTAATTTGGGTGAGGACAACATAACACAAAACATGAGATAGGGCTTATATTAGTTTGCTATTGCTGTCATAACAAATTTCCACAAATTTAATGCCTTAAAACAAAACAAATGTGTTATGTTTTGGTGCCAGAGGCCAGAAATCCAAAATCAGTCTCAATGAGGTAAAATTAAGGTGCCATCAGAGCCGTGTCCTCCTGGAGCCATGAGGAAGAGCCTACCCCATCGCCTCTCTTTCCTTGGAGAGGCCACCTGCATTACTGGACAGGCAGCCTCTCCTCCACCTTTTCAGCAGAGTGGGCATGTCTCCTCTGCCTCCTGCCTCCTCTTCCAAGGCCCATATGATGACATTGGCCCTTCAGGTAATCTAGTGTAATTCCCCCATCTTGGCATCCTTGTGTCAGTCACGTGGGCAAAGCCTATTTATCCAAGTAAAATAACACATTCTCGGGTTCCTGGGAAGGAGACATGGACATGCTTTTGGCAGCCATTCTTCTGCTCACCCCAGGGAGAGGTGATGATGGAATCCTGTCAATCAAAGAAAATCAGAGAACCGGAGAGGGAGAGCGATCTAGGTTTTATGGAGAAGTGCTCCAGGGGGTGGTGAGGGGTACAGGGAGAATGCATGTATGTCATGGGCCCGGGTGTCTCTTGCAAGGCTCAGAGTGGCTTTCCTGGGGATGTGTTGGTCCATGCTCAGGACCCAGAGGCTTCTGCCATGGAGCCTACTTCAAGTCTTCTGTCCTCCCCTAGCCTTCTGTCCCACCCTGGACTGCTTTGGTGGGACATTGGCTTGTGGGTCTGTCCCTACTGATGGGCTGTGGACTCTTCCCAGAAGAGCTGCCTCGCCCACCTCTCCTCTTTCCCTTCTTCTTCCACGGGCATCCCCTCTCTGCAGGCTCTGCGCCCTGGCCCTCCTACCTTCCCAAGGGCTGTCACTTCTGTCTCTCCCTCTCTTCTGTGTTTTCAGCCTGATCCTTCTCTTCTATTCTCTGTGCTACAAGAAGTTCACAGCAGACCATCTCAAGGACAAGCAAACCAGCTTCCCTCCATCTCTCCTTCTCCCCCATTTTTACACTCTTTTCTCTCCTTCCCTCTCTGGCATAATTTCTGGGAAGAGTTAGTTGTCACACACACACACACACCACTGCAACCTGACACATGACTTTTGCTCTCACCTCTCATGATGAAAATGTTTTTTTATTTTTGTTTTAAACTATGATTATCAATGACCTCCATGTCAATAAATTCGATGGATATGGTATTCCTTTTCTCACTTTACTTGTCCTAGAGACAAAATTGGACACCACTGGCCATGTCCACCTTGTCAAATGCTCTGCTTGGCTTCCTGCAGCCTCCTGTGGACTCCCTCCTGCCTCTCTAGCCAGGGCCCTCCAGTCTCCCCTGCAAGCTTCTCTTCTCTCTCCAGCCCCGACGTGGATGTTCCCCAGGGTTCTGCAAGGACCGCTTTCTCATTTCCCCTTTGCTGAAGCCCCCTTGATCGTCTCCATGCCTCCTTTAGTCTTTCTAGGTGCAGGACTCTCAGCTCAGCCGCTCCAGGCAGCCCCTGCATTCCCCTCTGACCTCCAGGGCGTGTGTGCAGATGCTCACCAGCCTGTCCACTTTGGTTCCCTCAGCAGCCTGTCCAGGCAGGCGGTCCCTGCCACCCTGCTCACTTCCCCATTGATCTATCATCAACCCCGGAGTCCTTGCTCTGTCCTCTCCTTCTCCCCCACATCTGATCAGGCACTGCCTCACCTCCGTTCTTCTCCCTAGGTGTCTCAGGAGCCACCTGCTTCTCTCCACCTCCCTGCGGTGGCATCACCCAGGCCACCATCCACCCTCGAGCAGACTCCTTGATGGCTTCTGGTGCTGCTCTCATGGCTCTCACCTGTGGGCATTCGCTTGGTGCCAGGCCTCACGTGAGGTCCTGCCCCACCCATTCTCCACCTGCAGCTTCTGGATCTTCAGAAAACACAACCTGGCCTAGGTCACCCCTCCTTACTCTTAGTGCCGTATGATTCTAATTTTGTGAGAAAAGCAGATGAAAAACAAATTAACAAATAAGTCAACACAATAATTGTGGCTGGGCTGTTACACATAAACCAAACAGGACATGAGATGCAGTGATGGAAGACCACTTGGCTAGTGTGGCTACGCAGGCCTCCTGCAGGGTGACTGTGCACCGAGACCGGAGAGTAAGTAAGAAGCTACCTGGGAGTGGGAGAGGAAAAGGAGCACATGGCAGAGAGAAACGGAGAGGTAGAGAGAGAAGCAGAGGCGAGGGAGGCCATGCTGCCCCAGCCAAGGAAGACCGCAGCCTTGGCCAGAATTCCTACCCCCAGGCTCCAAGGCCATGAGCTCCAGCCACTCTCTCCATTGGCCTCCATGAGCTGCCTATGTCCGCTAAAGCCCCCTCATCATGGCCTTTCATTGACTTTTTTTGAGGAACTCTGCTCCTCTACATAAAGCAACCCTGACTGAACGCAGCCCCTAGGTCTCAGCTTGCCGGGCTCTTCTTCGGGAAGCTTTTGGACATCTGCTCCGGGTACAGGGCCTGTGATAGTTTCCAGGGCTGCTGTGCCACACAAGGTTGGGGGATAAAGACCAGAAACCTACTCCCCACAGCCATGGAGGCTGCAGTCCGAGGCCAAGATCTCCACAGGGCCTGGTCTCTCAGATGCTCTAGGAAAGAGCTTTCCCATGCCTTTCTCTTCGCTTCTGGTCTTGCTGCCAGTTCTTGGGGCTCCTGGCTTTTAGGCACGTCACTCCTATCCCTGTGTCCCTCACCACACAGCGTTCTTGCCGAGTGTCCCTCTGTCTGTGTCTCTTCTCCTGGTTCTTTAAAGACACCGGTCATAGAGGATCAGGGCCCTTCCTGACAGCCTCATCCTAATGTGTAAATTTGTGAAGATTCTGTTTCTAATAAGGTCACGCTCACTCACAGGGCCTGGGGGTTAGGACTTCAACAAATCTTCTTCATATTCAGCTACAATGGTGCCCTGTCATAGGCTCCCCAGCACAGCCACATTTGTAGTGGAAATTCCTCAGCAGCTTCAGAGGTGGGTGGGCAGAGACGGTGGGTGAGAAGAGTGGGGGAAACAAATCCCTCCTACCTGGTTCACATTTTGAAACCATGAGTTGTCCTCATGGAAGTCACCTCCCGGGAGTGAAAGGGACATTTAAAACAAGGGGAAGCAAGCCTGTCCCCAGGTTTGCATGAGGACATCTCTTTCATGACACTACAGATGTGAATGCAAGTACCTACAGGTCACAGTTGTTATTCCTCCAGAAGCATCATTCCCTTTGAACTACTTGGTGGAAGGTGCTGAGGGGGTGGTCTGAACTGAATTTGCACAAATACTCGTGTCATGTTGTGGGTAACCTTGCACCAAAGACACACAAACCTCTACATATAGTGGGCATAGTGATGGCTAATGTTCGCTCAGCTACACAATCTCATCAACTCATTTTCTTGTGAGGTGAGGAAGGGCAGGGACTGTGCCCAGAGGTCCCCAAGGGCAGAGAGGTGACCCAACTTTCTAGAAGTGACCCACAAGTTGAATGTAGAGTCAAACTCTGATCTCAAGGATCCCGTTTATTTGTCTTCTAACAGCACTGGATTGGGGTTCTCTAGCAAAACAGAACCCATGGAATATGTATGTGGAATTGGCTTACATGATTATGGAAGCTGAAGAATCCCAAGATCTACTGTCTACAAGTCAGAGACCCAGGACAGCCATGGTGTCAATTCCAGTCCACATCAGAAGGAGAGAGAGAGAGAGAGAGAGAGAGAGAGAGAGAGAATGAATTTAACTTTTCTCATATTTTTGTTTCTCAATGGACTTGATGATGCTCACCCACACTGGGAAGGGCCACTACTTTATTTAGTTCATAATTCAAATGCCACGCTTTCCTGGAACCACTCTTACAAACATACCCCAGAAATAATTTTCAATCAGATACCTGGATATCCCATTGCCCAGTCAAGTTGACACATAAAATCAAGCATCCCTGGAATCAAGGAGGAGAATTTGCTGAGTAGCTTGGCAGGAGAGGAGGCTGTGGGTGCACCATCATGGGGACCAGAATGTGAAGGGGGGTGCTGGCCATGCCTGGAGAGTCAGGCCTGGGGCTTGGCTGTGCTGACTTAGAGCTCAAGCCTAGAGACCTCCACTGCCTCCTGGCTATATTGCCTGGTTTATGGGAGTTGGATTTTGTCCTATCCAGTCAGACTCCAGGTCCTGGAGGTTTCTAGAAGGGAGGAGAATGCCTCAGGGATATTGGCCTGGGGATTTGGGGACTTGGAGGTGGCAGCTTTGGGAGGCAGAGAGCTTCCATGCACAGGAGCTGGAAAGCAGGCATTAAGGCCTGCAAATGTCATTATCCCAAAGAGACACGTCTGGCTGTCCAGAACTTTCAAATCTTTTGATGAAAACCAACCTGTTCATGCTTCAGGAATTTGCTGGCTGGCTCTGCAGCAGCCCACTTGCTCTGCTCCCCCCGGGGATGAAGTTTCCAGCAGAACCAGGCCAGATATGGGGCAGCTGGAGATGAATTTGGGGAGTGGGGCGGGCAGGAGTCTAAAGAAAAGGGGGGTTGGTTCAAAACCTCTGCGGTTTGCACAGGCTCCAGAGCCCAGGGTAGACATTCACATCTACCTGAAAAAGATGAGCTGAAATCCCTGCTAGAAATGTGCAGAACCGGGGGCTGGGGATGTGGCTCAAGCGGTGGCACGCTCGCCTGGCATGCGTGCGGCCCGGGTTCGATCCTCAGCACCACATACAGACAAAGATGTTGTGTCCACTGAAAACTAAAATAAATAAATAAATATTTTTTAAAAAAAAGAAATGTGCAGAACCTAGATGTGGTGGTGCAAAATGAGAAGGAAATGTGCCAGGAGATGGGACAGGAGGCCTGTAGCCGGCACCCTGGAGATGGTGTCCTGAAAGCTGCCCACCTGCTGTTTCTCTCTCTCTAAGCACAGGCTTCCCTGGTTTCTTCTACTCCAGTGTCCTGGCGGCCTCTGTCTGAACAAAGCCTTCCCTTCCTGCAGCCTCGCCTCCCTCTCCCCACAGCACACCTTCACAGGTCACCATGCTAGCAGGCAGACAGGACCTGACAGATGCGTGGGGGTCTCCAGGGCATGACCCCTTCTTTCTCGGGTCTACAGTCTGCTCATCCCCAGTGCTCCCACCTGCTCAGAGCAGAGCCACTTCCTCATCCTGCTCCTCTAGGACTCTGGGCACTCTGTGTCTGATGGGTTATGTGTCCAAGTCTCTCAGGTGAGTGTCTGGTTGGATTGAAGCATGACTGTCGCCATTCACATTTCTAACTTCTCTCAACTCCAGCCTTCCCCTGCCCCATTTCCTGGCTCCAACCCTGCAGCTGCCAGCCTCCAACATGGCCCTACCGGCCCCCACCTGCCCTCCTCATGTCCAGCACTGTCTCCTCCTGCTCAGTACCAGAGTTGTTCTGTGTTAATAACACAATAGGGCAGAAGTGAGGGGGTGTCACTTCCAAGATTTAATTATCAAGGACATTAATGGTAACTTGGAGGCTCCTCTCTCTGGGGGAAGCTGCTGCCACATCACAAGGAACCCTATGGAGTGGAGGAGGAGAAGCTGCAGTTGCAGCTGTAGTCCCTGGAGAACTGCAGCCCTGGCAGACAGCCTGACCTCCCGAGAGGTCCTAGATTCCCACCTTGCAGAGCTTCTGAGACAATAAGCACTCGTTGTCTTCAGCTGCTAAGCTGGGGCAATTTGTTAGGCAGCAGTTGGTAGCCAATACAAAGGCTTCAGGTTCATTGTGATGCTCACGTTCAGCTGCGGCTAGCAGCCATCCAGGGGACCAGGGAGGGGGGAGAATTTATGCTCAAGGCTGATGTGACTGGAAAGAAAGTACCCCAGATCTGGGCTTGTTTCTCTCCCATGGCAGCAGCTGCTATAGCCGGAAGGTCCTGAATGGCTTGGGGGGCATTTTCCTGACCAGGCCCCAGCTTCATGTCACCCTTCTGTGGTCAAGTAGCCCTGTCCCAGGTTCAGTAAATGGCATTGTAACTATAACTGTGATGTCCTTGGCCTGGGCCCTGCTCGGCATTTCCTTTGGTTGGAAGGTGTCAGGTTTTTGTGGGTTCCAGAGGGTCCAGCCATTTGCAGCAAGCTCAGCCTGCTGGGCAGAGGCCACTGTTGGGCTGAGGCTGCCACGGGATGAGCAGGACAGCTGTTAGCTGCCCAGAGCACCACAAGCCAGCCGGAACAGGACTCATTGCTTATCTTTCAAGGGAAACTAATGGGTTAGGGAGAAAGAGAGTGTGGCAGGGTCAGTGGGCACAGGTGTCCAGCCTCACTGGACCTCTGAATCCTCCCGGGCATCTAGTTCTAGTTCTTTCCTGGTGGGGTTAAGAATGCCAGAAGGCACGCTGGTCAGAACTGGCCCATCTTATGTGTCTAAGGGGAGGTGACTGGGTAAAGAGGGGACTGGGAACCAGTCTGTGGCCCTGTGGGCAGTTCCATGCAGGCAGGGCCAGGTGCCAGCCTTCCTCCGTGCCAGCCTTAGAAGACATTCCCATGCAGGACTCTTTCTGTTGCCAGTGAAAGAAACCCAGGTCAGTATGCCCAGGTCAGGAGCCATACTCAGCACTGAGGGTAGCTGACACCTAATGGCTGTGTTGGCCTCGTTGGCTCACTTTATCTTCACGATGGCCTAGACGTAGGTATTCCTATCCACATTTTAAAGACAAGGAACACAAGGAGCAGATGGACTCATACAACACCCCCGGCTGGCAAGTAAGTGGGAGAGCCACAATCTGACCTGGGCAGCCTGGCCCCAAAGCCCACATCCTTAACCCCCAACAGGAGGCAAATCCAGAATAGATGTGGCTGCAGGTACACTTACATCCAGAGGCTCAAATACCACACACACATACTCCCACACGCACACCCACATGCACGTACACCTTTCTATGCCACCGACCTCACACAGCTCTGTTCTTGCTGGCACCCCCAGGTCTCTTCCTCACACATACATC
Source organism: Marmota marmota marmota (assembly GCF_001458135.2). Taxonomy (NCBI): domain Eukaryota; kingdom Metazoa; phylum Chordata; class Mammalia; order Rodentia; family Sciuridae; genus Marmota; species Marmota marmota. The sequence goes on from NW_026000229.1 coordinate 13,357,102, forward strand.
TTTTGAAGCAGTTTTATGTCAGTACAAGTCTCTTGCCTGTGGGGAAGCCCTGGGGACAGTGCATCAATGCCTTTCATGAAAGACACAGAGGATCTCGGCTCTCTGGGCCTCTGACTGCAACCCCGGGGTGTTTGGGATTTGTCTTCTAATGCTGGGATCCTGACCTGGTGGCTTGATGACAGTGAGAGTGGCTTATTTCTGGGTGTTGGGATGGGTGGAATTGGGAGGTGTCAGATGGCAATACTGGCCCTGACCTCATCCGGCCCCAACACATAGACAGACCCTGCCGGAATCCTGGGCAGGGGTGGCTCTTGCATTTGGGAGTCACACAGTGTGACGCTGCCAAGAATTTCCCTGGGAGTGGCGCTCAATGCCTGGTCCTCAAGCCAGGGGCTGGGAACATCCTGAGATGGGATGCCCCAGGAGGAGGATAAGCAGTGCGCTTGCTTGAGTGCTCTTTTTTTTTTTTTTTTTAATTTTGTAATATTTATTTATTTTTTTAAAAAATTTTTTATTGTTGGCTGTTCAAAACATTACATAATTCTTGATACATCATATTTCACACTTTGATTCAAGTGGGTTATGAGCTCCCATTTTTACCCCAAATACACATTGCAGAATCACATCAGTTACACATCCATTGATTTACATATTGCCATACTAGTGTCTGTTGTGTTCTGCTGCCTTTCCTATCCTCTTGTATCTACTTTTGTATAACTCTGAGGGTCTCCTTCCATTTCCATGCAATTTCCCTTCTCTCTCCCTTTCCCTCCCACCTCTCATCCCTGTTTAATGTTAATCTTCTTCTCATGCTCTTCGACCCTACTCTGTTCTTAGTTACTCTCCTTATATCAAAGAAGACATTTGGCATTTGTTTTTTAGGGATTGGCTAGCTTCACTTAGCATAATCTGCTCTAATGCCATCCATTTCCCTGTAAATTCTATGATTTTGTCATTTTTTAATGCAGAGTAATACTCCATTGTGTATAAATGCCACATTTTTTTTATCCATTCGTCTATTGAAGGGCATCTAGGTTGGTTCCACAGTCTTGCTATTGTGAA
>NW_026000229.1:13358351-13359592 GCF_001458135.2 Marmota marmota marmota
CATTCCCCTAAATGGCAACCATTCCTAAGTAGCAACAAAACATACTTAAAGGGCATTACTTTAGCTCTCTACTTTTCCCATGTGTTGTGCACTTTTCAACATCTAGAAACACTAGATGTTCCCAACAAGGACTTAAGTTTCCAACTCTACATACAGTAGCACTGAACAAACTGCAACACTTACTTAACAAAGGCTATACTTTCAAGCAAAACTCCCCCCCACCCCTTTTTTTAAAGGCTAGAATTTGAAAGTGTCTTCCAAACAGTAACATTCTGGCCTAGAACCCTTCCCCTTCTAGTCTTATCAACCAATGGGTCAGTATATGCATCTGTAATGCTTAGAGATGACTTTTAACAAATTTCACTTTCTAACTGGTTTTAATTATAGTCTTTCCTATGAATATAACAACATGTACTCGGTGTGTTTACTAACTCTACTTTTGTCATACACTGGCAACCTCTTTAGCATCTAGATAGACTAGATGTAAATTAGGACTCATTTGTCCTTTATATACACTATTTACACAGAATAGTAAAACAAAACCCACAAATATAAGGGACAATGGTCAATTCTGCTTCACAGAAAATACACTGGTATAAAGCCCTTTATATTTTCTTTTCCTTCTTCCTCCCTGAACCAGCACAGATATAATATGTACTGTTCAGAGAAGTGTTTTGATCATTCCATTTCCAAAAGACAGTTATTTCCTCATGAATTTTAAAAAAAGATATATAACAAAATGTTTTATTTACTACCTCTACTTTTAACATACTTTGTGCACTTCTAAACATCTAGAAAGACTAGATGTTTCAAATAAGGACTTAAGTTTGTCCACTATGTACATAGTAGTGTTAAATAAACTACACACATGTAACAATGGTTATATCTGAAAGTGTCTTCTAAGTAGGATCATTCTGGCCTAGAATCCTTCATTTCTTCTACTTCTTTCTCCTTTTGTCACATGTGTCACATCTGAGTGTCACATGATATGATGTTACAATTTCATTTCCAAAAGTCCTTTTCAGAAGACTGCCTTTCTATGAATTTTAACACAAAGTGTACAAAATGTGTGAGTTTACTAACTCTACTTTTGTCATACATTGGCAACCTCTTTAATATCTAGAGACTAGATATTATAAAATTAGGACTCCTTTGTCCAATATATATACAATATATACAGTACAGCAAAGTTAAATGAAATGCACGGTACAAGGCAATGGGTAAGCTGAAGTTTTCTAGCA
>NW_026000229.1:13362730-13421235 GCF_001458135.2 Marmota marmota marmota
CCCCCGCCGGCCTGGGGCCGGGGGTCCCAGAGGGCCCCGGGGGAGCAGGCCGCACTCCCGTTTCTCACCACGCTCTCTGCCGGAACTCTTGAGTGCTCTTTATACACGCCAAGTTCCGTGCAAAGACATCTCTCACACATTTTTTCACTGAATTCTGTGACCTAGTTACTATTATTGCCTCTATTCATACCTGAGGAAACTCGGGCACAAACACACCAGGTGACACTGTCAAGCTCACACAGGTAGGGAAGGTAGGGCCCTCATTCAAGCCCCAACAGTCAGACCCTGTGTTCCCACTCACTCTGAGACAGGGAGCAGAGGCTAAAGGCCACAGTTAAATCTAGGCTTTGCCACTTACTGTGTGGCTCTGAGCAGTTTGCCTAACATCTCTGTGCCTTAGTTTCCCCACATGAATCAGTGCCCACACCATACTTTGACTCTGATCAGACACCTAGGAAGTTCTCAATAAACACTAGCTATTAGCTAACTAATATTGGTTTCACACAGATGGAGTGCTTAAAAGAGAGTGAGTCTTCATCAACAGGGCTGAGGACCCCGTTCCTGCAGGATGCTGCACCTGGCACTGAGCGGGGGATGCAGGAAGGAGAGGCGGACCCAGAGTTACACAGGTGGGATAACAGGCGTGCACAGGGAACAGGGGAAACTGCTCAATTCTGACTGGACACCTGGAAGGACTTCAGGAAGAGGCAGTTTTTGGCGAGGAACATGGCAGAACCGTGTGCATGGATGAGGTGGATGTATTTCAGCAGAGGCAAGGGTGGGTAGGGATCCTGCCATGTACCAGATGGTGCTGGCTGTGGAGGGAGGAAGGGGAGGAGCTCGGCAGAGACCCCAGGCAGAGACCCCAGGCCCGGAGCAGTGCTTGCTCAGAGGGGTGGTCTGCCTGGTAGCAGAACCAGGGTGTTTATGATAAAGCCCTTCAGCTGGGGCCATGCTCCCCGCCCCGCCCTGTCTCAGTGCGTGGGGCCCACGGGAGTTCACAGCACCATCCGTTGCCACCCGGGTGGCTGTGCTGCTTGGCACAGGATCACTGGTTCCCCGGCCCAGGCAGAGCCCAGGAGGGAAAGCCATCACCATGCTCAGACCTGGTGGCTCTCCAGGCCCCTTCCCTGAACAAAGGCAGCATTTAGGGCTCCTGGCTGGGTGGGTGAGGTTCCCAGGCCCTGGAGGACTGGGATAGAGGTTTTCCTGGAGAGCAGAAGCCCCTTTCTGTCCTGTTGGAAAGCCACACAGAGGTTTAGAAAGGGTCTGGGTGATGGCATTTTGCCCTCAAAAATATAGCAAGGACTAGAAGCTGGAAAGAATGTGGATGAAGTCACTCCTTCTCCCCCAGAGTCGCGGCAGCCCTGACAGGCTCCCAGGCCTTAGGAATTTGGGGAACCTTCAGAGAGCAGCAAGTTCATGTCAGGGGCAGCTGCCTTCCAGGACAGGGGCATCCCAGTGCCAGGCCTGCCTGCTGGACTCAGGGAGGAGGCCACCAGTGCCTGTTGCCTGTGCCCGGGGCTGGCCTAGTGCCTCTGGGGCCAGGCGCTCCAACTGGGAAGATGAGGCACATGCACCAGCCCAGCTCCAAGAGCCTCCTGGAACTCCACGCTTCGGACCAGGGCAGGGGGTGCGGGCAATTCCAGGAGCTTCCATCCGCCTTCATGTTCCTTTGGCGAAGGCCAGAGCCCTCTTGTTATTTCCCAAATAGTCCGTTCCTCCAAGCCCTGCACGGGCTTACTCTGGAGGCCAGGAATTTCTATGGTCAGGCTCATAACTTGGGGTCCAGGGACTGTGTCTCCAGAAGACTCCCCTTCCAAGTAGATATCCCACGCCAGGAAAGGGCAGGAGCGAATTCTAGGCAGCCCGGGAAGGCTTGTCAAACTCGGGAAAGAGAAGGGGTTTGAAGAAACTTTTTGACCTGAGCTTAAAGTCTGGCAGGAAGATGATAAGTGAGGAAGAGAGGAGCAGGACTAGGAAGGGAGCAGGAAGGAAGGACTGGAGAGGTGGAGGGCAGGAGGGAAGAAAGGCAGAGGGGCTGAGAACAAGGGGGGGTGCAGAACCAGGAGAGAGGTGAGAAGGGCAGGGCTCAGTGGGAGGGCTCAGGAGGAGCCAATGGAGAGGGAGAGGAGGGACAGGACCTCTTGGGCTGCAGGCTGCCTGCTCTCCTGGGCTCACTATGGTGGGTCCTTGGGCGGCAGCCTCTGTGGGGGCTTCTGAGCATAGCCTACTAGGTTTGTCTGTCTGTCTGTTTCGGCATCCTCCCCTGTATCGAACCCAGGGTAGATGCTGACAAAGCTCAAGTCAGTCTCGGTTCCAACGCTGGCCCATGACATGGCTGTGGCCAGAGAGACGTGAAGGGGGTTCTGCGGGCGGGGAGGGGGGGGCTCCTGGGAAAGCTCTCTCACTTGTTAATCAGAAGCCACATAGGGCAGGAAAGGCCCCCTTCTCTGAACTCATCCACCTGTGTGAGTCCCCCGAATTGCCACATCCACCCTGTCACTCAGGGACAGCCACACTGAGCCCTGAACTCACCAAGTCTGAGTCACCAGATAGCTTCTCGTGAGATGTCACGTATTTCCCTCATGGTTTAGTCATGAATTGTTACTTGCAGCCACAAGCATTTTAAGACGTTTAAGTTTTAATTTTTTCATATTTATTTATTGTGGTGGTGAGGATGGAACCCAGGGCCTAGGCTTGCTACGCAAGTGTGGTGCCACTGAGTCACATCCCTGGCCTGACGTTTATGTCTTCAGTAAAGAATTTACCAGCCACTTTCTGAAGTCCGAGAGACAGGGACTGGCCCGGGCACTGAAGGATGGGTACGTGACAGGCAGACATCGATGTCCCCGGCATGGGCCAATTTGGGACTGGGAATAGGCCGAGTTATGACCTAGGCCTGAACTTTCCACCAACCCACTGTGTGGCTTTGGACAAGTCAGCTGTTGTTCCTGAGTGTCGATATTCTCACCTGTGAAGTGGGGCAGATGGTGGGTGTGGCTGAGGCCAGTGGACTCTGGTGGATATTAGTGGTCCCTTTCCCTTGTAGAGTTGGCGAGTCGTTCTGGTTATCTGATCTATCAAGACCCCACTGCGTGGAATGATCGCCCTCACTTCAAACAGGACGAGGAAGCCCAGACCCCTTCAGGTTTTGCCCAAGGCCACAGCCATTGAGTTGCAGAGCAGGGATTTAGACTTAACATCAAGTCTGTGGCCCGGTCTACATTGGCCTGGGAGGGACTGGGGGGCACTTAGTCACGCTTCAGAGTGGACTAACTTCAGACTCTGCCAACTGATGGTTACAGCCCAAACTCAAGTCCTGAGAAGGAGGGTAGGGATGAGGAAGGGCAGGAGCCGGACAGGCCAGGAGGCCAAGTGCCACCTAAGAAGAGCAGGCAGGTGAGGTGTGCCTGGGCCACTGCCTCAGAGACAGGGGCTGGCACTTTCAGATGTCTTGTGTTGACACTAGCCAAGACCTTGGAAACCTGGGTTCCATTTCCAACTCCACACCTTCTAGCTGTGTGATCATGTGTAGGTCCCTTAACCTCTCTGAACCTCATTTTCCCCATCTATAAAGTGGAAGCACTACTCCTTCCTATTTGACATTCTACAGGTGGCATGGTGAGGTGCTCTGTCAACTGAAAAGCATCAGAGAAATCAATACCATTGCTCCAGAGGGGGAAAGAATGTAGAGAAAGATGAGCCACCTGTGGTAACAAGATCTTTTGTATGGTGGGGCTTGGGTCCTGCTTTGGGGTCACTGGGAACTTACCCCAGTTCTAGGATAAACAGCGATTCGCCTGCAAGATGTTACAAAGAGCCAGAGCACACCAAGGGCAGCTTGTTGAAAACCAAGCTGGCGGGGCGCAGCGGGCCGTTAACGAGGTGTGAGCCTGAAAGTGCAAGACCTGGTGGATTCCGCAGAGAGCCTGCGGGCTTTGATCCCCCTTTTCCTATAAAATGTTATTTCTGCTCTTGGCCCCTCAAATTCCTAGACGGACGACTCAGTCTGGGCTGCCCATGGAATTTGCAGAGAATAAGTTTTTGAAAAACCACACTCAGGAACAATGGTTACCAGAAGTGCCTGAGTCTCAGAGGAAAAACAAACCCCCCACTCCGGCTTGCGAGGGAGGGCTTCCCAAGCACCCCGCCACCCAACACCAGACAGGCTGGAGTGGGGAGCTGTCTCCCTGGGCTTCTGGCCATGAGATAGGCCACCACCAGACCCCCCCAGCTGTGGTGGAGCAGATGCCTCGGAGACCCTTCTGCGGGGAAGAAACGTCCCTGGCACTGAGGGCTGGCTCTCCTCGGTCCCTGCCACTCTTCCCCAGGAGGAGCAGGGTAGGGTACAGAAGAGCTTGGCAGGGACAGCCCTTGACACGTCATTGCCTTACCTTAAGTTCTTTAAATTGTAATTCTAATCGTGGCAATATTGTGCTTAGTTTTAAAAAGTCAAATAACACTGTAAAATTTGTTTTGGTACCAGGGACGGAGCCCAGGGACACTCAACCATAGAGCCACACCCCCAGCCCCTTTTTATATTTTATTAAGACAGGGTCTCACTGAGTTGCTTAGCACCTCGCTTTTTTTGCTGAGGTTGGCTTTGAACTTGCGATCCTCCTACCTCAGCCTCCTGAGCTGCCAGGATTACAGGTGTGCACTACCATGCCCAGCCACAATACTGTAAAATTTACAACAAAAACAAAGTCTCTGAAACAACCTCCCATACACCAGAAGCATCAATTTTTAGAGTGTATTTACCTGCACGTTTCTACTTAACCAACTTTTCTGGTTTTTTTTTTTAACTTTCTTTTAATTTATTTTCTGATAAGTAAAAATTGTATATATTGGTGGTGCACAACATGACATTTTAGTATATGAACACATTGTGGACTGGCTAAATCAAGCTGTTGAAAATAGCACTTTCTTACTTAAATATTTTTTTTTGTGGTGAGAACACTTTAAGTCTACTCCCTTAGCAATGCTCAAATATACAATATGTTGTTATTGATTATGGTGACCATGATGTGCACTAGATCTCTTGAACTTATTCTTCCTGTGTAACTGAAATGGTATGGATCCTTTGACCAACAACAGTCTCCCCGGCCCAGCCTCTTAAGATCACTGTTTTAATGTCTGTTCCTATGAGTTTGACTTTTGTGATCTCATGCATAAGTGAGAGCATGTGACATCTGTCTTTCTGCAACCAGCTGACTTCACTTAGCAGTATGTCATCCAGCTTCCTCCATGTCATCACAGATGATAAGTTTTCTTCTTTTTTAAGAATGAATAATATTCCATTGTTTAAAACCACATTTTCTTTATCTATTCATCAGCTAGTGGGCACTTAGGTTGATTCCATTGCTTGGCTATTGTGAATAGGGCAGCAGTGAACATGGGAGGGCAGATGTGTCTTTTACTTCGTTTTTTTTTTTGTTTGTTTTTTTTTGTACCAGGGACTGAACCGAGGGGTATTGAACCACTGAGCCACATCCCTGATCCTTTTTATTTTTATGAGACAGGGTCTCACAAAGTTGCTTAGGGCCTTGCTAAATTGTTGAGTCTGGCTTTTGACATTGATTCTTGATTTTTAAAATTTTAGACATTTGCCATTAACTGTCACAGATGAACACGTAGCTGTCTTGTACTTCTCCCCCGGTACACACACACACACACACACACACACGCACACCCCACACTTCCACCTTTCCATATGATTGAACCACAATATTTGCTCAAGTCTCTAATTCAGCATTACTGTGATTATGATTATGTAAATATGAGTCAGGACTGAGCCACCTAGAGCACTAGATGACATTATTTTCTTTGGAATGACTTTTTTTTTCCATGAGTTAATGATTGCCTTTTCTCTTTCATTTGTTTTCTTTCTATGAAGCTATGATCAATCTAGCTCCAAACTTTGGACCAGAACTACCATCTCTTTACTAAGTTAAGTACATGGCATAAACTTAAGTCCCCCTTTTCTGGAGCCATGCCTTGGAAGCCTTGTGTCCCCTGCTACAATCTGCACTGGATGCAGGCTACGCCTACGTAGGTCTGTGATCTGTGCAACAAAAAGAACAGCCCAGGGCTGGGGTTGTGGCTCAGTGGTGGAGCGCTCACCTAGCATATGAAGGGCCCTGGGTTCAATCCTCAGCACCACATAAAAATAAATAAAATGAAAGTATTGTGTCCAACTACAACTAAAAAGTTTTTAAATATTAAAAAAAAAATTTTAAAGAGAAGATCCCAGGTAAACAGTTTCGAGAACTGCCTACGGTAGTTAAATTTCTTGTCACTGGACTGGCCAACGGTGCTCAGAAGCCATGTGCTTTGAAGTTGGGCCTGTGAGATGAGCACTTGAATCGGTGGCCTCTGCGGTAGACAGTAGACTATCTTTCTTAGCCTGGGTGACATTGTGCCACCTGTTGAGGACTTGGGGAGAACAGAAGGACGAAGGAGGAAGACCCCCCTGCTTCCTGCTGCAGATTGAGCTGGAACACCTCATCTCACCCCCTTTGCCCTTGACCTGGGATGCACCCCATTGGCTCCCCAGTTCTCAGGCCATGAGACACTGAATTACAACACTGGCTTTCCTGGGCTTCGAGCTTGCAGGTGACAGATGGTGGGACTTCTCAGCCTCCACAGTGGAGTGGGCCAATCCCACAATGCCCCTGACTCCAATTCCCAGGAGAACCCTAATTCACGGCCTCCATAAGCAGATTCTACAGTGGTGGGAACAGAGGTGCAGCCTCCTCGCAGTGTGTTCTGGAAATGGGAGGTGTCGGCCAGAGGTGAGGAGTCTTCCCCACACGGGGAGCATGTGTACCTCTGACTGCGGAAACCAGACTTCCTGGTGCAGCTGACCTGTGAGCTGGCTGTGGGCAATTAAGATCTCCACATGCAGAGAAATGAAAACCCCCGAATCACCGGGGCAGAGGAGTCGGTGGGAGGAAAGGCACAGAGAGCAGAAAGCAAGATCTGATAGGTGGCTGTGTGCGGCCAGAACACAACACACGCGGGAACGGTGTGCTGGGATGAGGCCAGGAAGCAGGAGCGGAGGCTGGCGGTAGAGACTGAAGACTGTGAGCCCCCATGGGTGCCACGGAGTGTGTCCAAGTGGTAGCGGGCCTCAGGTGCTCCCACAAGGTGTATGTACTGTATCTCTGCTGTAATGGAGGATATTCCAAACTGAGCTTCAAGGTTTGAACAAGAGAGTCCTGCTGTGAAACACGACAGGCGAGCGGAGGCTGGAACGGGAGGATTCCAGGAAAGGAGGTCTGTGTAGGAGCTAAGGATGGCTGTGCTCTCTGAAATGGAGTGGGAAGTGTGTGCTGTGTCACTGTGTCCCCAGAGCCAACACAGTTGTCTGTATCCAGTGGGGCTTTGTGATCGTTTGATGACTAGATGAAAGAGCCCTGGAAGAGACCAGGAGCCTCCCAAGTCACCAGCGCAGCCTCTGTGTCACCCCAGGGGAGGGTCCCCACAGCTCAGAGACCCACAGAGCCATAGATGTCCAGCCCCTTCACCGAGGGCTGCGGAGTGCTGTGCTGCCTGTGGCCGTCTCACCTGCCCCTTCCTCTGGCACCACCAAGCTTAGGCTTTCTAAGAAACCTGGAAAGGAGACGCAGATTGCCACCAGCCCCGCCCCTTTGAGCCTTGCGCATGGGCCTGAGGAGTTAGCAGCGCCAGAGCCCACTCTGTCTCAGAGGGAGAGAACTCCGATTCTCCCACGGAGCAAGTCACCGATTCATCACCAATTAATATCTCTGCACTCTGTTTTTTATGCTGATATTTTTGCATGTTTCTTTGTTCATTGCAGCACTGGGGATTGAATCTAGGGACATTCTACCAATGAGTCCTCTTTTTGTTTTTTTGTTTTTGGTACTGGAGATTGAATCCAGGGTGCTTAACTTCTGAGCCACATCCCTCCCTTTTTATTTTTTATTTTGAGATAGGGTAACACTAAGTTTCTTAGGGCATTGCTAAGCTGTTGAGTCTGGCCTCCAACTTGCAATCCTCATGCCTCAGCCTCCCTAGTTGCTAGGATTACAGGCGTGTGCAACCACACCCGGCTATCCCCAGTACTTTTAATTTTTATTTTGAGACAGGATCTCCCTAAATCGCCCAGGCTGCCCTCAAACTCGTGATCCTCCTGCCTCAGCCTCCCAAGTAGCTGGATTATAGGTGTGTGCCACCACGCTGGCTCCACTGTCATTTTTAGTAGCTGCTAAAAATGCTGCCTGGGTTCAATAAAGGGGAGATCCTCGGACAAGACACTGTGTGACTCTCCCTCCCTTCTCAGTCTGTCAGAGGTGGAGACCTGGGAGCAACACCAGTGTCAGGGTCAGTAGTGTTGACCACTCTCTTGAGGTCGCCTCTGCCCTGATCTCTCTGCCAGCTTTGGTCACGGGGTCCCAGTGAGACAGGCTGTGAGGTCACCCTGTGAGGGCTTTTCCAGGCACATACCTCCACTTTCTCCTTTTCTTGAACCAATGCAACCCATAATCCAGCGTCCAGGGAGGAGGACTGGAGAGAAGCTTCCAAACTGACACGAAGGACACAAGGACAAGAGGTCAGGTGACAGGCTGCCTGAGTGTTGACAGGGCCTTGTGAACTGGACGGGGTACTGCTTCCAGACAGACTGACCACAGAGGAAATCCTGGCTCTCTGCAATCCTCCAGGTTCATGTGACCTCAGACTACTTATGAACCTCTTTTTTTTTATTAAAGAGAGAGAAAGAGAAAGAATTTTTTAATATTTATTTTTAAGTTTTCAGTGGACACAACATCTTTATTTTATTTGTATGTGGTGCTGAGGATCGAACCCAGTGCCCCATGCATGCCAGGCGAGCACGTTACCGCTTGAGCCACATCCCCAGCCCATTTATGAACCTCTTTGAGTCATGACTTCCTCATCTATAAATTGAGGCCCCCAGCCTCTAATTCTGGGGTAGATGCAGGGCCAAAGTAGAGCAGTGCTGCGCCGTGAACTATGCGGTTACTGGTCGGCAGTGAGATGAAAACAGGAATGGAAGGCAAAGGTTCAGAAACTTTTAGAACATCTTGAAAATGTCTAAATTCAGCTGGGTGCAGTGGCACACTCCTAATCCCAGCAGGTTGCTTGGGAGGCTGAGGCAGGAGGAAGGCAATTTCAAGGCCAGCCTCAGCAACTTAGCAAGGTCCTAAACAACTCAGTGAGACCCTGTCTCTAAATTTAAAAAAATAATAAGGGTTGGGGATGTGGCTCAGTGATTAAGCATCCCTGGTTTTCAAGCACACGCTCAGTGCACTTGTCTCATCCAACAGGGTGTAGACCAAATACTGATCTTCGTTGAAGTGGAAATACACTCAAAAATTAAAAACAGGCCTTTTCCACCAATAATTTGGAAGGCATCCTTGTGAAGAATCTAGCTCCTCAATAAATAAGTTCAGCAGCAGAATGTGGTAATGCCCAGAGGTCACTGGGACTGGTGTGTATCCCCTCCCCCCAAACCGCCCAGGCTGGTCGATGGTAACCCAACCCTTTCTTTTGGGAGGTCTCCTCCTCGCCTGGCACTGGGCTAGGGACAGAACCACACCTTGGACTCAAGCGTCCATCTCAGCCTTCATATCCAGTTGCCAAATTCTGTCTTACCCGCTCCTAGTCATTTCTGTCCCCTTCCCTCTGACCCCTCTGCCACCCGCAAAGCCCTATTCTCACTGTCAGTAGGATGGTGGCAGCTCGTACACCCTCTCTCCGCATCCTGACCCTCCTAGCTCAGCTCCATCTCCATGCTGCCTGCAGGAGGAGTAACATTTTTAAATTAAATGAGACTTGCATTCGGGAAGCTTTAGATTTACAGGAAAGTTGCAAATATATTCCAGAGTTCCCATACACGGTTCACTCGGCTTCCCTATTGCTGACAAGCGTCAATCCAACTGTCCCAGTGAAGGAGCCGACATGGGTGTGTTACTATTAACTAAGCTGCAGGCCTATTTGGATGTCACTAGTCTTTTCCCAATGTCCTTTTCCATTCCAGAATCCCATCTAGGATGCCTCTCTGCATCCTGCCTCCTTAGCCCTCTCTGGTCTGTGACAGTTTTTCAGAAGGGGAGTATTTTAAAACAGACAGCATGGATTTTTCTCTCTCCAATACTTTCAATGGCTCCCCATCATCAAATCCTGTGGGTGCCGTCGCCAGGCCCATGGTCCTCTTGACTGCTCCTCTATTCTCCGTGTTCTCCACCCAGCCCCCTCCAAGAGGCTTGACTTCTATAACTTTCTAAACCTGTGGTGCCCTCCTCCCTCCTCAAGATATGAAAATTCTTCTTATCCTTCCAGAATTAACTAGAACACGATCTTCCAGGCCTTCCTGATCACCCCCGCATGGCTCCCCGCATGGCCCGTGGCTGATGCCTGCCCTCAGCCTCTGTCCTGTTCACTGCCCTGACTTTCTCCCCACCGGAGGTGGCTGTAGTGCGGAGGTCATGTGGGCGGGAGACATCAGTTATGTCACATTGGGTGAGTGTCTCAGCCTCTCTGACTTAATTTCCCCACCTGTAAAATGAGGCCAAACTTGCATATCCCCCAGGGTTGGGGTAAGGGCCGAAGCAAGGGATGTGTGTGGTCTCTGTCACATGGCACCTGCTGGACACCCAGTCGTGGTGTTACTGTCAACCACCGCCGCCTCTCCATCTACCCCAGCACCTCGGTGCAGAGGCTGGCGCTCGAGAGGCTTCAGGAACTGAATTTTATCCAGATGTTCCATTACTCGGCCAAGATTGGCAGCATTTACCAAGCAGACCCACAAAAGAAAAGGGTAGTGCTGACCCCAGTGGAATAAATCACGAACGGTGGAATCCCAGGGACACGCAGAAGAGGTAACTGAGAAAAGGCACTTCCGTCAGTGCTCCTAGGGTCACGCCCGTCTGCCTCTGATGCGAACTCTGGCCCCAGAGTCCCAGAACACGGCTTCCCACCAACCCCACAACGAGGCTGCTGGAGCCGAGAGCCATACTGGCGGAGGGAGCAATCGTCTCTGGGCTGAAACCACCCAGACAATCCAGAAGCCAACTCTGGGGACTGACACACGGTTCTTTGGGGATGACATGGCAACAGGCTTTCCAACCCCGCAGGCATGCTGCTGTCACATTAGTCATCACATGTTGAGGGAAGGGGTCCTGAGACATCGGCTCAGCCGACAGATGAGGAAACTGAGGTCCAAAGAGCAGAGGGGCACTGCCCACCACCAGTCTTCATCCATGTGTTCATTTACTCATTAACTCATTCATCTCATAAACATTGCTGGAACATTCTGAACCGGATCCCATGCTTTTGGAGACTAAATGATGAATGTGTGGAGTCACATTCATCATTTTAAAAAAATGCGGCCTGGGCTCAGTGGTGCCATGACGTCTCCAAAACCCCTTTCAGAGACCCCCAGCCCTGCCTTGGAGGCAGGTGGCTTGGTCTAGCGTGAAAGGCTCAGGAGTCGTTCTGGCTAATTCGTTCTGTGGAGCCTGGATCCCCACCAGGCACCGGGCCTCCTGGTTAAAACCTTGTTCCTTCCCAGTCACTGGTTCCATGATTCTCATCTCGCAGCCCCCAATCTGTTGTCTTTCTTTCCCTGTACTCTGTGCCCAAGCATCAGAACCATTCCCAGCACATGGAGAGTGCTCAGCAAATATTTGCCAAATGAATGGAAATGCCATGTAAACTCAAAAGCCCAAACCAATGACTAGAACTATAGCAATGATGGAAAGATTACATGTGATTGGGTTCATTCCTCCAGCCACTGGGATGGGCTTGGGTTGAAATCCCAGTCCAGCTTCTGACTGGACAACTAGCCAGGGGACTTAGGACAGTGGATTCCCCTCTGGGAGCCTCAATTTCCTCCTCTGCCTCACAAGAGCACATAAGAGCACTTCATAAAACACTTGGATCTTAGTGTGCCACCACACACAGGATAATCAAATCAAGCAATTTGGTGTATTTGTCTACTGTTGTTTAGTTTGTCCTTTCATAGTTGGGCAGTTGAATATTAGGGAAGAGGAACAGGGACAAAAACTAGACTCCAATCAATGGTTCTCTGAATATTCATTATTGGTCTCACCCACTGAGAATGGGGGATTGCTTGTTATCACAGCATCACTTGGTCCATCCTGACTAATACAAGACCCCATCAGGACTCTGATGAAAGCTCCCATAAGAAAATGGTACAATTCATGCAAAAGTCAGAGTTTCTCAACTTTATTGACCTGGAATTCATATGTGTTCCTAAGATCCTTGATGCCCAATGGTGGCCTCCTCTGAGTCTTGGAATCTGAGGGTTCCTAGATTGAGTGGTGCTGTGTCAGAGTTCACAGAGATTCCCAAGACTGCAATGTGGCAGAAGGGGGCAGACCTGACACCACAAAGCAAGGCCTAGGTTTGTGCCAATGAGTCATCACCGGGAAGGAGCTTGAGCCTGACATTTTTTTTTGTTCTTGTTCATTTAAAATTTTTAAAATATTTTCTTGAGACTGAGTTTGTTTTGCAGAGTTTCGATGAACCTAAGATTGTGTTTTGGGTGTTTTTGCTGCCAGCTACTTTGCGGCCCCTCCTAGTTGACAGTATCTTGCCTTCAGAGGCTGCAGAAGAGGGGTACTTGTTGCTATTGTGAACAAAACACTGCAAAAACAATCGGCTCACATGTGTGCCCCGAGCAGATGACCCAGGGCCCGGAGGGGATCAGGCTAAGGGTGGAGAGGGGGTCACTCTGAGGTCAGCTGAAGCCTCGCTCAGAGGCACCTCCATAGGTGGGAACAGGGCCACATGACCCAGGACAGAAGGTCATGACCAAACACAGTGAGAACAGCAGAAATCTCACCCCAAGGAGTCCACACGCACAGCTGGGGTCCTACTTGGCCCCACTCTGGGTCACATGTTCCCCTGACTGAAAGACCCAGCTGCTCCAAGGCCAACTGATGAGGTTAGCTGTCCAAGGATGTCTCCAGTCACTCAAGGGTGGACGCTTCATAGTAGGCAGTGGTGGGTGAAGAAGGATGCTGGCCTGAGGAGTCAGGATGCTTGGTTCCAACCAAAGGGGAGGAAGGAAATTTGGGTGTGTGGAGTAAGGGAGCAAACGTGTGTAATAATACTGTCATAGCTAACCTGTGCACACCTGGGCCAGGCGCTCATCCAGGCATTGGTTAGACTGAGATGATAGGGAGAGGACAGATAGCGAATCGATCTAATCAATTAATTCTGACGGTAGCCTATGCTGTGGGTGGTGTTACTGTCACTTTTTTAACATGGGGAACGAGGCACAGGAGGTCTTTACCCTCCAGAGACACCTCTCCCCTTCCTGCCCTGTGCTCTGGGGGCTGATCTCTATCCTCAGCCTATTCTGTTTCCCCTCCTGGGTTCTGCTTGGATTTGGCCATGGCACCCTGGCAGGAGAACTGAAAGGCCAAAGGGGTGACCCCACTTCCTCCCTACCAGCCCTGGCTTATTGTATTTATTTATTTATTTATTTATTTTTGGTGCCAGGAATTAAACCCAGGTATGCTTAACCACTGAGCCATATCCCCAGTCCTTTTTACATTTTATTTAGACAGGGCCTCACTAATTTGTTGAGGCTGGCCTTGAACTTGCAATCCTCCTGCCTCAGCCTCCTGAGTTGCTGGGAGCCCTGGTTTAGTAGAGCTTTTCTTCTTCTCCCAGCCACAGCCCTCATCCCTCATCCTCATCCCCTCTCCCAGGCTCAGTTGTCACCCCTTCCCATCACAGGCTTCCACCCCTAAGCCCCTCAGTGTCAAGGGTGGAAGAGCTTTCTCTGTAGGACTCCCTGGGGCTGCCCATCACTATGAGTTCCTTAGTCCTCTGTACATCCGTGAAAAACAGCCCCTTCTGCAAACTCACAGGTGTTTCCTGCAAGATGTTGCTTACCGCTCATCGGGTAAGAGGGAGGGGCACCTGGTGACCACCATGCCACATGCCTCTCCTCCCAAAGGCCAGCCCCACCAGGGCCTTCCATACTTCCGGGTCTCTGTGCATTGCACTGTAGAACAGAATCAGTGGGGCCTGGGCCCTGAGGTCAGTGTCACAGTGAACACGTAACTGTGACATTACACACCAGGTGTACTGAGCTCAGTCAGATGGCCTCTCTAGACAAGGTTCATAGGCAGAGGCTGACTGAGGGTGCAGAAGATTCCTGCCACTCCTCCGGCTCTCAGTGCTGACTGAGTGTTCTTTGAGTGACATGAATATGGCTGCCATGTTCCTACTGTCCATTGTTGGAGGACGTGTACTTCAATCCTTGGAGCGATGAAGCTTGTCCTTCATAGAGAAAAGGCATGTAGCAAGGTGGTGGGGACGCAGCCATTGGGGGAATTTGCTACCAAACTTATACCAAAGTCATGGCTGGGACTGGGAACTTGCTGCAGGGTGGCTGCCTTCTAGTCCATCCCCCTGCATCTGGACTCCGTCTCCTGCACCAGCCCAAGCAGTCAACAGAATCAGTGTCCAGGCTTGGAGGGACCTCCTCAAGAAGCCTCCAGCCTTGTCCTTCCCTTAGAGTCTCTCCTTCCCATTGGCATAGCTAAAACTCTAGCCATCTCTGGATGTGCATGGCTGCCGGGGCTCAGCGTTCTCTCTCTAGACTGCAGACAGAAGAACACACCCCTGCAACACAGCCAACGGTCAGGCACCAGGGAATGGCCATAGCAACCTCTGACGCTTTCCCCACACTAAAGCACAACAAATGATGTCAGAGCCCTCAGGGACCTTGAGACCACACAGGCCAGCACCTCACTTTCCAGAGAGGGGAACTGAGGGCCCAGGAGGGTGTGGCTTGGGCCAGTCTCCTGGCTCCGTGTGCCGGTGGGGACACAGAGCTCTGGGCAGCCAGAGCAACTCTTTCCATGGAAAGAGCCAAACAGAGTTGGGAGGAAGGTGAGCTGGGCATCCTCACCACCACTGACATCCCCAGGCTCCCCTGTTTGGAGCCTGAAAACTGGTAACTGGAAGAAGTCAGTGTGACTCACGATCCAAACACTGTTTTTGATTTTTCCTCTTTCCTAAAAACTCAGCTATTGGATTTTTTTTTCTTTTTATTTCAGGGTCAGATTCAATTGAATGGTTTTCTTTCTCCCTTCCTCAGATTCTTTTTTTTCCCTGTTGCCATGGGAACACCCAAGTCCCTTCTCCAGCTGTCATAAAGCTACCTGAGTGACAGAGAGAAGATGGAGAGGCTTGCTTGGCCACTGTAGCAGATGCAGCCAGCATGGGACCGAGTGGCCACACCCCACATCGGACTCACAGCCAGCCTAGGACACCTGCCTTGATGGCCATGTGGTATTGCTGTCCTTAGATGACCCTACTGGTCCCCAACTTTTGAACCTTCTGAGGATTCAGACCTGCAGTTCCTTACTTAGGAACTTAGTTCCTGTCTCAGCAGCCCTCTCTACAAAGAGCTTCCTCCAGAGGCTCTGGCCTGCTGACCCTCCTGCAAGACCACTCCATCCTTCCCTGGTCTCCCTTGGCCTCCCTGCTTCTCATCACCCAGGCTCTTCCTTCCTGTGTTCATCTTTTATTGTTTCATTTTTATTTAATCAAAGTATATGTGCATATTATTTTCAAAAATCTATGAATGCAAAGTAGAAATAGAGGGAAATTTGCTTAGTCAGATAAAAGAATACATACCTACAAAACATCCTACAGCTTAGCCTTGGGCCTGGCAGATTGTTCTTCTCTTCTTTTGAACCAGAGACCTCTGCTAGATCCTCCGTCAGGCCAAGAAGCATCTGAGCCTGATTCCCCTCTTCCCACTTACTGGAGCTGGAGGTGTGGAGCGGCACTGGATTCTTGTATCTGGCATCGTTTAATCCAGGTATCAGTGGGGATAGGAAGAATAACCCAGAACTCTGGGACGCTTTAGGTCCCAACGATCAACACAAGTCCTACTCGGTGACTGTGTATTACAGCAAAACTGAAGCAAGAAGGTCCCGGCTTCCAAATGACATACTTCAACATAAAGCTGCCTAGAATGCAGTCTTCCAGAAGCCAACCACAAGATTCCCACTCAGCCAGGACACGCTTCTCCTCTAAGTGCTTGAAAGCGTGATGGCTGGTTGGAGTTTATTAAGTTGATTCATAATATCTGACATGAAAAAAATCCATAGCAGACATGATATGGAAAGTGCAATGTTGAACACTCTCTAAAATCAAGAATGAGACCAGAACGTTTACACCACTAGTTTTACTTAACAGGACTTGGGAAGTCTTTTATTATTATCATTGTTTTTATTTGACAGCAGAATGCATTTCAATTCATTGTACACAAATGGAGCACAACTTCTCATCTCTCTGGCTGTACATGGGGCAGAGTCACACCATTCGTGCAATCATACATGTACACAGGGTGATAATATCCATCCCATTCCACCATCGTTCCCACCCCCACACCCCCTCCCCTCACTGCCCTCTGCCCAATCCAAAGTTTCCCTCTCCCTTACTGTGGATCAACATCAGAGAAAAGAAAGTCAGAGAAAACATTTGGCCTTTGGTTTTTTGGAATTGGCTTATTTCACTTAGCATGATATCCTCCTACTCCATCCATTTACCTGTAATTTCATTCCATTACCATAATTTCATTCATCTTTATCAGTGACAAACAGAAACAGTCAAAAAATGTAGGTAGGGGGTGTGACTGAGGATGTAGCTCAGTGGAAAAGTGTGTGCTTAGCATGATCGAGGCCCTGGGTTCCATCCCCACACCAAGAAAAATGTTCAAAATAGCGCAGGCCAGATCATATTTCCTAAGGTCCTGATTTTAAAGAAACACCTTTAAATATTTTTATCATTTAAAAAAAGTATAAGCTCCTCAAATTTTAAAGAGGAACAAGATAGGTTCAGGAAATTAAAGAAGGACCCCAACTCTTTGCTGCTTCCCTGAGTCTAATTCCTGTCTGCTGGAATCTGGGATACCTGTAGTGACTTGCTTGACTAGAGCAATGGAGAGTCCTCAGAAAACTTGGATGGAACCACCATTTGGCCCAGTCATCCCACTCCTAGGTTTATACCCAAAAGACTTAAAATCAGCATACTACAGTGATGCAAATTTCACAAGAAATCTGAAGAACCTCTCCATGACCTCTTGGAATGCTGTGTCTGGGACCCTGAATCGCAGTGTAAGAAATCCTTGCACCAGAAGTCCCTGAGACCTTCCGTACAGTGAGGTCTTCAGTCAGCCATTCCCGATGAGCCCAGTCTTCACCTCTCCCTGTCAAGGTGCCAGGCACATGTCTGAGTGTGTTTCCATCACCTCCCAATAGTGCCACCACCTTGGGACCAAGCCTTCAACATGCGAGATTTTAGGGAACATTCCACATCCAGACACTCATCTTTTGGGGGAGCACAGGATGTCAGAGCTCTCTGTTAGGTATTTGGGGCTACAACAGTGAGCCTGATACCTATTTGGGGGTCAGTAAAGGAGATAAGGCATGCACCCTGAGGGAAATGCCAGTCGAGTTTCATAGGAGCTCAGAGGTAGGAGAAATCTCTACCAGCTAAAGGAATCAGGGTGGGCTCCTTAGGGGAGAGGACTCGCAGGCTCAGCCTTGAAGGCTGGTGGTCCCTAAATATGGGAAATTGGAGGGAGCCCATTTCAGATCAAGGTCCTGGATGGAAGGCACGAGGAGTAGCTCCTTTCAGTCGACCGTAGGAGAGATGGCAGAAGGGGGTGAAATACCTCGCACCATCCCCCACAAAGCTGCTTTGAGCCCAGCCCAACTGGACAAAAGAAGCTCATACGTGTGTCTGTGTCATTTGGGGCCATTAGTGACATTTTCCATGTTTACATTTTCTTCTTTTTTTCTTTAATAAAGAAAATTTCTTGTTCATCCTGAAAACTTCAGAGACACATGGTGATTGGTACATGGAGAGTTGATTCAGAATCCCATACAATGTGACTTGGACGTGGTTTCTTTCTTTCCTTCAATTTCTTATAGTTGCTTCATTGATGTTGACTCTGTTTTGGATAAATCTCACCCAATTCATAATCCCTAAATTTCCAAGAGGTCTGAGAGTTATATACATCCTCATTCAAGAAACAGAAAATTCAAACTCAGGAAAAAGGTCTTTAAGAGTTACTGATTGAATCAGTTTAAATAATTACCATTTCCCAACTGGTCATTATTATCAACAGAGATGGTGCATTCAGATTGGGTCACCTCTAAGGCAGGTGAGGTTGATTCCATCTAAATCACAAAGCTGAGAATGGAGGGAGGAGGTAGGTTTTGAAAAGAAATTCAGGCTACTTCTCCAAGCAGGAAGAGAAATGGACGCAGGGCAGTCAATAGCAGGAATTCATTACAGGTGTTTCCAGAGTCCATTTCCTATTTACTCTCTTAGAAAGAAGTTCAAGACTTTAATCCAAAACTCAGGTGCACATCTTCTATCAACTCAAAAGCAAGCACTTCCAGGGCCAGGACTATTTCTCGGTGCGATAAATCACTACACAGTAAGTTCTTGCTTTGCTTGACTTGTCATCCAATAGATGTTTTTTGTACACCTACTGTATGTCAGGTAGGCCCTGTTCTAGTCAATGGTATTGACCAATGAACAGACGAGATGGCGTCCACCCCTGGGGCCCTGACACTTCAGTGGAAGCTGCAGGCCTGGGCTTCTTTGTGGCTGGCTGGAAAGTCATTCTCTGATTCACCCTGAAGATTGAGAAAACACACTAGGGTACTAGCTGGGCACCCCCGGGCCTGGTTCTAACCTCAGTTCCTTCCTGAGTGTTTGACTTAGAGAAGAAGCTCTGTTACCTCCAAGAGCTCGAATCCTGTTTATAAAATGGCATCATCAACCCACCCCACAGTGCCACGGAGGGGCTAAAATGGAACCATTTGGAAAAAGTGCCCAGCATAGCGCCTGAGATTGATTGTGCCTCTGCTTCACAATATTCTTCCCTTTCCCCTCCCCACCTGGAGGCCTCAGGTCCTCATCTTTTTACAATGACCAGTGCAGTCCAGCTGATCTGCTGTCCAAGCCCTTCTCCCAGCTATGACATTTTGTGATTCCAAAACTCCAAAATGGCAGGGGCAGTGGGAGGGCTCGGGAGTCCTTCCTCACCGTGTGAAGTCACCTTGCCTCGCTGGCATCCATCAGGTTTTCCCTTTGTGTGCCAGGAGGTCTGGGGCCTGCCAACTCCCCTAAGCCACACTGGCTGCTCTTCTAAGTGTAAATGGATTTACCATCCGTGAGTGCAGCTTCCCCGTCCCCCAGCAAACCCTGTTATGCAACCCTGTCTGGGGAGACAGACAGCAAATGAGCACAGCTAAAAATACCTCATTTTTGTGTGTGTGGCGAGGGAGGGGTTGTGGGAAGGTGGGTGACATTCCAGAGTGTTCTGGATGTTTGTCTGTGCTTTGCTAGGAATACAGGAAATAAGAACACAGGAGCTGCAGCTCTGGCCACGGTGTCCCCACCCCCACCCCCAAGGCCCTTTCCATCCAGGACTCTGAAATGCCCTTCTGCTCCTTCCTAGATAATGCACCAACCTCACCGTGCAAACCATGCTTCTGTAGTGGACACTCTGGTCCCCGCCCAGACTCTCAGATCCCATCCTCCAGCTTCTTGGAGTTTTGCTGCTAAAATGGCCAGCACCTGTGACCCTCACAGCACTGTTGTCTGATGCTGCAGGTGGGAGATAGAGAGCCCCACTCACCCCACCCCATAGCCAGTGCCTGCTGGGTGTCGGGCACTGGGAAGCGTTGCTTGCCCTTCAGAGCTGCCAGGAAGAGTTGAGTGGTGGACTTCACCCACCACGGTGCCCTTGGTTGGCTCCTTCTCCTGCACCCTGCCTCTCTCGTTTCTGTGGCAGTGTTCAGAAGGTGCTCCATCAACCCGTCACACCTGAACTTGCCTTGACTCCAGGTCTGCTTCCGGGAGAATTCCACCTGGGAAGCCGCTGACCAGGAGCCCGAGGTGACCCCGCAATAACTTCCTTCCCACACACTCAGCAGCCCTCTCTCTGATGGTCAGCAGCGAGCATCACAGCACCCCCTTTCCACATCTTCTTGCCCTCTCCATAGTCACCGATTCCCAGAGTGTGGCACCGGAGCGACCTGGGTGTTTATAAAAAGGAAGACATCTGCAATGTAAGTAGCCTGCCCTATTCATCCTCATATTTTTACTTTTTCTTGTTTTTGAATCAGAGTCCGTCTGTGTTGACCAGGCTGGACTTGAACTCCTTGAAGCCCCCATCTCAGCCTCCTGAGCAGCTGGAGCCAAAGACGTGCACCCCTACAACCAGCTTCCCATGTGCACTGTATTTTAAGAATATTTGCCTGGAGGATTCTTGGACTATTCCTTATCCCTGTCACCAGACCTCAAGCTATTTGTAAAAGAGCTGTTTTCTTACATTTTGTGCAAAATGCTTTGATATGCATCAAGCCATTTGGTTCTCCCAACCACATCATGTATTTTTTTAAGTTGTTATTATATCCACCATAAATAACAAGACTCAAGAAAGTATTGGATAGGTGGTCTAGGTGACCTTTAAGTATCCCCCTCCTTTGCATCTATTCTGTTTTAATCTTCTCCATGACTCTACCCAAGTTAACAAGTGGTTAAGCAGAAGGGAAGGATCAGATTTACCTGCATGATCTATTTAAGTACAATAATCTGGTGAAATTGCTATTATTATTATTATTACACCTATTTTAGAGGTAATAAAACAGACTAAATGTGGTTAAAGGAAATAATAATCACTACTTTTTCAAGTGCCAGCGACAGACGCCTCATTCCAATCAACAAATAAAAAAGGATCTTTATCACAGTAGTTGACTTCAGGCTGGCCGGTCCTTCTGGGGTTTCAAGTTACTTCTTCTTCCAGGTGGTTGGGGAAGAAGATTCCAGGGAGCTCCCAGGCATTCTTAAGATCTGTAGTCCCAGAAGAAGCCGGTGCCCCTTCTGATAGCTCTTGGGGAAGATGGAAAAGGAGGAGGAAGAGGAGGAAGGAGGCTGAATGAAGACCCTCAGGAACCCTGCCTTGATGGCAGCCTGACATCTGAACCAATCATTTTAGCTAGGTTGATGAGCTCCTGAACAGCCAGACGTGGGCCTGTGTGCGCACTGGTTAGCAGGGACAGGTCAGCCCCATTAGAGCAGCCGGGAGTAAAAAGGAACAGGAAGCACCAAGAGACTGTGCCACAAGTGGCTTGTCAAAGGACAAGGGCTTAGTAAGTGGCAAAGTTGAGATATGAGCCAAGGTCTTTGGCCTGGATGCCGAGGATTGGTTCCATGACAACACAGCTGTGGTCCACAGCACCTTGCCCATACCAGAGGTACGTCAAGGTCAACATCGGCAGCCATGCAGCCATATTTAGATTGCTTTAACTGACTCTTCTTCCTCATCCCTAGAAAACTGTAAGACATGTAGAGTAATTATTGATTCATGTGCAGTTATGGGGGAAAAATGCTAAGACATCCTATGTACCTTTTTTTTCCAATTTTTATTTTATTTATTTTATTTATTTATTTTTTTATTATTAGTTGTTCAAAACATTACAAAGCTCTTGACATATCATATTTCATACATTTGATTCAAGTGAACCTATGTACCTTTACCCAGTTTTTAACACCTTGTAAAATCAAACACAGAATCACAACCAGGATATTGGCATTGATGTAGCCAAGACACAGGACATCTCCAACCACAAGGAGCTCACGTGATGCTCTTTAATAACCACACCCATTTTTTTTTCCTGTTCCTACTTCCTCCTTAACTCCTGGCAGCCATTTAAATAGTTACATGTTCTCTATAATTTTGTTGTTCCAAGGGTGTACTATTAGCAGAACTGTACAGCGTGTCACCTTTGAGGACTGGCTTTTTTCACTCAGCATGGTTCTCGGGGATCCAGCCAGTTGTTTTATGTCTCACTAGCCCATTCCTTTTCACTGCTGAGTAGTATTCCAGGATGTGGCTGTGCCACAGTTTAACCATTCATCTGTTAGAGGATTTGGGTCTGTTACAAATAAAATTGCTACAAACATTCACATTTGGTTCTTAAGTGACTACAAGTTTTCATTTCTCTGGGATAAGTACCCAGGAGTGCAATCAAATGCTAGGTCATGTGGTTGTTGCATAGTTAGTTTTTAAAGAAACTATATGTTGTGTTCCAGAACAGCCACACCCTTTTTTATTCTCATCAGCTAGGTGTGCCCTGAGAGCCTCTTGGCACTGCCACTGTGTTCTGATTTTAACCATTCTGATGGTTGTGTAGCACTGAACTTTTAACCTTGCATTGCCTTAATGGCTAATGCTGGTCAACATTTCTTCATGCTAACTTGCCGTCTGTGTGTCCCCCTCGGTGAAATGTCTGTGCCCTTTTTCTAATTGGATGTTTTTGTTATTGCATTTTTTAGCTCTAGATGGTCTAGATTCCAATCCTTTGCGGGGTATGTGGTATGCTCATATTTTTTCCCAGTCTCAATTTGTTTTGCATCCACTTAAACAGGGAATTTTTCAGAGCAAAAGTTTTCAATTGTAATGAGGTCAAATTCACATCTCCTCCCCCGCCCCTTTTTTTTCAGTACTGGGTTGAACCCAGGGGTGCTCTACCACTGAGCTATATCCCTAGTCCTTTTTATTTTGTATTTTGAGACAAGATCTTGCTACATGCCCAGGCTGGCCTTGAACTTGTGATCCTCCTGCCTCAGTCTCCCAGGTTGCTGGTATCACAGGAGTGCAGTACCACATTGGGCCACACCTTTCTACTTTATGGGTCATGCTTTTTATTTATTTTTTTTCTTTAAGAGGGTACGTGGTTCAGTGGTAGGACCCTTGCCTGGCATATTCTAGAACACTCTGCCTGGCATAGCCAAAAAAAAAAAAAACAGAAAGAAAATAAAAAAGAAAAAACTGATTTTGTGTTGACACACTCCTTGCCTAGCTATAGCTCACCAAGTGTGATATTAGCTGTGGGTTTTTGTTTTTGTTTTTGTTTTGTAGAGGCTCTTTATCAAGTTCAGGGAATTCCTCTCTATTCTGAGATTTGTTTTTTCAATGATGAATGAGGATTGAATTTTGTCAGGTGTTTTTTTCTTCATCAAATGATATAATCATGTGTATTTCTTCTGTATCTGTTAATATGGGGATCATATTGATTGATCTTCAAGTATTGAACAAGGCTTACATCCTTGGGGAATAAATCCCATTTGGTATATCATTCTTTTGGTATGCTACTTAATCTTATCTATACTTTGAGGATATTTTTGTCTATATTCATGAGGAATATTGATTTAACTTTTCCTTTTTGTTCTGTCTTTGTCTGGTTTTGGCATCAGGAAAAATTCCTTTCATAAGATGAATTGAGAAGACTTGGTGTTAATTCTTTAAATTTTTTTTTTTTTTTTTTTTGTAGAATTCTCCAGTAAAACCATCTGACCCTGGAGATCACTTCCTGGAAAGTTTTAAAATTATAAATTTAATATTTATACATGATGTCTGAATTATATAGTAATTTATAAAAAATGATAGTGATTTCTAAGTACAGCATTTTAAAATTTCTATTGAGGAATTTATTTGTGAATCCATGAAGCTGAAAACTAATGAGCAGAGTGTCCAAATTTATAACTGAAATAACAACAAAAGAATAAACCCTGAGAAATTAAAAGCAAGGAGATGCCAGTAAGAGTGGAAATTCATGACCAGGCACGGTGTCCCACGCCTGTATTCCCAGCAGCTCAGGAGAGTGAGGCAGAGGGTTGCAAGTTCAAAGCCAGCCTTAGAGAGGCCCTGTCTCAAAATAAAACATAAAAAGGACTGGGGATGTAGGTCAGAGATTAAGCTTCCCCTGGATGTTCTGGAATCCAAGAAGGCCAAAGTCAATGTTTTAAAATGACTAATAAAATGGAAAAGTCTCTAGTCAAAGAGAAAGACAGACAGAGACAGAGACAGAAAGAGGGTAGAGAAGGAGGAGAAGGAGGAGAGGACGAATGAGTGAGGGAAAGGGGGTGTCTGATGCCTCTTCCCCATTAGATCCAAGTTATGCATTTCTGGCTGGAATATCACGTAAGTGATATTAGGTCCCTCTCAGAACCACATCTGGAGATACATGGAGAAAATGATGTCACCTGCCCCTTACCAATGATGCTAATTTTTGATCCGTTCAAGACACTGTAAAATTCCTGCACTGGAAATTATTAATTTTCCTTGCAACTAATAATAAACCTATGGAGAAATACTGTTGGATGATGAAATATCTTACTGCCATTGATGAAGCTTTTGTGATCCAACCTTTACCCTAGCCTTCCCTCCACACAGAATTCAACATGGCGGCAATTGCCCTCCCTTCTTTCCCATGCACATCTGGGTGCATTTACTTGGTTGCCTATTTGTCATAGTTATGGGCTCTAACATTACTACTTTTTCTTTCTTTATTTCTTCCTTTCTTTTTTTCTTTTCTTTTTTTTTTTTTTTTTTGGTACCTGGTGTAAGTTCATGATACATGAATGATGGAGGTGGAGACAAGAAGCGAACCTCAGATCAGCAAGCTTTCCTTTATTCTGCAGCGAAGTCAATCCATCAGGCACGGGAGGACTCATTTTCTGGTATGGAAATGGCCCCGGGGTTACAGAAGGAGGAGTCTGGGTTTTATAGTTTACATTGGGGGTGAATTAATCATTGACAGTCAGGGGCCTAGTCGTGCAGGTTAAAATTTTAACTCAGGAAGGCAGTTGTAAAATGTTTTGAAACTCATTGTCCCTGAGAAAAGCTCACAAGTCGGTGTTCACTGCTTATCTTCTTTCTTCTGGGATCCATTGTTACCTACAGCATCTCTATTTGCTTTTCTCTTTCCAGGACTCTTCTGCAATGGAAAAGGATAAAAGTCCAGGGCCCAGGGTTTCTGTATTTGCCTCCTTCCTTCAGGACCCACTGGGGTGGGGAAGGGGTGACATTTGCTTTTGGTGGAGATGCTGGGGATGAATCCGGGAAGGGATGAAAGTTTGCTTTTTCCCTCAGGGGCCATTGTTACTGGGAAAGGAGGTACTGGGAGAGGTTTAACGTTTGACTAATTTCCTCTCCCTCCTCCTGAGCCACATTGCCCCTCTGCTTTTCTTGGGGGGCTGTCTTGTAGGAATATTATTTTCCATAACACTTCTTCCCTGGGGTTGAACCTGGGCGTTCGACCACTGAACCCCGTGCCAGCCCTGTGTTGTGTTTTATTTAGAGACAGGGTCTCACTGAGTTCCTTAGCTCCTCACTTCTGCTGAGGCTGGCTTTGAACTCACGATCCTCCTGCATCAGCCTCCCAAACTGCTGGGATTACAGGCGTGCCCCACAGTGCCTGGTTCATTCCTTCTTTTTCCATAGTTTATGGTTGATTGATATTCCAAAGTACTTCTGTTCAAAATATCCTAGGTTTGCCTGTCGGGGGTTGATTTTGTCCTGGTGCTGTGCTCCCACATTTTTCTAGCACTGCTCTCCTTTGTGACACAGAAAGGTGAATCGGATTTATCTTGTACCGACCCTGAGCCAGCCCTGGAATGTGTTGTGTCTGTGGTCCTGGTATCGCTGGAGAAAGGTGGCGATGGAGACCTCGCTGGGCTCCCTGCAGCTGGTGTCTTTATTTCTGGTGCATCCAGCAGGCA
This sequence comes from Marmota marmota marmota, assembly GCF_001458135.2. Taxonomy (NCBI): domain Eukaryota; kingdom Metazoa; phylum Chordata; class Mammalia; order Rodentia; family Sciuridae; genus Marmota; species Marmota marmota. The sequence goes on from NW_026000229.1 coordinate 13,388,357, forward strand.
GGCAGGGAGCTGCGTGCTCATCACCACCCGCAGCGCTTGCACGCAGGTAGGCTCGGAGACAGGGGCATGTAAATATTTCAGAAATCGTGAGTTCACACTGCCACGTCACCATTCCTGTAACCCTTCCTTCATTCCATGTTTATCTCTCCCTCCCTCCACAGTGGAACCCATGCTCCCCATAACAGACCACTCCCTCATCGATTGAACCAACAACCCATCCAAAATGGTATCAGAGTCGCTTCCCCCACCACTACTAACCCAACTGCCCTTCTCCCCTGCCACATCCTACCCAAGTGTGAGGTCACATAGTCAAATACTGTATTCATCAGCTATTTGCATTTACTATTTTTTTTCATTTTCCCTTTCCATGTGGTTATGATATTGGTTTGAAATCCCGCTGGGCTTTCTACTTTAGTATGTTAAAAAGGATGGGAAAGGGAGATTTTATTTATTTATCTTTTTTGAATGTGCAGAAAATGTACATGCCTCCAGAAGTCAAATCTAAAGGAAAATGTGTGCCCATCAATCTGGGCATTCACCTACCCTCCAGAACCCAGTGACAGGATTTGGGAGAGAGAAGACCCTCTAAGAAAAAATATGTATATACAAATTACAAATACAAAATCAGGTGGAGCAGTGATTATTTATTTAGGATGAAAAGTAACAAATTGTGAATTCTGAGGCCCAGATGTCTGTAATCCCAGCGGCTCAGGATTTGCAAGTTCAAAACCATCCTCAGAAATTTAGTGAGACCTTAAGCAATTTAGTGAGACCCTCTCTCTAAACAAAATAAGAAAAAAAAAGAGAGAGAGAATGCTGGGGATGGGGCTCAGTGATGAAGTACCCCCCAGTTCAATCGCCGGTACCAAAAAAAAAAATTGTAAATTCTGAAAGTGTCACAAATAACACAAACGTCACAAAACCCAGAAGAAATCATATAATATTTTCTTCTGCAAACAGCATGCTGTGTTATCACCTCTCCACATCATAATCATTTTATAGAATCATCATCTTTCCAAAGAGTGGGAAGGAAGGTGATGCAGCCCTCCCTCTGATGTGGGTTCTCAAAAGTATTTGTGCAGATCTCCTGGAAAAGGTGGCCACAGGCCTTGTCACTCATATGTCACCCTGGACCTTCCCTGCAGTTTCCAGCTCAGCCTGTGCCGAATGCACATGTCCCCCATCACCACCACCTGCTGTACCCCAGGAACCAGGTGACCAGGAAGCCTGGATCAAAGAGGTATTGCCCATACTCACCTCCATGGGCTTCAAAATCAGGGCCCATGTTCTTGATGTGTCCCCAAGGGTGGGTGCTGGGGAGCCCTGTGGAGGTGGGGTCACACCCGTACCACCAGGGCAGGGCTTCCAGCCACCCTGCATGACTGGACTGCAGCTTCCTTACTGCACACACAGCAGAGGCACCTCAGCCTTGGCAGGGTCTGTGCAGGAGGTGGGCTGTGCATGAGCTTTCCTGTTCTCGCCTCTGAAATCAAGACTTGTAATGACCTACAGCTCCTCTGAGGTCACTAATAGTGACATCTTCATGGATTGCATGGGTGGTGGTTGCTCTGTCTCCACGGAGCACCCTTGGAAGGGGAAACTACAGCTTGGTCATGTCCCCAAGAGCATGAGAGAAGGGCAGGTCCAGTGAATTCCACCTTGCTTTATTTAGTCACTTATTGAACAGATATTTAATGAGCATCTACTAAGGGATAGGCCCTGTGCTAGGACCTGGGGTACTGCAGATGGCCTTGTCTGGCTATTGGGAGCAGACAGAATTAGATTTAGATCTCTGCTAATGACTCACCACCCCAGGGACCTCCCTGGACCCAGCCTGGTTACCATGGGGTTCTCCATAAGTGACGATAATGTCAGGCCCTCCAGTGTCTCCTGCAGCGTTATCTGCTCAGGATGCAGCCCCAGCTCTATGGGGCATGCAAAGTCCCCCTGCTCCCCAGGCTTGAACTTACATGCAGGGTCAGACCATGACAGCCGGGCTCTTCTACAGTCCCACTGGGTCCTCAGCATGAAGAACAGTGCCTGGTAGGCAGCCAGTGCGACATAAATATTTCCCTGAGTATGGAAAGGTCACACTGCAGAAATACAACGCACATCCAGTGTCATCATCAAAAATGACACATTGCTGGGCTCATTGCTTGGGTTAAATGACTTCCTGGCTATAGAAAAATCTAGCCTCAAAAATGTGTTTTCTTCCCTTCAGGAGGCCAAATGCCAGTTCAGTGCCATTTGAAGTGCTCTCTCCTAGGCCGGCGTGGTTATGACTAGTTCCCAGGGGCAAATTCAACGGCAGGCTAGAGGCAGAGAACTGGGCTGCACAGAGGCTGTCAGATCTGCTCAGATGTCAGCGAGCAGCAGATGCTCCTCCCTCCTCCCCTCCCAGCTCCAGAGGTCCCAGCCCACCCTGGCCTTTGTCACCCTGCCCTGACCCTCAAACCACACTGAGCAGTCTCAGCACACAGAAGGAAAGAGCTCAGCTGCGCGTGTGTGTGTAGGTGTGCACGTGTTGGACTGTGAGTGAAGGTGTGTGTATGTGTGTGTGACATCCCTTCCCCAGGAAAGCGTACAGAACCCAGCTTCTCCTGTGCAGCCAGGGAGCCCTGGAGCCAGGCGCTGCACTCTGTCATGTGCCATTTGTCAGGAGAGGGGCCAGCCAGTGTGCATCTTCAGGAACACAGAACTGCATAAGGATGAGCCAGACTTACAAATTATCTTCACCCCTGTCCAGGTGGCCTGGACCCACACTGAAATCTCATCTCCCTGTACATCCACATTGATAGCTCACTTTCCTTTGTATCAGGGTCCTCCTCCTCCTTCTGACTTTCTCTTCCCCTCTAGATTCCCACCTATCTTCCCCAGTGATAGCTACTACCAGTCGATAGCCTGCCAGTCTACTGCACAGGTCCTTGATCCAGCCTCTCCTCAGCACAGTTTTAATCACCTTTAGAGTCTTTTGTATCCCTCATCCCTCCTTCAACCTTGAGTCCTTTATATATATATTTTAGTTGTTGATGGACTTTTATTTCATTTATGTATTTATATGCAGTGCTGAGAATTGAACCCAGGGCCTCACACATGTGAGGCAAGAGCTCTACCACTGAGCCACAACCCCAGCCCTTGAGTCTTCTATTATGACTTTCTCATGAGCTGTCTCTCTCTGTCCTGCCTCAACTCCATAACTCATTGCATTTTACCCCTCTCCAATACCCCCCAGCAAAGAGAGCTAACATCTCTCATCCACTGGGGTCAACTTTCTTCTTCTTTGTTCCTTTCCTACTAGAAAGTAAGCTCCACAAGGGCATGATGTTTGTTTTGTTTACTGAAATGTCCCCAGCATCTGGCAAGAGGCAGGCCTTCAATAAAGACTACTTAACAAATAAATGCTTAGTACGGTTGAGCAACTGGCCAGTGGGTTTGGAATTAACCCAGTTCACCAGCATCTGCAGCATTTTTGGAAACCCCAGTAGCGCCAGAAATGATGATACTAAAGCCCTACAAAAGGAACATTCTATTACGTGCTAAACAACTTCCTCTCATCAAAGGGGAAAAATATGAAAATACACTCTTCTACCCACCACCGACCCCATAAGTATGTCACCCCTGTTTACCCAATTCATCCGGAGTGTAAGAGCAAAGAATGTGCAAGGGGTCCTGACTTTACTAGGTGCAGCTCTGGTTTGAAATTTTAATTGCTTTCTAATTCCTAAGGAGTTTGTTTATTCCTGGCCCCGTCCCCTAGAGGCTTGGTTAGGGGCCAGGGATGAAGCCCAGAATCTACATTTTTAATACTCTCCCAAGGCAAATAAGAAGCAAGAGCCTCTTGCATCTCATTCTGAGAGAGTGGATCTTAAAATCCATAATAGCAAATGAAGGGCCAGCCGAGTGTGGCCAGACGCCACCTGACCTGGAGGTGATGAAGGGGAGGGGGCTGGTGAAGTCGGTGTGGCATCAGGCCACCACATGAGCCTCAACTGGAAAAATGCAGAGAGGAAAGAGAAAGGACAGAAGGACACCCAGCCAAGGACGAAGGCAAAGGCATGGATTCTCGAGAAGGCTGAAGCCCAGAATAAACTGAGGGCTGTTTTTAAAAGAAATTGATGTATTTCAGGAGAATATGACCTCCCTGGGTGTTTCTCTGGGAGGAAGGAGTGACAGTGAGACCGATTTCAGCTCCATCTCAGAAGAACTTTATCACAGACTCCCCCACCGTGGAGTGGACTTCAGGGTTTGCTGAGCAAGTGGAGGACATGGTATTTGCCATCTTTTCTTCTCCAAGGTAGCCTTCATAGGACCAGAAAGAGTAGTGCTCGACTGCTGGGCCGAGTGGGGCAAGAAGCCCCCACAGGAAATCTTGCAGAACAAAAATGGGACCATCACTGTGAAGTCACTGCGGGGAGAGGGAAGCGTGGAGATGGTGAGCTTTGTTTCCCCGTGGAGAATGGGAATTGGGGCTGGAGCTGAACTGGGGGACGGAGTAGCTCCGAGCTGTGTGGGGAGCTTGGGAGAGCACCCTGAGGAGGAAGACCCGGGGCTTTTAGGGTTGTGCTGAGGAACGTGAAGAATCTCCCCTTTATCCCACCTGGAAATCCTCGTGAAGCTTTGTGGTCTCACTAATGCTTTGAGGAGTGAATTTGCTTTTCAAGGACTTGATGAAGTTCTGGTTTCTGATCAAGTTGGACCTGACACAAAAATGAAAGGCTGCTCATGGTAGACGAGCCAAGTATGAATTGCAGCAACGTTCATCGCTACTAGCCATTGAACTCTGTGTGCCGCACATGGGGACGAAGACATTAAGTGAAATCTTACATTTAATTTTGCCATAATCCTATGAGGAGCGAAAACTGAGGCTCCAAAGTCAAGCTGTTGATGAAGTTGGGGTTCCAACCCAGATCCATCTAACCTCAGGGTCTGTGTTTTCTAGCCTCCCCAGGAGGTTGCTCCCTGGGCATTCGAATGTCCAGGTCTGAGCTGTGATCCGCTGTCAGGTATGTGGCACAGGGACTTGAGCACTGAGAGAAGTTTGGGGCATGGATGATGCATATGGATAAATGCAGGGGATGTGTTCTGTTTTGGTTTGGTTTTGGTAACAGGAATTGAACACAGGGGTGCTTAGCCACTGAGCCACATCCCCACCCTATTTTGTATTTTAATTAGAGACAGAGTCTCACTGAGTTGCTCAGGCCTTGCCAAGTTGCTGAAGCTGGCTTTGAACTCATGATCCTCTGGCCTCAGCCTACCAGGCCACTGGGATTACAGGTATACACCACCATGTGTGGCAGCACAGTGGATGTGAACACACAACTGCACACACACACACACACACACACACTTCCTCAGGATGTGCACAAAGGCCTTTTACATTCTTCAAAGGGACTGACCATCTACTCCATTAGCCACGGGGTTTGGCCACAGGAAATCTTGGCATTTGCTTCTCCAGGTCTACAGATGTTGGCCGGACACCTGCCCCGTGCCGTGCAGAGTGCTTGGGGGTAGAGGAGCAACCAAAAGCAGACAAGCTCGCTGCCTTCATGGAGGAGACAGACATCAAGGAACCACCCAGAAAAACATGTAATTACACTGTGACATTGTTGAGATGGGGACGTTCATGGCGCCATGAGGAAGAACAAAAGACTGGGACTAGGTGGGACCTGGGGACACAGGGGCTAAGGTATTAGAATAAGCAGGTGCTGGTCAGATAACAGGCGGGGAAGCACTCCAGGCAGAGGGACAGCCCGCACGGGGTCCTCAGGTGTGTCAGAGGGCAGCCCGGGCAGCCATGGGTGCCATGCGCCTGAGAGAAGCTGGAATACGTGGGCTGAGCAGGCAGGGCCAGGGGAGTGTCATGGTGACCGTGCCGGGTGGGTTGTAGCAGGGCACCGAGGAGCTGTGACAAATAGACATTTCAAAAGGGAATCTCTGGTTTCTGTGTAGGAAAGATGGAGGAGGACTGGGAGGAGGGGGCGAGTCCTGCAGGGAGGCAAAGGTATTTTCCAAAACCATAAGCACTGAGTAGACGATGGCAGAGGCCAGGTCCTCTGAGAGTGGTCACCAGGCTTCCCTTCCCATCCTATATAAGTCCTCAGCTTCTTCTACAGGGTCCTGGGGTCTAGAAAGGGATGTTCAACTTATTGGTAAAATAGAACTTTGGAGGTAGGAAAAACTCCCTGCCTTGTCCCCCTGAAAACCATCTCCTTTTAGCTTTGTCATTTGGGAAATAATGAGGGATTAGGGGGAGGGGGAGGAAGGAGGCAAGTTCTCTAATTTCTGGGCCATTTTCCCATTTTTTTTGTGGGAAAGTGCCCTGCAGTTATCTGTATAGATTGTCAGATTGTCTGGCAGAAACCCCAGCCAGAGCCCTTTGGGGAGAAGAAATGCATGATTCAGCCAGTGGGATGGAGCCAGCAGGGTTAGCAGTTGATGCGGAGGCCAAGGAGGCTGGAGGGGAAAGGATGGGAAGCAAGGCGACAGATCCCTCCAGGCAGGAGAGCTCTAGGGAGCATGGCAGAGGGAGGAGGCCCCAGGCGTGTGGAGCAAGAGGCAGGCTCCTGAGCTCTGTGTCCTGGAGGAGAAGTTGCCAGCCAGGGAACCAAGAAATAATAAGATAGGACCAACCTTGCGACTGATTCAGCAATGGGGTTGCTCTTGATCCAGGCCCAGCCAGGAAATTACAGGCCTGGGTTGCAGCTTCCGGAACAGCTACTGGAATCAGGGGCCTGCTGGTGACTGTGGTCAACAGCCACATGGCCCTGCCTCGCCTTCCTGGGCCACGGTCATCTCTGGTTGGGGGAAGGGCTCACACTCAGGGCTGGGATGGGCAAGCCGCTCCGTGGAGGCCCCAGCAGAACAGATGCTAGAATATTCCATCCACTCCCCTCTGCAAAAATCCGCCAGGCCTCATCTGACCTACAAAACAAGGAGGGTGAGTTCAGAGCCTCTATTGCCAGCACTGTGAAAACACAAGTTTGTGTGGGTGCTATCAGGGTGCAGAGGAGAGCCCAGGGCCTTGCGTTTGCAAGCGCTCTACCTCTGAGTCCCAGCCCCAGCCCCAGGCCCAGCCTCAGCCTCAGGAAGTGGCTTTCTCATCCCAGTTCTGCCAATGCTGTGTGGCTTTGGAAAATTGGTTTCCCCTTTCTTAGCGTCATTTTCCCATCCTGGAAATGGAGGCATTAATATCTGCTCTGGCTACAGGATTTGTAATGGCCAAAGTTCAACAGGGAACAAGAACAAGGACCAAATGACTAACTTCCACAGGCACGTGCCCACATCGCACTTCTACCTTATAAGGAAGGGACCTTCCGCCTATGTTAGAGACCAGAAAGCTGAGGCTCCCCAAGGTTAAGTCTCTAGACTAAGATCTGGCGGCGACTAGCTGAGCCAGGGGTCTGTCCCCATCGCCTGACCCCAGGGCCAAAGTTTCCCCCATAGCCCCTCAGCTGCCTGTGGGTTAGTCTGGAGTCAAATTACATTTAAAGAGGTTTTTAAAAAATATTAGTCCTGAAATTCAGAACCAGAGACAACAGTGGCCTTGTTAATTTTTAGACCTTAAAGTAAGCAAGACTGAGGGTCAGGTCGCAGCAACCTCTCCGTGAACCCCAATCAAAGAAGATACCTGGAGTTTTGCCCACCAGCATCTTTGAAATAGGAGTGGACAGTTTAGAGCTGGTTGGGTTTCATTGTTCACAGCTCACAGAGAAGCAGGAACTTTAGAGATCAGGTACTCTTCCCTCCCATTTTACAGATAAGAAAACTGGGGTTCCTAGAAGGGAGTAAGCAGCAGAGTGTCACACGTCCAGTTAGAGGGCAGCGTGGGAGGAGACCTAGGGTCTTCCTTATTCTCTGCATGCTGCTCTTTCCAAAATGGCAGTGGCCTCACATACCCACTGCATATGGCTGGGTGATCTCAGGAGGCAAGAGCGGGACACCTTTCAGAAGTCCTTGAGAAGGCAGCAGGCGTTCTCTTAGATTGCCCCTTTAGGTGGATGATTCAACCCCACCCTCTTCCCTTTCTGGTTCCCCATCCCTCAGTCTCCCCAGCTCGAATTTTGTGCTTCATCCCAGAGAGCTCCTCACCAGTCAGCCACCACCTCCACCCTTCTCCCTGTCCCTTGCCTCCGTCTCCTCACTGCTACCATCTTTCTATAGAACCTGTTTTCACACTGCTTTTAAGGGCATCTTTCTCCTGCCTCCTGTTTCTCCAGCCCTCTCTTCCTTCTCTGAAGCAGAGTGCCATTATTTCTAATCCCCATTTGCAGTTGACGAAGATATAAACCTCTAAAGAAGTAAAGTAACTTGCCCAAGGTCACATAGCCTGTCAGTGCTGAGCTGGGACTCAAGCCCCAGACTGACTGCGTGAGACAGAGCCTGAATCTAAGCATCAGGCACCTGGTGCCTGCAGTCCGTCCAGTCACTGTGGCCCATCCTGGCCTCGCCTGGCCTGTCTCATTAGTGCCATTTCTCCTGGTTAGTCTCTTCAGAGAAGAAGTGCTGTGACTTCTCAAGGTAAGAACAGGTAAACACCTCCTCCCTTCCACTCTCCTGGACAATTGGGCATAGCTGGTTCTCAAAAAGGTCATTCTTACCTCATTTTTCAGAGAGGGGCTGTGGGCCACTGAGAAACATTAACAGACTTAGTGTCCCTAGCATAAACTGCATGGCTTTCAGCTAGGCCCCTCCACTAGACAGTTTCCAGCATTCCCCCAAAATAAGGGTCTCAGCTGGGTGCATGGAGACTGCTTGTAATCCCAGTGGCTTAAAAGGCTGAGGCAGGAAGATCTCAAGTTCAAGGCCAGCCTCAGCAATTTACTGAGGCCCTAAGCAACTTAGAGACAACCTGTCTCAAAATAAAAAATAAAAATAGGGCTGTGGGTATAGCTTAGTGTTTAAGTGCCCCTGGGTTCAATCCCTGGCCCGGGGGCGGGGGGGGGGGAGGGGGGGGAAGGAACAGAAAGAAAGAAAACAAGGTCTCTTCATAGTAGCAGCAGAAGAAGTCTCCTTTCACCTGGCGCTGTACAAGCAAGTTTCTGTGGTCAGCTGCAGCGGCCTGCTTACTCTGATCATCTCTGAGTATTTCCACCTCTGAGTATTTCATTCCTGCCATCTTCTTTGCAGATTGACAGCTCCTCACTCTTTGGCTCAGAACTTCATTCCTGACTGCCACATCCAGACAGACTCAGGCCCCGCGACGTAAAGGAATCAGCATCTCCCAGCTCCCTGGACATTTTTATTTCTAGGCCAGAACATTTGCCCCTGATGGGGTGTGACCTCATCTCACCATGAAGCTCTTCTAATGACACCCTGAGCTACACTGTGATGGTCACATAAGTTGTCGGCACTGGCAGCTTCAGGGATGTGGTCCCCTGAGAACTTAGAGAAGGACAGTAATAAGCAGAGTTGCTTCCAGAGACAGACTGGCCCTTGTGGCAGCAAGATTGAATCATATCCTGATGGAAAGATCCAAATAGAGAAAGTGTAGGTTAGACGGGGAGGGCTGGCCAATGGCAGAAGAGCGGAGAAGGGCCATGTGCCCAGAACAACACCGTCAGTGCCCTGAGCCCAGGGGAGAGGCTGCCCTTGCCCGTGGATGGGCATTTTACTTTTCAGAACAAATTCATCTCATTCAAACGCTTGTCGTTCATTTATTCCTGGAACACACCACATGCATAATTATTTTTCGCTCTGTGGGTTACAGGTTATATCTGGCCTCCTTCTTGTAAAGCAGACTTTCACCCCCGTATTGCTCAATGCTGTATCCTAGCATGGGGCCTTGCTCGTGGTTACACTGGACAGGTGAGCACTACTTCATATATCTGAGAGAGAGATTCAGGAAATTTCATCACTAGACAGACAATGAAGACACCAGCCCCCTGCAAGGCCACCCACATATGAGAAGGGAGGTCCCCTGTTCTTACTCTGAGCTCACTGGGCCACTTCCTGCTGGTGATAAAGGTTCCCATTCAGTCCCCCTTCAGGAAGAGAATGTGGACACCCCAACATGGCTACTATTTTCCTTGCAAGATAATAATATAGTAAACCCCCTCAATATCCAAGGGGGATTTGTTCCAGGGACCCCCTCTGGATGCTGAAATCCACAGATGCTCAATCCCTCATATAAAAAGGTGTGGTATTTACATTTAAGCAATGCACATCGTGTTGTATACTTTAAATCCTCCCCAAATCACTTATTATTTTTTACCTTTATTGTATTTATTTAGTTTTATGTGGTGCTGAGGATCAAACCCAGGGCCTCACATGTACTATGCAAGCGCTCTACCACTGAGCCACAGCTCCAGGCCCCCCAAATTACTTACGTTACTTAATACAATCTAAGTGCAGTGGAAATACTTGTGATACTGTATTGCTTGGGGAATGATGACTACTAACACAATTTGGCTTTTAAATATTTTGCATCCAATATTTTGCATTTTGTTGGTTGAATCCATGGATGTGTAACCTGCAGATATGGAGGGCCAGCTGTATCAAGGTATATCCATCAGATACATAGGCTAGATTCATAAGAATGGAAATACACACACACACACACACACACTCAGTGGAGTCTCTGGGTAAGCTGGTGATAGGGCTGGCAGTGGCAGGTGCCTGAGTGTGCCTGGGTGAGAGTCAATGTGATGAGCCTTCTGGGAGTCAGCTACCAGCCAGGAAGCCCCAGAGGCCACCTTTGGGGTCAGCTGGGCAAGACTCCTTTACTGGAGTGTTGGCACTAAGGACAGGCACATCATGACTCAATCCTGGAGCCCCGTTGCCTCTATGTTCCAGAAGTGCTTCTCGTCCTTGACTAATTCCACAGAGTTGGAGACCATCCAGGCAAAGACGACTCTGGGGGATCATTGCACCATATCCCTACTTCATAATTATCATTTTTTCCCCTCCCCTCCCCTCACTCCCCTCTGTCCAATCTAAAGTTCCTCCATTCTTCCCTACACCCCCCATTATGGATCAGCATCTGCTTATCAGAAAAAACATTTGGCCTTTGGTTTTCTGGGTTTGGCTTATTTTATTTAGCATGATATTCTCCAGTTCCACCCATTTACCTATATACATCACATTTTCTTTATCCATTCATCTGTTGAAGGGCATTTAGGTTGGTTCCATAGTTTAACTATTGTGAATTCAGCTATCTTGGGCAGAGAAAGGGTTCCACAGCTCCATGTCCTCACCAGCAGTCGGTATAGCTACACTTTTAAACTTTTTTTTAGGATGTAATTGTGTCTCATTGTAATTTTAATTTGTATTTCCTGGATTACTAATGAAGAGTCTCTTTCCTGCACTTTAAATCCTTAACATTTCTTCTTCTATAGAATCCCCCTTTTACCTCTTCTATGAAATCCCTGTTTACATCTTTTGCCTGTTTTTCAATTGTCATTTTCTTATCATTCATATTATGTATTCTGGCTGCTACTCAACCCTTTGTTAGGTTTATGGGTGTGATTATCATCTTCCAGTTTGTGACTTTTCTTTTTGTTCTCTTTATGGTCTTTTAAATAAAAATTCTTAATGTCAGCGTACTGAAATTTACCAGTCTTTAAGATTTGTACTTTTTGTGCTTTATATAAGAAATCTTTCTCTATGCCAGGGTCATAAATCAATTCTCTTATATTCCAATAGTTTTATAGTTTTTCCTTTAATATTTAAGCCTTTATCCCATCTGTAGTTGGTTTTTGTGCATCATGTAAGGTCGGGATTTAATTTCGCTTTTTTCCATGTGGATAACGGATTGGGCCAGCATTACTCATCTGCAATATCTGGTCTGTCCTAAATCAAGTTTCCACATATATGTGGTTTTATTTCTGGGCTCTCCCTTTTGTTTCATCCCTATGCTAATAGCCCACTGCCATAATTACCATATTGTTATGATAAATCCTGACATCTGGCATGCTAAGTTCACCACCTGGTTTGTTGATGGTTTTAAATTTTTTTAAAAAATCAGCGTCTTGGCTATTCTTGATCATTTTGCTATTTTATACCAATTTAAGAATTAGTTTGTTACATGAAAAAAATTACTGTTGGAACCTTAATTGGAATTGTGTTAAATTTACATACCAACTTAGGGAGTACTGATATCATGATGACATTTAGTCTATTCAAGAACATAGTCTGTCTCTCCATTTATTTAGGTCTTCTTTAATATCTTGTATGTATTTTGATAAGGTTTCATAATTTTATCCATAAAGGGCTAGTATATCTCTGCTAAATTTACTCATAGATTATATATATAACTTTATATTTGGCATTTTTTTATTGATGTACATTAGAAAAGTACATATATCCTAAGTTAAACACCCACTGAGTTATCACAAACTGGGCACACAATTATATGACACCCAGATCAAGAAGTGAAACATGAATCACATCCCCAAAGCCCTCATGCACCCTGCCTGTCACTACCCTCCTGGGCCAAGAACCCAACTTCTTCTTGTGCAAGTACAATTTAATTCCACCTGCTTTTGAACTTCATTTAAATGAAATCATGTCACGTAAGCTCTTCACTCAGCGTTGCTGATGGAATTTATCCATACTGCCTCGTGTGACTGTAGGTCACTCATTCTCCTTGCAACATAATGTTTTTTGTGTGAAGATACCACTTTGATTTCCAATCTCCTGTCCATGAGCATTTGGTAGTCTCTAGTTTGGGGGTATGTTGGGTAATGTAGTTAAAAACGTTCTAATAGATGTCTTTGGGGATGTAGCGTGGAGTGGAATTGCTATGTCATAGGGTGTCAACATGTGCAGCTTTAGAAGATACTGTTCAACAAGTTCCCAAAGCCTATGTATCAATTTGTATTCCTATCAGCAATATGAGAAAGTTCTAGATGCTCCCTATCTTTGCCATCAAGAGGTACTTTCTGAGTTTTTTTTTATAATAATATTCTAGCAGGAATCAAGCTATATTTCATTGTGTTTTAAAGAGCTTTATTGAGATATGATCTGCTTTCAATAAAGTTCACTCTTTTAAACTATATGATTCAATGGATTTTAGTATATTTGCAGTTTTGCAACCATCCCCATAATCTAATTTCAAAACATTTAATCATCACCAAAAGAAACCTGAACCTTTTAGCAATCTCTCCCCATTTTTACCTTACTTGGAGTAGAACTGCCAGATGATGTGGTAATTCCAAGAGGAATTGCCCAAGTCTTTCACACAGAGCCTGGACCATTTCATTTTATGTTCCCGCTGGTGATGTATAAAAATCCCAATTTCTCCAAATTCTTGTCAATATTTATTATTATTATCTTTCTTATTATTCTGGTGAGCATGAAAAAGTATTCAATTGTGACTTGGATTTGCATTTTCCTAATGACTAGCAGTGTTGAGCAGCTTTTCTTGTGCTTGTTATTTGTAAATCTTCTTTGGAGGGATGCTATTCAAATCCTTTGCCCATTTTTTTAGATTGGGCCATTTGTCTCATTATTGTTGTTAAGATAATTTTTATAAATTCTGGAACAGGCCCTGTATAAATTTATAATCAGCAAAATTTTATCCCATTCTGAGAATTGTCTTTTGCTCTGTTGATGGTCCCTTTGAAGTTTAAACCTTTAAATCTTTATGAAGTCAAACTTATCAGTATTCTGTTTCATCCTCTGTGCTCTCAATATCATTTCTAAGAAGTACTTGCCTGACCCAAGGTCCTAAAGATTCATGCCCATGTTTTCTTCCGAGAAAGAGCTTTAACTAGTTTTAGTTCTGGCATTTAGGGTATGTTAAGTTTTGAGTTAATTTATGTGTGAGATAGGGATCCAAATTTATTCTCTTTGTGATTTCAGTTTATATTTCAGTGATGACTAATAAAGTAGAACCCCTTTTATTAATTGTGATTGGTGATTTGGATATATATTTTTTTGTACTGGGAATTGAACCTGGGATGTTTAACCACTGAACCACATCCTCCATCTCACTAAATGCTTATTCCTCTCTAAAATGCTAAGGCTGATCTCAAATTTATAATCCTCCTGCTCAACCTCCTGAGTTGCTGGATTACAGGCATATGCCACGACACCTGGTTTGGACATCCTTTTTTTTTTTTAAGTATCTGTTCATCAAGTATTTTACCAATTTAGTAATTAAGATTTTGGGGTTCTCCTAGTGATTTTTAGGCATTTTTATAAGGATATGAGTTCTTCATGGAAAAATAATTTTGTGCATTTCATTTTTACTCTCCTAATAGTACATTTGGATGAACATAAGTTCTAATTTTAACATGGTTTGACTTACCATTTTTTCTCTGTTGTGAGTGCCCTGTTTGAGAAGTCATGACCTACTCCAAGCTCATGAAAGCATTCTCTAATATTTTACTCTAATTAAAAAATTGTTTTGGTCTGGGGATGTGGCTCAAGCGGTAGCGCTCGCCTGGCATGCGTGCGGCCCGGGCTCGATCCTCAGCACCACATACAAACAAAGATGTTGTGTCCACCGAAAACTAAAAAATAAATATTAAAATTCTCTCTCTCTCTCTCTCTCTCTCCTCTCTCTCTAAAAAAAAATTGTTTTGCCATCCACCTTTAGATGAGCAATCCCTCTGGATTTGTTTATTGCATGCATTTGAAGTAGTGAAACAAATGCATTTTTTAAACATGTGGGCAGTCAACCTAGTACCAATTATTGAAGTGACAATCCATTCTTAGACTATGCTATAATCTCACCTAATCATAAATCAGGTGACAGAATATGTATGAATCTCTTAAGGGACTCTCATCTATTCCATTAGTCTGTGTATCTACCACACTCTTAACTACTATTGCTTTACCATACTTCTTGTCACTTGATAGTTGAAAGTCCTCCAGCTTAGTTGTTCTTAAAGATTGTTCTAAATATTTTAGATATTTTGCACTTTTATATGAATTTCAGAAGCAACTTATCTTTGTTCACACCACACACACACACACCAATTTTGATTATGATTACATTAAATTTATAAGTCAATTTTGGGGAATTGACATTTTTATCGTAATGAATCCTTCAATCCTTGAACATGGTATATATTTCATCCTTTATTTAAGACTTAAAGTTTTATAAATATATCCATCACAGTCACAGTCATCAGTTGTTTGGAGTGTGTTGGCGGGAGGTGTTAAGGACACTTAAGATCAGCTCTTGGCAAATATCAAGTACAAATTCTCCTCAACTTACAATTTGATTACATTCTATTAAACCCATCACAAGCTGCAGATGCCCTAACCTACCAAGCCTCCTAGCTTAGCAACACAGTACTGTGGAGTATTAGCTGGGGACCCTCACGAACACCTGGGTGACTCAAGCTGTGCTGTGTGTCTGCTGCCAGAATCAGGAGATAGATATCACTAGCCCAGGAAAAGGCCACTTGCATCCTCTGTGATATCTTTTATAATAAATGGGTAATTGCAAATAGGAACTCAAATGGGGAAACCAAGTGAATAATGTAAAATTAAAATTTGAGAATCATTTAGTTTTAAATAAAAGATCAAGAAATTTTTCAATTAAAATTTTAAAATGGGTAATTGTTAGTAGTGTTTTCCTGGGTTCCACGAGCCACTTTAGCAAATTAATCAGAGCTAAGGAAGGGGATTGTGGTAACCCCTGATTTACAGTTCGTCAGTCAGAAGTATAAAGGACAACCTACGATTGCAACTGCATCTGAAGTACAGGGCTGTCTCCTAGGATGGAGCTCTCAATCTGTAGAACTGTTGCTCTCTCCAGGTAGATAGTGTCAGAACTGAGTTAAGTTGTAGGATGCCTTCCAATATCCTCTGGAGAATTTCTTGGTGTGTGGGGAATCCACAGATATTCTCATAACCAGAAGTGAAGAAGCATGAGAAGGGCTGGGGATGTGGCTCAAGCGGTAGCGCGCTCGCCTGGCATGCGTGCCCACGCCCGGGTTCGATCCTCAGCACCACATACCAACAAAGATGTTGTGTCCGCCGAAAACTAAAAAATAAATAAATAAATAAAAAAGAAGCATGAGAAGAGTGTCACTTGTGCCTTGGAGGAAAAAACATTTTCATCAGAAATTTTATTTTCTTTTATTACTTCTTGCTTTCTACCTTTATGCCTTCTTTCTATTTTTCTGGGGTTGTTTGATTAGGTTTTTAAAATATCTATATTAGACACTTAGTCTGTTAAATTTGAGTCCTTCTTCTTTTCCAGGGGTATAATTTAAAGCTGTCAATTTTAAATACTTTAACTTCTTAGGAAATTTTTTCTAAAAGCTTTTATACATAACAGTTTCATCATCATTCTAAGTCCTTTAGTTTCCATTTTGATTTCCTTTTTGACCAATAAATTGTTTATTGGCATCAGATTCCCTCAGTTTTATTAAGATATAATTAAGAAATACAAATTATAAATACTTATAGCATGACATGATATTTTGATACATGTATACATTTTAAGATTAAATCAAGACAATTAACAAGAAGTCTTGGATATTTAAAAATGTTTTTGACATGTCTGTCTTTTTATGATCTTTTTGCTATTCATTTATGACATTGCATTGTGTATAGAGAACATAATCGGTACGATACCAATTCTTTGAAACAAGGGGGTGAGTTTTGTGAGCTGGCTGACAGTCAGAATTCATAAATGTTCGCCACATAAGCTTGAAAGTTTATTTTCTAATATTGATGCACTCTTGTACATATGTCCATCAGATCATAACTTGTATATTTGTGTTTTACTATTTTTTTAAAAAAAGCAAAGCTTTCTTGCTCTACGGATGCTAAAAGAGGTATGGTTTTAAAACTTCACAGTGAGGTTGATTTGTTTATTCCATCCTCACCATGCCCATCTTCACTTTCTGGTTCACAAGAGGATGTCATGTGACCCAATGGGAGGACAAGGTCGGTTGTGTTCCGAGGGTATCACGCGCTTCTTTCCAGTTCCCATCCACAGCAGAAAATGCTCTTGGCCCTTTACACACCATCCGTTAGCACTTCTGGGTTTTGACTGGCATGTCTCAGCCCCTGACCTCAGACTCAGCAGCAGCCACCATTTGTCTGACCCTTACCCCTTAATGGCCAGTCAGTGGACTGGGTGTGTGGAGAGAAATACCAGACTTGGGGAAGGAGGAGCAACCCTTGGGTCCTGAATGTTATCTCATTTATTTTCTGATCTCTGCTTCAGGGAGAGCAGATCGAACTCGCTCATTACGTCCATCATTTTGAGAGCTCATCACTTACTTTAGGCCTGGTGACAGGCAGCAACTCATCTACTTCTCATGCCACCCTTGAAGGTAAGAGAGGTGACTCACTTACTCCAGGTCCCACTCTTGGTAAGTGGTGCTGGGATTTGAACGAGGTCTGCCTCCCTCCAGACACCACGATCCTGGCCCACTCACAGTACTCCATTAGCCAAAGCCACCTTTTAGATAATCTGAGACAAAACAACCAGCTCGAGTTGTTGGTGGCAGTGCCAGGCTTGCATGATTTTCCTCCTGATGCCCTGAAGCAATGGGTAAGTGAGGAAGCTGTCCCCACACCTTCCAAGGGCCTGGCCCTTGATGTCCTGGAGAGTTAGTTTTCCCCTCTCTAGAATTCAGTGCAGTCACTGATGAAAAGAGCCTGAATTTTCCCAAAGAGAAAAAGGAGCTGAGGCCAGAGGAAAACCCCACATCATATCCCCGTGACACTCTGACCTCAGCTAGACTCCAGACACAGAGGAGCAAGGGAGGCCAGGGTCAAGTTCTCCTTAGCTCTTTCCACACACCCAGTTGGAAGAGGAAGCAAATTCCCTGTGTCCTTCTCTGTGCCGCCCCCCCAGCTGCCAGCCCCGCTGTCTGCCTGCTGCCTGCCCACGGGGCGTGCTGGGGCCATGGGAAGCGCTGTGTGCTGCTGGATTTCCATCTACTTCTGCTTGGGAGACGCCCTCCCAGATCCTTGGGCAACATGTGGGACTTGGAGAAAACTGCAGAGTTGACTCTTTCTGAAACGCCATGGCGCTGCCAGCCTGGCATTGAGAAAACTGGAGCTCCAGGCCATGGCACGGTCTCATTGAAAGGTGAATCCCATTCAGGAAGAAGTCAGGCTGTCCTGATGTGCCAACGTTTGGGCACATGGGGACAGGCACTGGCCTTTTCTTTCTACTGGGTTTTGTGTTTTTGTGGCTGTTGTCTCAGTTCACTTTCCTCCTGGAAGCAATCTGAGAAAGCTGGTCCCTGCCCGGGGGAGTGTGTCCTGTAGGACAGGAGGAGGTGTGGGGCAGTTGATGGGGAGGGGGGGGAGACTGGGGGCCCCTTCAAGGAACAGCAGGGGCTCCATGGAGTAAGGACCTCACAGACACAGCATTTAAGAGTGCATCCTCAGGTAGACCCGGCAAGAGCCTCTCAGACCCAAGCCCCTCCTTCAACCTACAAGGGAAGAAGCTGAGACCCCGTGAGGGGAAGGGGCCCGCTTGGAGGCACCAGCCAGTGGCAGCTGCAGTTCAAGACCCAGAGTCTCCTCGTGCTCAGAGAAAGTCTCGTTTTATTCAAAGTCTGCCAATTGTCAGGAATCTCAATGAGGAATTCCCTTTTAGTGACAAAGGGGTCATTAGACCAAACTGTCCTCGGGGAGGGAATTGAAGATTCTCTGATGGGCTTCTTTGCAGCACATCCTCAGGGTCTCCACAGTCTGTTTCTCACCTCCAGGGGCTCCTCCTTTGGCCCGTCTTCACGCTGGACTCTTAAGGTACAGCACCCACCACACTGCCCTGCTCTTATATCCTGTCTCCACCAGACTCCACCAGACTGCAAACTTGAAAAAGCCATCTTTACACTGCCATCAAAGCACACAGTAGGCACTCAATAAATGCTGAACAAATAAGAAAATAGACGCATTCGTGTTTAGAGGGATATACAGATAAACAAACCAGTACTTTCTCAATGAGAAAGATTTCAATCTGATGTAGTAAAAAGTTCCCAGCATCTGGAAACAAAAGATGAATATCTAAATCTGAGTGCAATATAACCTTTATGCGAGTCACTGAGCCCATGTTGGCACTTGGCCACAGCTATACTCCCCATGTGCCAGTCCCTGTAATAGATGCTTCACCCACGGTGCATCATTTAAAACTCACAGCCAATAGATGAGGCAACATTGTTCCCATTTTGCAGATGAAGAAACAAAGGTGAAACAAAGTTACAAAACAAAGTTAAGAAACAGTGGTGTAGACCTGAAATCAAAGTTCAGTATTTTGTGCAGCCTTGACATTCAGTGAAATTAGGAAGGCACCTAATGGTCTGACTCTAAGTTCCCCTCCCGACTCCACCTCATGGAGTGTTTCCCAGTTAAGTAGTACTCCTTATCAGGAAGGCCAGGTGAAGTTTCTGCTTATCCTTTCTGCCAGCCCCTGTGGAATTATTCAAACAAGCCAATCACACTCTTCTTGGGAGCCAGGGGACCCCTCATTCCTGATACTGCAAAGCCCCCTCCCATGGCCTGGCTTGTTCACCTTTCTGAGTGCAGCCCGCGCAGCCAGGGGGTGGGAACTGCCCTCCTCCAGTCTGTGAACCTGTGACTTATCAACTGCTGGGACTCTCCTCTGTCCAGCATGGTGTCCCGTGTTCAGCTATCCCTATAATCCCACTAGTGGGGCCAAGAGGAAGTGCTCAGAACAGAACTTGCCCAAGGTCACTCAGCTAGTGAGCCATGAGGCTGAGACTTGAACCCAAGCATCTGATGCCGGCGCCCACCAGCTTCTCTTGTGCCAAATTGCTCAAAGTAGTCATTCTGTGATTCTACTAGTCTCTGGCCCCATGAGGCCAGTGGCAGTATCTTGTTAACAAATCACTCCTAGAGTCGAGCACAGCATCTGGAGTGCTAAAGGGAAGATTTCCTGAATGAATAAGCAGGTGGGTGAACTTTACAATTCTGAGCTTCAGTTTCCTCATCTGAAAAATCAGGCTCATAGTCTCCATTGACCTTGCCAGAGACAGTTTATCAAAGAGGATAAAAATCATTAACTTTGGAGCCAGACAACCTGGGCTTAAATCCAGGCTCCATCCACCATATAACCTTGGACAAGCCCCTTAACACTCCATGACTCAGTTTTGTCATTATAAAACGAGGGCAGTAATAGGATCTGCTTCACTGGGCTCTCATAAGGTCTGAAGGAGTTATCCTGTATAAACACTCAATAACCCTAGCTTATTTTGGTTTATGGGGTTATTGAGAAACACATGCTAGAATGCATACATAAAAGACTAGGGGAATTGTAGAACAGGTGGCTGGTCCTTGGTGGCATCTCATCTCTGTCATCAACTCCCTGAGATGGGCACTGCTGGCTGCCTGCCTGACAATCATTGTGCTCCTTCCTTCTTCCTTCCTAACAGAATCCCAATTCTCCCCCACAGATGACTCAAAGAAACACAGCCATCCCCAGCCAGGAGCAGACTGCAACCAGTCTAAGCCCATCGTGTTCCATTTACCAGTGACTGCCACAAAAGTGGGCATGGCCAGGGAGAAGTGAGGAGATTGTGCTTGGGGATTCTGGGGAGCCTTCCTCTTTTCCCTCTGGGTGTTGCTGTGGCTGGGCTGAAGGGCATAATGGATTTCAGTTGCCATCTTGAACCAGCCTGATGACAGTGAGAGGGCAGAGAGAAGAGGAGCTAGAGTCGTGATGACCTGTGTTGGAGGTTCCTCCAGCTCTGGACTTCTCATTCTGTAAAGGATAATGCATTCACTCATTATTTAAGACCATTTGATTCTGTTTTCTGGTGCTTGCAGACGAAGCATCACAGTGAATGTAGTCCTTGGCACCTGCAAGTACTTCCTATTGCAATCGATTGTCCTCAGTCTCCCTCTCCATCTCTCATCACATTTGAGTGTTGCCTTTTTGTTGTTGTTTTTGGGGGCAGGGATCCCCTCTCTTTCAAGACTTGAAACATTCTGAGAGAAAGGAGGGTTCCCTGGTTCACCAAAACCAGTGCCTGGGACACAGCACACAGCCAATAAATATTTGTTGAAGAAATGAATGAATCAATATCCTAGTCCTCAAGTTATTATTCACATACAACTGCATGAAATCACTGTCCCAGCAGTAGGTGATTTTTAAGTGGAAATTCTAGAAGGCTCTTGCTCAGTTTTATAAGATATTATTAAAAGCCATAGCAAGAAAATGACATTGTCATATTTTGGATTACATTTCCAATTTTGGCAGCTCTGGTAATCTAGACAAATTCTTCCTCTAAGAAGGTTGGAAAAACTGGACAAAATATTTTCCAAAAGTCAGATTGAAAGTATGGGAAAGCTATCAAGGTAGTTAAAAAAAAATTACTGGGCTGAGATCTGAAAGAGAAAGTAAACCCAAAGAGATGAGCCTGGCATTTGAGGCTGCTTTTACTCTGAAAGCATTTGCAAATTCAGAAGATGCAGCACAGAGACCAGGAAACACTTTTTACAATATTTGTGGATAGAGCAAAAGTTGTAATTCAAGGTCTAACAAATTGGGAATCACATAATTCCCTAGCACTTCAGATCCTGAAGTGCTATGACCTAAGACTGAGCATGACCTGTCAATAAATCAGCCCTCACAAGGACGCTAGCCCACCTTCCAGACATCTGGGTACCCAAGAGAGTCTTAACTCCAGAACATTATTAAGCATTAAGGCGATTTTAATGATTAATATTATGGTTAAGGTGAGTAGCCTCAGGAATCTAGCAAAAACAAATAATCCTCTGTGGAACAAAATTCAGATTCTCTATTTGTTTTCACAATTCTCAATTACAATGACCTATGCACAAAGATAACTAGTCATAGGAGGAGACAATATATTCAAGCATCACAAGAAACAGAATACAATAAAAACAGAATGGAATGATTCTAAGTTTATTGATACAGACTTGAATATAAAGAAACTATAAAGAACCAAATATAAATTCTCAAACTAAAAAATTAAGTAGCCAAAATTAAGAACTTAAAAACTGGGATTTGGCTTAGCTGACTTAATAAACTGAAAAAAAGCATAAAATATCCAGAATAAAACATAAGAAGGAAAATCTGAGAAATGCTAACAGAGGGTAAGAAACATGGCGGGTTCAGTTAGAAATTCTAACAAATGCTTAATTGGATTCCCACTGCTACACAGATGAGAGAGAATGGATGGAGGTAGTGTTTGAAGAGGTGGTGACTGGAGAATTTCCAAACTGACAAAAGACTTGAATCCAAAAGTGAATGAAGTCCAACAAATTACAGAAGAACAAGTAAGAAGAAATCTACAACATAGTAAAGTCAAAATCAAAAAGAAAAATCTTAAAGGCAGGTATAAAAAGAAAAGGCATTTTATGTCCAAAAGAGCAATGATTAACTGGACAACTAAATTCTCCAGACAAACAAGAATCAGAAGACAATGGAATGAATATTTCAAGGTGCTAAGAGAAAAAAGAATAATGCCAATCAGAATCTCTATATCTCAGAGAAAACATCCTTGAGGAATAAAAGAGAAATAATGATATTTCATACACATAAGAATTGAGAGAATTTGACACCATAAAATGCAGTCCTAAAGGAAATAACTAAATGGCATTCTTTGGGCAGAAGGAAAATGATCCCATATAGAAAGT
The DNA here is from genome assembly GCF_001458135.2 of Marmota marmota marmota. Lineage (NCBI taxonomy): Eukaryota > Metazoa > Chordata > Mammalia > Rodentia > Sciuridae > Marmota > Marmota marmota. The sequence goes on from NW_026000229.1 coordinate 13,410,902, forward strand.
CAACGCTGCAGGAAAAACAATAAAAATGGCAAATTTGTGAATAAATGTAAATATTGATGGACTGCAAAAGAAAAACTTTCTTGATGTTTAAAATAGAGAATAGATAAAAACAATTGTGTATGAACTATAACACAAGTATTTTGAAGCCCCTGTATTGTCTAAGAGGAGGATAAAAAACACATAATATTAGAGCTTCACAAATCAAAGACAAATGCTGGAATGTCTAGGATATTGTTCAAGAACAGCAAATGCATTCATCACTTCCAACCTAACAGAGGAGAAAAGGGATAATTACAAATAATCTATCCAAAAGAAATAAGGAAAAAGAGAAAAAAGGCACATAAATCAGGCAGGACAAATAGAAAACATTTATAAGACAGTAGAACTAAACTCAAGTACAGAGGCAATTAAATGAAATGTAAATGATCTAAGTACTCCAATGGAAAAAATTTTTCAACAGATCAGATTTTAAAATAGCTATATATACTAGCTACATGAGTAAGTCACAAGAATAGAAAAAGGTTGAATTAAAAAAAAAAAAGTGAAAATGAGAGCCCAGGTAAACACTAACCAAAAGAAAGCCAAACTATGTTGATATACAATAAAGCAGATTTTAAGTCATAAAGTATTACTAAAGAAAATAAAAGGTTCTAGTCACTAAGAAGATATAACAATCCTAACTTTATATGTACCTAAAAACTTAGCCTCAAAATCTATAAAGCAAAAATATATAGAACTCTAAGGAGAGAAACAATTCTACAATCTTCGTGAGAGATCATTTTTATTTCCCATAAGCAAACAGCATGTAGTAACTATGTACAGACACTTTTCCAGAAACTTGATGTTGGCTCATTTAATCTTCACAATAGTCACATGAGGAAGATACTCTCACTTACTAGGTGAGAACCCTGAAACACCAAAAACAAGTGTCTTGGCCAAAGTCACAGAATTACTAAGTATCAAAGCTGAGATTCAAAACCAAGCATTCCTCCCAGAAATAATGCTATCTGGCCATTCCTCATTTCAGTCAAGTTGATATCTAAAATTAACCACCACAGATATATGAGGCAGAGTCTAGGAGGGGTCCAAAATGTGGAGTTAAAAAAAAAAACAAGGAAACCAACATTCTAAATCTTTCTAGATCCACAGTTGAAACATACTGGGATTTATTAACATTACTCTCTTAGCAACTAAAAAAAGCACTCAGGCAAAACTCAATAGGGGAAGGAGTTTGGGCAGAGTCATATTATTACAGTAGCTCTCCTAAACTCAAACTTTATATCACAATTGTGTCCAATAGAGGACCGTCATGAGGTTAAGAAGAGATCACACTTGTTTGTACACTGGAAACTGTTATTGGAATATCAGGTTCTATTATTCAATGCTTGTTCTTCTATTTTTATTTTTTATTTTTAGATATTGTATGAGTTTGTGGATCTGCTTTCATTGCAATCCCTTCAGGTTGCTGTTACAAAAAAGATCAAGAACAAACAATTAGTAAGTTGTTGTATCGTAGTTTATACAGTTGAGTATTAACATGCTTGTGTAAATAGAGTCTGTGTTAAACATACTAACAGGTCACCTGCTGGTGGTCCTTCGGCACTTTTTCCAGCCCCTATGATGTGTAATTCTGGGTCTGGGATGTCAACGCAGACTTGCTGAGGGATGGAATGATCAGAGGGCCACTGTGGGACCTTATGCGAGTCACCCACCTTCTCGTGCCGTGCCATTTGAAGCTGCCCCACTGCCTTCATGGGGCTTCGGGGAAAGAGGAGACATGAATTGGGAAAGCCCTTTGAATTATATACACAGCTAACAAATGTCAGGGATCGTTAAGAATCTCAAATGATGTGGGTAGCTTGACTAGACTGTTTAACGCTGTTGTGTATGTTGTTAATAATAAAAGCTAACATTTATTGAGCGCTTGCTATGTGGCAGGCACTCCGCCAAGCCCTTGACAGGCTTGCAGTTCATCTATTGCTCACAGCAACCATGAAGGCAGGGCGGTGGAGGGTGCTGCAGCCAGATTCCAGGCTCCACCATGCATAGTTGAGAGTCCTTGAGCAAGTGTTGGTCCCTTTTAAACCTTGGTTTCCTCATCTGTAAAATGGGAGTAGTGACAGCACGAACTTCATAGAGTTGTGATCATTCAAAGAGCTAATAAATGTCAAATGCTGAGAACAGAGTCTGGGTAAGTGCTCCATAAGAGCTTGCTGCCTAATCATTCTCATTTTACAGGTGATGGCAAAATACTTGTAAGATGCAGGTTATCCAGCTGTTGAGGGGTCAGGCTAGGAATTTAGCCCAGACATTTCTGACACCAGAGCTTAAGTTTAACCACTACACTCCCTACCCCCACAGTCCCAGAGCAACTTGAGGGACCACCAGACATTTGCAGTCTGTTTTGAGGCAAAGACAATGCTATCTCCATGTCCCTTGTAATAATCTTCCTAATGATGCTTGATTTGGGGTCATCACAAAGGAGGAAGTTCTCAAGAGGCCTTAGGCGGAACACTTAAACCCATCTTTTTCTCACTAACACTCAGCATAGAAAAAATGCTCACAGAAGCATTTGTTACCCAAACATCAACTAAAACACCCCCACTTACCATGACTTCTTCCCCCACCACCACTTGGCTGCTGCTCCCAGCTGCAGATCGCTTAGGAGATGTTTATTTCGGGCCAGTCTGAGCTTCAGCAGCTGGAGCAGCCTGGGCTAACCTCCCTCCACCCCACCCCCCAGGAGAGCCAGAAACAGTCTTCTTTGCAGAAATCAGTGTGGGCAAGCCATCTCCAAGCAGGTGCCCACTGGTGGCTGCCCCAGCCTGGCAGGCATTTGTTCACAGGGACAATGCCAGGTCCTAGACCCTATGGTAGAAGGGGAGATAGACTCTTTTTCCATTCTGCCACTAGGATTGGCAAGGTTGGCCAGCGAGCCTGGCTGGAAGCAGAGATAGATAGGAGGTTTTGTTACTGGTCCTGCTGTCACGAACTTTTTTTATGGTTTGTCTTGGGCTGTACTCTCCTCACTCCTCCTCCTCCACTTCCAAGATCAGTTATGCAACTTGGGATGTTCAGAAATCTCTGCACGCCCTTCCAGGCTGAGGACAGTGACCCAGAGGGTAGGATCAGCTCTCAGCTAAGTGAAGAAACAAGGCCCATGAATTTTCATACCCCTCTCAGCTGGTTCTTTGAGGGGCTGCTTTCTCCTTCTGGGCCCTCCAACTGCATGAGGCCTGGTGCTCCTGCCCCACATTCCCTGCAAACTCATATCCTTTCTTCTTCCCTATGTAAGTTCCTACTCCATTCAGAGACCTTGGGGAAGAAAAAGATATGATCAGTAAGTTCACACTATCAGAGAATGGCCGATATCGGTTGCATTGGTAAATCTGCTTCTAAAGGGGAATTTTCTTTTTCAAAGAGTGAATCCAATGTCAAATGGTCACATTTCCAGCATCCCAAGACATTCTAGGTCTGGCCCAGGAGTGAGCAAGTGTGGAGACAGTGGCATTAGAGTAGCATGGAAGCTGTATTAGTGCTGCACCCATATCATTGGGGACAAATCCTGACTGCCACTTTCTAGCTGTGAAACTTGGAACAAGTTGCTTCATGTCTCTGAACCACTTGCCTTGGGCTGAGTTTCCCTGGAAGTAGACACAAGGATTTAAGTTTTATGGGGGGACGTGATCCTAGGAGGCACTATCAAGGGAACAAGAAATTAAGGTGAAGAAGAAGGCAGACAAGGCATAGTGCAGGACACAGCTGGGGGTTACTGGGGCATCCCAGGAGATCATGCAGAACACACTGCAGTCATTCAAACCTGGTGGGTTCTCACCTACCAGCTCCCCTCATTCATTGACCATAGTCAGTGCTGTTTCAGTGATGGGTTGTTGGTCCTGCTCTTCATGTTCTGGGGAAGCCAAGTATGAGCTGGGCGGAGGGGAGTATGTGGTTTAGTTCAGAGTGAGGTAGGAAATAAGTTAAGGAAGGCAAGAGAAATCCCCATTGTTCAGGACCTTGAAGGATAGGCAAGGCACAGACTTGGCTAAGCCAGCAGCGGGGCTGGGAGTGCAGGGCCTCTTGGGCACAGAGGGAACAGCACCTGCCGAGTCCAGGTGGGAGGAAGATGGCATCTTCAGAGAAGCTCAAGCAATGTCCGCAGAAGCACACAATGTCCTGGGGCAGTGAGGAGAGGGTGTCCGGAGATGATCCATGAGGTGGTGGCATGTCCTCCACAGAGCCTACCTGAATGGAAGCCACAGTTCTGTCCTCCTGACTCATCGGGGGTTGGACTGCCCTCTCCTCCCATCTCACTCAAACCTTTAGTTCTCCTTACCTATCAAGTGAAGGCCATCTCCTTCTATAGCATTAAAAGTCCCCTATAATTCAACCCAGAGTTATCTCCCTTGCTTCATTACCCCTCCTCCTCCCCAAAACTTAGGGCTTGCCTCCCTGGAATTTGATCTGCCTCAAAGTAAAGAAAAGGATGAAAATGTGAAAAGCTTTATCTGGGAGTCTGTGTACAGCTAAAGGGTGTCCTTTAAGGGCTCTGTTCCTGGCATTTCAGACGCTGTCACAATGGCTTAAAACCCTGAAGCGTCGTCATCTGAAAGCGGGAGAGAGATCTGCAAGGAGCCCGCGATCCTCCAAGAAATCACAGAGGACACTATCATCAGGACGCCAAGGGTGGGCTGCACATTGGAGGCCTACCTAGGGAACTGCTTCTCTTCTCTAACACACTTTGGATTGTGCTGGATCTAAGGAGTGAATGCCTGCACAGATGAGTGTGGGTGTGTCCATCACGGCTGCTGAACGGCCACAGATGCGGGGAGATCTGCGCTGTCGTCTTCTACCACTGGAGAAGATAATCAGGCTCAAACTAAAGAACTAGCTCGCAAAGGACTAACTCAGGAGTCGGCAACACTCTCCCCAATATAGCAGAGGGAGGTGCATCTTCACAGGGATAGGGCCCTGAAACTCGGGTTTGCTCTGTTCCTTCGGGTTGCTCACCTCTGAGGGCTCTCCATTTCTTGGCACACCTTGAACTTTTGCTCCTTTGCAGACTCTGGTCCATCCGCAGTTTCCTCTTCTTGGAACACCCGCTTCCCCTCTGAAAAACTACAACTTGCAAGGCCTGTCAGATGGACCTCTTTCTCTGGCTCTCCTCAGTGCTCCCCTAGGATTTTGATCCCTCTTCCATGAAGGCCCTCAGCACAGCCCCATGTACCCTCCAAAAATGTCCTCCAGTGGAGGAGCTCAGAATCTGGAGTTAGGCAACACCAAGTTCAAGTCCTGGGTCTGCCTTTATAAGTTCTGAGTCATTATCTCTCTGAGCTTCAAGTTCTTCATTGGCAAAAGGAGGCAGAGTTCATACTGCTTTGTATGATTGCAATGAGCATGAAAGGAAATGATATCAGGAAAGCATCCAGCTCAGTAAGTGGCCAGTCTATGGGAGCTGTTGTTTTGATTTAGATTTTGATTTTACATTTCTGCATCCTCTCCTAAATGTGGAGCTTTGAGAGGAGCCAAGAGCCACATCTGGTTTGTCACTGCATCCCAGCATGGTGCTCAGTAAACACATTTATAGAGTGCTGGGCTCCTCATCCCTCGGCCCTGAACCCTATACACCATGGGAATTCCTTACTCCACCCCATGTCTTGTTAATGTCATGGCTCCGCTTCCTGAAAATCCTCAGTAAGCCTCTCTTTACCCCTGAGCACTGCAGCCAGACTCTAATTTTCATGGCTTCTCCCTGATACCTCAGCCCTGCCCTTGGCCAGGATGGAAGTCCCAAAGAGCCCCCAGGAGACCCAGGGCTGAAGGAGATGAAGCAGAGTCACACTCAGCCCATGACAAGGGCCCAGCTAAGGCAGCTCTTCACAGTGCTGTCATTGCTGTGATGTTTGCCTCTGGTCTGCTCTGACGTCAAGAGTTTAGCCCACCTAAGCCCCCCCCAGAAATGGCCTTTCTAGGGTCCTGACACCTTTAGGCTTTTCACTTTGTCCCATATCCTTTGCCATAGTTCTTCTTCAAAGAGGTCTTTGCCTCTCCATCCTGCGTGTCTGTCTGTGCTGAGGTCTTAACTTCTTTCCTTTGATATCTTTACTGCAAATGCTGGACATACTTGTGGCTTCAGAAATGGAGATCACAAAATAACTTCCTGGATTCAGTTTAGGTTATGCACAGGGTTGGTCCCAGTAGAAATACCAGTCACAGGCCCTCAGCAATGGAAATAAGATTGGGGCTCAGGCCCAGGATGAGGGGGAATGACAGCACCCACCTGCCTGCAAGAGGGAAGGGGAACCCCACTGCTGGGATAAACACATTTCTTCAGAGTTAAGCGCTTTCACTTTGTTGGTAGGGATGAGACCTGGTGTGACAAACAGAAAACAAGGGACATCCTCTCAGCCTGCTGTTGCATGGTAAAATGCAGTCACCTTCCATCACATGATTGGTCCAAAACAGCAGCACACATCATTCAAACTGCAGATAGCAAAAGCAATCTGGGTGGTTTTCTTTCCCTTTTTTTTTTTTTTGGCTTTGGAATTTGTTGTATCATTTTTTTGGCATAAGATGTGCCTTCCCAGAAACTGTAAGTTGTTTAAGTTTATCTTTAAGAAAGAGTTAGCATTTCCTAAGCACAGATCCCTGATGGTACAGGGAGAAGGCCAGATCCATGCAGTGGGTCTGCGGTTGCAAAGGGGCCCGGAAACCAGGGAGAGCTTTGAGGTGACGTGCCCCCATATTGATATGGAAAGTGGCTGCATTTGGAGGCACCCAGGGGCAGAGGAAAGCGGGTAGAAAGAAAATAACCAGACGGTAGGAGAGAGAAAGACACACGTGGAGTAAAGAAAGAGCAAGTGTTAAGAGAAAGTAAGGCAGAGGATTCAAGATAGACAGAGAAGACCAGTCCATCCCAGTTTACCGGAAAGTGGTTCCAGTTTTGACACTATTAAGTCCAGCAACCTGGGAAATCTTTCAGACCCAGGCCATCCAAGCATAGAGTTCTGAAAAATGCAGAGAAAGAGTAGAAAGCAAGAGTCATCTCTCCAAAATGAATGCAGACAAGACCACCCAAGTATTCTGCTGTTAGAAGATGCACAGGTCCTAGAAGAGCCCAGGCCTCAGTTAGCAGCTTCCCACCCACTGCTAGGTTCTTCAGAGGACATGGCATCTCTCCTACCTCCTTTCCCAGAGGAGCCAGGGTTCCATCAGAGGAGGTGCCAGATTGCAAGCTGTGAGCCACAGGAGCCACACGCAGGACCTCCCTCTGGGCTGACCATGCCCACGCAGTCCTGGTCTGGCTTACCTCTCCCTCCATCCAGCTGGGGTGTGTGTTCTGCTGTCCGAAACACATGGATTCCCATCACAGTTCTGTCATTGTAGGTTCTGTGGACTCCTGAGTAAAGCTATTGCTGTTTTGAGCTTAGATCTTTGAAGGGGACTTAGCAATTATGGGTCTGTCTCTCTAGTATACTTTGCCATCCCCCTTTTCCTGGTATCTTTAGGAACATCCTCTCCTATAATATGTGGTCTTGGTGGGGCTGTCAATCATGATGCCCTTCTCCTCCCAACCCCTCAGGGATGGGTGTGTGTCCCAGACTGGCCCAATTATAATTCCATAACCTCCAGACACTGTGATTTGTCCAGGGAGGGCATGAGCCGAAGCCCTGAACTTCTCTGCTGGATTGAGGAAGGCAGGCCACTTCTTTCCTTTTGGTATCTAGAAAGTATAAACTTGTGATTGCTGTCTGTTATTTTTCTAGACAGACAGACAAACACTGTCTGATGCAGGAAAGAATAGGGTAACACAAAACTAAGAAATTAGAGAGAGGGTAGTAACATTCATCTGAGACCTCGATCTAGCCATGCCTGCAGTTAGATCACCTTTGCACTTCCTAGTCACGGAAGCTGTTAGACTCCCTTTTCTGCTTCAGTCGATTTGTGTTGAGTTTCTGTCACTTGCAACTGAAAGAATCCTCATCTGTACAATCTCTTTACCTGTAAGAAATGAATATGATTATTTGCAGGGTTATTATGAGGATTAAAAGAAGTCATGGGTATGAAAGGGACTTGTAAAAAAGTCAAGTACTACACAGAGCAGTCAGAAATTGCTAGTAGGGATGTAAAATAGCACATCAACTGTGGAAACAGTGGGAGTTCCTCAGACGATTCAGCATAAAATTACTATGTGACTCAGCAATGCCACCACTAGATAGAGTCCTGCGTCACCTAAAGACAGGGCTACATTCTGAGAAGTGCATTGCTGGGCGATTTCCTTGTAGTGTGAACATCGTATCATAGAGTGCACTTACACAACCTGGATGACATGGTCTACTACATACCTGGCTATACAGGTCCATCATTTTATGTGCAGTCCTGGTCACATGATACATTCTCTTGGGTGTACCCAAGGGAACATCTGGAAACAGATGTTAACCCAGAAACTTGTACATAAATGTTCCTAACAGCATTACCCATAATAATTCTGAGTGGAAACACCCAAATAAGCATTACCTGATGAACAAAATGTGATACATTCATACAGTGGAATGTTATGTGGTAAGAAAAAGAAACATAATGCTGATCCCACTGTATGAACTTGGAAACACTGTGCTAAGTGAAAGAAGCCAGACACAAAAGGCCATGTGCTGTGTCACTCCATTTACATTCCATTTAAATGTCCAGAATGGGCAGATCTATAGAGACAGAAAGCAGATTAGCGGTTGCCAGGGGCTGGGACGAAGGAACAGGGAGTGGCCAGTCATGGATACAGGGTTTCCGTCAGGATGACAAAAATGTTGTGAGATTAGTGATAATGGTTATGCAGCCTTGTGAATATGCTAAGAACTATAGAGTTATGTGGTGAATTTTATAGCATGTGAATTGTATCTCAATCAAAATTGTCAACTCAAGGGATTCCACCTCTTGGGTCCCCTTCTTCCTCCGGGAGAAGTCTTTTCTGCTGTCCTTTAATAAACTTCTAATTTCTACTCTGACCTTGCCTCGGCATGCTTCTCTGGTGTTATTCTTCAACATTGGGGAAGCAAGGACTCGTCACCGGTCAACAGCAGTAACATACTGGAGGTTCCCAACTGAGATTCTACACCGAGGTAAGCGCCTCTCCACGCACCCCACGTCTGAGATGCATCTTTCTCTCTCTTTCTTTCTGGAGGGTAAAGTGGGCACCTGACGACTATTTAAACGCAATTAGTGCAGCCGCCACTCTTCAAGACTCGGGTGAGAGGTTTCCCTGCCTAGGCAGCCCTCAATCACCTGTTCAATACAGAGCAGGCATGTTGGGTTCTGCCAAAGCCGCTTCCAACTTTTCTGTCTGGGCCCAGAGAGCAATTGGGAGTACACAGTGTCCCTAAATCCCGATCTGCCTCGGATGCGTGGAGATGGAGGAAAGAGTTTGGAACAACTGCGGAATTCCGGTCTGGGCTACACTCAGACGTATTCCTAAGGTTCCTTTCTCTTGAGCCCCCTCCCGACAGCCCTAAGGGGTATCTAGGTGATTGGTAGATGAATGGCACTGAGGGAAAGCCCCAATCATATTTGCCTCCGTATGGGCTACGCAACACTCCCAACCTCGCATCCATTCCTCCTGGATGCTCCCCTTCCTTCGCAGGTCAGAAATGTTAGCAATTCAGGTTGTAGGACTGAGAGAAAGGCATGAGATAATTAGTAAAATCTGCCCAGGTTCCCTAAGGTACATAGGTAACTTTCACTAGTCTGTTTTACCGCCCCAAAGTTTAAAATGTGCTGTGTTCTTTAAGCTGCTAGAGAGGCATTTTTAGAATCAACTCCTCCAGTAATCTCTCTGATAGAAAGCACTACCTTACAACCAGTAGATTTCCCTCACCCTTAGGTGGTTCCTTTAGTCTACAGAGCAAAGGCAACAAAAGAGCGCATGATTCTCTTTTGCAATGGGTTTTTAGTGGCCGGGAGGATAAGCAGTAATGCCCTTAAGTCTGAATCCTCCCAGGGTCTCTGGCACAGGGCAAACTGAGACCCTAGCACTTTGCCAAAGGGGACCAGAAACACCCTTGGCAAAGCAAGGTGAGAGACGGGTTTTCTGGACCGTTTAGGAAGCTCAAACTTAGGGAGACATCCCTAATGGGAACAGTTTTCTCCGTCGCGGGCGCCTGAGTCCTGTTTTCTTCTCACTCAAATGGGAGCTTCTCTCTCCAATATGCCAGGTACACCACTAACCTTCGTATTGAAAAATTGGGATAGATTTGACCCTCAGACGCTCAAGAAAAAGCTCCTCATTTTCTTGGCCTGGCCTCAATACAAACTCTCTGATGGAGAAACCTGGCCACCAGAGGGAA